>NC_085023.1:16772174-17144400 GCF_963692335.1 Osmerus eperlanus
GGTTCACGGGATGCCTTGCATATAGTATATTTGTATTGTGAGGTATACTAGTCATCCACAGGTTCAAAACAAGTTTTCTTGTTTTGAACAGTCATTTACACATCTATGTGTAGTTGCAGTCTACCTAGCACTCATCTGCTGTATTCATATGTATAAGTTTAAGAGTGTAGAGTTGTTTTGGCCATGCGCTGCAGAACCAGACTGAGACCAGGCTGAGTGAGTCAGAAGCACTGCAGAGGTCTGTGCAGGTGGCATGGTTGTAGAGCCCAGCGGGGCTTTCTCTGCTCCCTCTTTCCCTCTCCACAGGTGCTTATTAGCACATAGGAGCTGCCATATGTTCCTAGCCTTGTCCCAGCCTGAGGGGGCACAATCAGTCTGCCCATAATCTTCACAACCTGACTAGGCCTCACTCTCGCTAACAGGAGCTTAGCATTTATGTAGCACGGCAAAAGTCTTTCTCAAACATTTTCTTTCTTTTTTGAGGGATTGTGGAATAAAAATTCTCTGTATCCCCCTCTATTTCCATAACTCCCCTTCCCTACAAGTTTATGGTGACCATGAAAATAAATATGTACATACATATACGTGTGTAAGAGATATCTACAGTACTCTCAAGTGAATCAGGCTCAGATATTTAATTTCATTCTTTTAACAGATATTAAACAGCTTTAGACTTGCTGAAAATGTTTCGCACCTGGTCAGCATGACAGAAACCCATTGTCATCTTTAACAGCCCCCCACTCTGTGAGACATGTGAATGGTACCGCTGTGAATATGTGAGAAGGCAAGAGGGGGTGCGGTGGCTGGGAGCTGTCCGTGTTTGAAGTGGGCATATGGTCGTTGCATTTGCATTTAATGCCCTTCAGATTACTTGTTTTAACTCGTGCTAAACACCTCCCTCGGTTGAGGCTAATTTGATGAGGTCATGGTGTGACCCCCTGACCCCCCTCTCTCCATGTTCTCTAAGTGAAACCAGCTGAGCGAGCTGACAGAGAGAGAGAGAGAGAGAGGGTCTCTGCCCCAAAATTTGTGGATATCTCCATGGCTATCCTAAACTCAACTATTGGGAGCTACGTGCTTTAGCTTCACAGTGGGCATGGGAGCACATTGAGGGGACATTTTCAGTTTCATGAAAATTAAGCAGCTCCTCAATTTTCTCTCTAGCAAAACAGGTCTAGTCAAAACATTTTAGATGGACCTAAAAAGAATAACAAATCATTCTCTCTTTACTTTGAAGCTCTTTCCAGGAGTTGATTGTGGCTCAGCACACAGGGGTGTATTGATGACCTAAAGGAAACCCTTATTTTGGTATTTGCTTTTGTATGCAAGTACATTCTTGTGTTTCAAAACATAAAAAATGTCATGCAATGTTCTGATGTCATTCTTAACACTGTTGAGGGATAGGCAATAAAATTGATGTTTGTTAGACTTGATGGTGGAGAACAAAAGTAAAGAAATCTACTTCAAGTCCAGAATGATGAATTTTAAACAGCTTCAAAATTCAAGATGGCCATCGTGTTGAATTAAATCGAAAAAATCATAGTGAAAAGTTGATTTGGGACCAGAAACACATGCACACGCACACACACACACACACACACACACATAAAGCCCCAAAGTACAGTGTGAACACACTCTCATGGAATGCTTGCGAAGGCTGCTGAGACACTGATAGCCCTGACAGAGCGGCGTCGGTCTGCGGGAACCGGCTCAAGTGTTGTCCAGAGAGCAGTCCTGTGCAGCGTGAGGGGCTACGTTTTCCTAACCTCCAAGGCCACCGCCGCGAGGGCGCCTCAAGAGAGTCTCTTTCGTGTCAAAGGGGGAAAAGCCTGGCGGTTTGAAGAGAGCGTTACCCTTTTGATCAGTTCACAAGTTACAGTTTTGCTCAGACCTTTTTTCATGCAAATGGGATTTCATCAAACGCTGTGCCGAAAAACATCTCTTTCTTATGTGGCTTAATAGGTTGTGCTCTTAACATGGGAAGTTTCACAGCCAAGGACTTGCCTGAGAGGGAACTCAAACCACTGGAAAACTGCCTGAGCATACAGGTGTAGACGTTCCCTTTAAGAACTTCTTTCAGGTCCCAAGATCTCTCAATTTTCTTTGTCCACACAGGAGTCCACATTGACTCCCAATTAAGGGATTTGGAAAAATGTTATCGGAATGTTTTTTAAACACATCATCATTAATGGTCTTCCCACAGTATTATATCATTAAATTATTGCGAAAAAACTTCTAGTAAATTATAAACCTCAACATTTTCACATGCACGGTATGGAAGCTACAGTATTACCACGTCCTATTTATTCTTGAATTAAGAATGTTTTTGCAGAATACCTCTTCTTCACATCCATTGTCAGTGCAAGAAATACTGTTAAAATATCAGTGAAACAACATTATTCACATGTTAAAATAATAGAATGGTGTTTCATGTCAACCCTGAGAGACCATTTGGGAATTAGCATTTTGGGTTGATACATTTCCTGTGTGTGGATTGGCTCTCTAAATCATGTTACTGTGCTCCCATTAAAGTTTACGGTGATGAAACATTGGGAAGCGTGGTGAACAAAACTCTCTTCAAGGTCATGTTCCAACAGAAAGTGCCAACAATGCCAGGACTAATCCCTCCCCCCCCACCACAGCCTGACCGAGGCCCTGCTGCTCTGAGGACTGTGTGGGTGGAGGAGGACAAGGGCCCAGCTCACTACTGTAGTCAGCCTCGCATTAGGCATCCGAGGGCCCCTGGATTATCTGCCAATTAGCACCAATTGTGGCGGATGGTATTAATGTAATGTTCTATATTTTTTTATACCGTTTAATTTTTCTCCTCTTTTTCCCCCTCCTTCTCTTGGGCACAATCGAGATTGTCAGCACTCTCCTTTGCCTTTTCTCATTTAAAATAAAAGAGTTGGGGTTTAATTTGGTATTAAGGAGCGTAGAATATGCCCTGCCAGCAGAGCGCTTGTTGGAGTGAGAGTTTGAGAGGATGGGGGAGACAGAAAGAAGGGAGAAAATCATTTTATGGGAAGATACTGTGAAGGACTTGTTTGAACAGGCCCCAAGCCTCATAGTACCCCATACTATTGGTGGAAAAGTCTGCTTTGTGTAGGAATAACGTGTTGTCTGACTATTGTGCCCCCTATGGTGAATGGGTTTGGTTAGTTTGGATTAGAAGACTCCATTACATTACCTTAATAACTGGATAAAGATGCCTCATCCAGTGCAACTCATCCTCCAGTATTATTTCTCATGGCTCGTTAAAACACTTCAGTGGTTGATGTAAGGACAATGATCAACTCAATAAGTGTTTGATCCAAATTCCATAGCAAACCTTTTTCTTTAATTGACAAGTAGGATGCTTTGACTTTTATTACTATTCTAAATTCCCTATATCGTGTCATCTACAGACAACTTCTATGCATCATCCGTCACCTTTAACCGATAAACATATAAAACCTAGTGTAAGTATACCTTTCATGAACCAATGTAATGTTACCTTACATCTACTGAGAAAGCCTAAAATCAGTCTTTATCCATATCCCAAAGTCAGATTGTGGTTGAAATAGACAGGTTTGCACTCACACCTCCATGATTACAGTGCAAAAATGACAATGATTAGTCTGCTATGTGGGAATTTCCACATTGTGTAAGTATGAACTTTGCTGAACACAGGTTTCAAATTCAGAAGCAAGTGAATCCAGTATTACTTTCGTAGCTACATTAGTCTGGTCGAGTGCCACTCTAATGCCTTACTGAACACCTTATTTGGTAGAAATGTTGAAATTATTGTCGTATCATCATTGTACACAGGATTTCAACAACAACCCTATGATTACCATAAATGTGCTTCTTGCAATTATGGCACACTTTGAAGTTTCACATGTCATCCACATACTCTATTGTATATTATTGCATTTTTTTTCTTAATTTTTTTGTGATCTTTCCCATTCATAGTGGAATCTTTTAGAATTCCATTCCATAAGAAGGCTGATAATGTATTGTACATAGATATTGTACATTAGGTGTGTGCATATAATAAAGGAATTGTTTAAAATGCAAACTTGTGTGCATTTACATCAAAGTGGATAACAATTACCTTCATTACCATGTTTCAATATAAAAAAGCTGTCCGTAGCAGAATGGTGCAGAGGAATGAACAAATTATATGTGAAGCCCATCTCTTTTGATGTTAACTGTCCAGACTAATTAGGCTTCAGGACATCAGTGAATTCAAGGTGATTTCAGGTAGTCAAATGAGTTGAGTATGTTGCATTGGAAACCGGCAAATCCTCTCAATTTAGTCTCTTTCTCATAATGAGTTACATGTTACATTTGTGTTTCAACTTGCACAGTATTAAATGTGACACCTATTCTCATGTTAATGCAAAGTTGCTTTAAATGCTGAAAGTCCATTTACAGCAGTTTGTGCCAAACCGTCTCACATACTAACTCCCACTCCCATACTTCAGAAGTATGGGCATGCTATCAGAGTAGTGCTTGGCTCAGGTGGGGCCAGAGGTCAGCGGTCATTAGCAATCCAGCTTCCCTTTATAGTGTTAATATGGGGTCAGGCTGTGGGCTAGAAAGCCTCGGCCACAGCTGGCACATACGGAGTCTCCATGGCTGGTGTTTTCACTACTGGAGTGAAAACAATCCACCCGCTGTTCCCCTTGGTCCACTGGACGACCTTGCCCTTGGGCCACATCACCAACCACCACCCCAGCTGTTGTCGCACTGGATACGGGGAAAGAGGACCAGTGTTTTCTATTTGCTGGGATGTTTTCAGTGCTGTGGGCCCTTCTTGCAGGTGTGAGGGGGTCATACCTACCCCTGTTTGATTACCTTGGAGGACAAATACTTGGACCTTGGCTCCACTCTAACCCCTGAGTTTGATTCAGGGCCTCCGAATACCTTCTAGATCCCTAATCCTAAACACTTAAGCTTTTCCTGATGGGTTCAGCTCCAGGTCCTGGAGGTTTAACCAATCTAAACTGGGCGAATGGTGAGGGTGAGCTCTACCTCCATACCTTTGAGCCTCTTTTGTCTTTCTCTGTAATAACTAACAATAGCAAATTTCACACGATTGCCCAAACGTGAAACAATAGTGTGTTTGTATTTCAATCATTATTTATGCTGTGCACATCCAAAGCAACCGTTACTACAGTATCCCCCAAGACTAAGAAAATAGTTAGTACTCACCCTCAGATCACCTACCTGTATTAACATACATCAACAATCCAGAAAACACAGTAGTCAGTGACAGAAAATAGAATATGCCAAAATACTGTAAACAAATCTATGGCACCATATTACACATTAGTTGTTTTGTTTTGGCCATACTTGCAAAACTACATTCAAATATGAACATCAAAGGTCTCTTCATAGAGGAAGAGCTGGCACCTGACTCTGGCATGCATGCATCTAGGTAAATATGGTTGATCAGATTCACATAATAATATATGTTTTCCGAAGTGGGATGCACACTCTGAAACACCACCTTAAAATAAATAATACTACAAAAGTACTAGTGTGGTGTAGAAGACGGTCCAACAATGGTGGTATGAACTTCCACTTTCTGCATTTGGGTAAATAGTGTTGTCCAGTCCTCCACCTGTTTCACTTGAAAAATCGACTTTTCCTAAAAAGTCTCCCAACCCCTGACCTTTGAGCAGCAGGAAGGGGACTGCCAATGCAGCAGTGCCCTCCTGTGTGGCCAGCTGCCATTTAACCCCCTAATTGTTACAAGGCAGCTCCTGGCCCTCCAAAACTTGGTTTCCGGAAATCGCTCTTAAACAATCAAATAAACGGAATTTGCTATGCCCAAGGCCTGAGAAAATGTGTGTAGGCAGTCAAAGTTGTTTTTATTTGAGTAGAGTAGGAAGGCCATAATATTAGTTGTTTTTAGTCAGATTTAAGTTATTTTTCTCAATTACATTAATTTTATAAGAATAATTATTCATCAGTATTCTGACAATTGTGTTTTGTTACAACTCTTGATACTACATATGCATGTTCGTTCATAGTGCTGTCATATCGTTCGAACCAAGCGAAATAAAGGGTGAGTAAAATAAGTATTTGTTTATATTTCGTCACTAATGATTGAGCAAGAATTGTGTGTGTGTGTGTGTGTTTCATGAATCCCACCAGGCCCAACAGAGAGTGGTACAGTACAGTCGATATCCTCTACTTTTATCATGCAATGCTGAGGCCCATCAGGCTCTGTATGTGGTTGGCTGCACTTGGCTATTTTTTCCTTTTCCACACATTTGCTTTTTGCTTTGGCACTCACCTCCAGTCAGGCTTAGAGTGTTTCCCAGCAGTCTTTCTGATAGCGGTCCTCTCCGTGATTGCTTCCCAGGATCAGAGCAGCGAGCGCCAAGAGCAGGCAGCTCAGCATACCACACATGCTGCAAGATCAAAGGTCATTCTTGGAAGCCTAGGATTATGGGGGAGGTAAAATTATATTTTTTATCCTTCTACTTTGTTTTCGATCACCCTATCTGACCCACCTCAACCTGCACTCCCACGCCACCTCATGCCTATACTCAGGTGTTATTTTTCAATAAGGGCTCCTATGGAATGATGGGGGTTGAGGTTTGGTAATGTAACAAAACAACAGACAATTTCAATGCAACCTTGAACACTGGCAAATTGGGTTTGGAGAGAGTTCTGAAGAGCTTTCAAGGTTAGTCTGTGTGGGAACTGGTGTTACTTCCTGAGTATGGAAGGAAGGAAAAGGAAACCAAATCAAAAGCATTTTTGTGAATGATACTCCCAGGGAGGTCAAACATATTTATTACTGTAGTATATGCACTGCAATATGTACTTTGTATGAGTAGCAACTGTGCATGACAACTCCTGCATGCAATACTACAGTATTCATGAACTGAAGCATTTGTTTTAAAATAAGAATACATTTTGTGCATGTTTTCACTACTTTACATACAATTGGATTTCAAAATAAAAATCCTTACTTTGTTGACTGAAAGAAAAACACACAAGAAAAAGAGAATCACTTTCTTAAAGTAATTGTGGAGGGAATATACAGTTCCATTCACGTCATGTAATATTACTTTGGAAGAAAACTTTTATAGTCATCTTGCCACTTTGCAGTGTTACACCAATTCTGTATTATTATTTTCCTTTACTCCGTAATGTTTCTCCAGTTTTGAATGAAAACATTGCAGTGACAATGGGACAATGAACCTAACTGACCAACTACAATTACGTCCAATGCTTACAATTTACAGTAGTTTCCTTTCATCTGTTGAATTATTACATAATAATTATTAAAACGTAAACAAATATTGTTTTCTGTGTTCTTCTTGCACTTTGAAATCTTAAACAATTTACAGCCATGAGTAAAAATACATTACATATTATACTAACCCCAGTAAAACAATGTCAACTTTAGATGGAATGTATGCATCCATAACTTTTTTATAACTTGTTTAAAGTAGTTAAAATATTCATGTAGGATTGTTCTTAACAGATTGTAACAGATAATACAGTATTTGTAACTCAGTAAATATCAATACAATGAAAGAAAAACAATTATGAAGTTGCATTTCAAATATGTGGTTTGTGAATATTTAGTAATAGGTATCCATTCAAAATACAAGCTCTCAGTTTCAGATACACTTTTACTGTATATTTTATAATCCTCTTTACAGCATTTCTACATTGTGGCCCAGTAAAATAAAAGTATATGTAAACAATTAAAATATAACAAATTATTTTTTAGACTCTAAATATGATAAACTTGCCTTTTTCCATCCAAAATACATCAGATATAGTGTCATAGAGATACATATACTTTTATATTCATATTTTATAATAAATAAATAAAAAAAATTATAATTTAAATGATACAGACTGTAACCCAAGATAAGGGTGGTCAGTTCACACACAATTACCTGGACCATGGAAAGATACGTTGCCCCACAAAACTTCCATATGTTCATGAACCTCCATCTCCATCTCCCCCAAGTGATTCAAATGCTATGTCACATACCAGCGGAGAGGAGTTGTCGGAACTAAGAGCACCATTAAGTGGTGTGTTATTTACACATCATAAGCCAGTCTATTACATTGACATCCAGAAGACCCTGTTCACCACTGTTCTCAATGTGCCAGGTCCTTGCTCTCTGTTTGCTCTCAGGACCAGCATGCTGATTGGGTGCTTTTGTGATATGACATTCCAATACTCTGGACTGCGTGTAAGGTCGTCCCTCAGATATAGTCAGAAAGCATTCATTATTTGGAGAAAAATGAGCCAAAAGGTCAAGTAAGTGATGGGGTGGGGTAAGGGGAAAGGGAGGAGAGGTGGGGTTTACAATCGAATAGGGGATTAAGTTCTCTCTCTGATATCTCTTACTTACAATAAATCCACACGTTTCCATCTAAAATATCTTGTTTAAACTAGGGAAGAGCATGAAGCAAATGTTTGACTGATTTAGAATTCATTGTTCAGCATAACATTGATGGCAGGGGTTAGCCATGAAATTCTAAAGGTGGACAAGGGAGGAGAATGATTTCTGCCACAAAATTATGGAATTGTCATCTTGTTGTCATCCTCTATACCGTTCTGCCATTTACCAAAGGCATCAAAATATTTGAAGTCCTATAATGGGATTGCCTTTAGAGTGATTCCTGTAACTACTGTTTACATAGGCGCCCCCAGCAAAATAAATCTATTTTGGCTATTGGTGTGAGCCCAATCTGAACCCATTTAAGGCTTTACTGCAGGTAATGGATCATTCATTTCCCTACCTAATGTAATGTAGCACCTTGGCCAGAAAAAGTTTCTAAAAAATTATGTTCATCAATACATGAAAAATATTCTTGTTATATTTTTTCATACACTATAAATTCTACTTCATCACATACAATTATATTCTAAAAAGGTGAATAAAAGCTTTTTACAGAGTTCATAGAAAAACGATGTGCTTATGAAGCATACTGTACTCTCTCACAAACACACAAATACACATGCACTAGACACGCACACACACAATCCCAAATATCAGGCTGATCTTTCTAATTTTAAGAAGCCAAGTTTCTAAGGAAACAAATATAACACAAATGTTTGAGCAACATGAGTTGTAATAAAAATGTGGTCTCTATAAGGGTCACACAATCATCCATCAGTGACGAAGCATCAAATATGTCACTGAAAGATTAAAGCAACAGTTGTGAGCCAAGGCTAAGAGCTCTGTAAAGTGTGCTGCTACTTTGGGAGTATCTATGTCACATGAAATCGATAGGCCACTCCAACAATCTGCTATAAGGCAAAGAAATGTGTCCCAGCCATCATGTTGTTAAAGTCATTTACAACTGACTTTTATTGGTCTGCCTCTAACAATTACATTTCCCATTTTTAAAGATAGTCATAAAATGATAACAGTGTGCTGTTAGTGTAAAGTTTTTATTCAAAGAAAAAAAAGAAGGAAAAACAATAAATCATCTAGAAAACTTGTGAGAAGATAGATTGGAATCTATCGTAAACTTTCCAGACTGTTCTGTACTTCTGTCTCTCATCCCCTCACCTATAGCCTGAGCGAGCAGCACTCCTCCTGTCCCACAGGAAAACTGGAGTCATCCCAGCGGGCCTGGTCTCTCTGTGGTTATCATACACCATCTAGTGGCTACAGTGGGTTAAAGGAGACGAAAGTAGGCCATGGTGGCCAGCACCTTTCTATCTTAAAGAGCCAGTGCATCTCTTCTCCTTCACCATGTATAGAGAACCAATAGACTAGTTGTACCTGAAAAAAACATCACAGACAGTTAAGAAGAACCGTTACGTTGTCAGCAAAATTATGAATTATGACACAATAAATTATTCAGTTACAGTTATTTTGAATCACAACGCCATTGAAATGAACATAGTAGTTGAAGAGATTGTTATTACTCTAAATTGTGGAAATAAGAATAGCACATAGTGTCTACTATGTTGGTGTGGTTCAGGAAAAAGAGAATAAAGGTTTTAAATGAATATCCTTAGTAAGTGCTGAGGTGGGAGATTGCAGTTTTCTGGCACACTGAGTTACGGCGAAATAATGCATGCTGTAAATGTAAATTGAATTTGATATAGAAAAAAGGTTAGAAGGTTGTAGAGACTTGCGTAGAAAGTGGTTCACATTACCAAGATATGAAGCCATAAGAATGTGTGAAAGCAATGCCCTCTAGATCCCCTCATTTCACAACCCTATTATCCAATTGAAAACTGATCCTTGGTGAACTCCCATTGTGTGACTCTCAGAGAATAAATGCTTAAAATGGATCTCAGGTCTCTGAAGTGGCCTGTGTAGTTTAAGTTACAGATGGGACCATTTTATTCACCTCTGGTGGCAATTTCTACACATGAAAAACGGAGTCCTCTTCTAGAGAACCTGTGAGCCAGAGAAGTTCCACCTGTTCGATAACCTTGTTGGAGCACCCTTCTCACTGTGACAGTGTCAAACAGGGTATGTTAACAATTCATCCTTATACACTAAGCATGTCAGGTTGAAAGAATCCCCACTTGATGCATCTCCTAATGTGTTGTGACTCCTGCTGTCAGCGAGTTGGCTCTGCTCTTTTTCTGTAATCTTCCGAACATTTTCACTGTTGTGATCTGTTTTCAGAAGTGTGTTGTTCTTAATCAATTATTATAAACTGTGAGTGGTTGGTATAAAGTGTTGGTATGCTGGTGCGCAGTTTTCAAACCTTAAATTTATAGTGGAATGGAAATAAATGCTTTATCAAGATAAGCTCCTGGTTGCAGTCTGTACATTCCAGACAGTCCAAATAGTTTCCCCCTGATAACTAATACCCATGGCCAGGTCTCGACAATGGCTGAAATAATTAAACAAAGAAAATGAGTAAACCTCTCTCAGGGTAGAATAAAAGATGTCACAAGATACCCCTTTGTCATGGACTTAAAATAGGGTTCTCAGCACTGAAATCTTTTGTAAGGATCCTTTTAATCAGGCCGGAACTACTATGTCATTTGTTCGTCAGACTGGTGATGCAATCCCTGAAGCCAAACCCCTCCATTCATTAGGTTGTTTTAATGTGACTGAAAGCACTTGTGCAAATAAACATCCAGCTACATTGGATACAAAAGGAGTCCCTGGGTCCAAGCATGAACCAACAGTGACTAATTCCAAGTTGTGCCTTTTATCTTATTAATCCCATGCAATGTAGTGTGCAGGTCTCAGAAAAGACTTATAAATTGCATCTAATAGGTTTCAAATCAAGTACTAATTAAAACTACATTAACCTTAATGAATCGGAAAAATGGAGACCTCAATTTATTGGAGTTGTGTTTGTACAAGAGCTGGTTTCAATAATACATGACGCAACCCCCTCTTTGGGATGAACTCTTTTTCCTAATGTGAACCTCCTGTGTGTCCCTGTATATGTCCCTGCTTGTGTGCGTGTGTGTGTGAATAGTGTTTGGCTCTCCTCATCATTACAAGCCTTGTTAGAGGTTAACTTAGCAACATTAAGGCATCTTTAGAGTCAGGAAAACAGACGGAGCAGCATGGTGCCAATCAGTGTCACAGGTGTTCATAATTGTCTGCCTAATTGCTTCATTACTTACTTGAAGGCCTGAGCCCTATTGAGCACCGTCTGTGGTTCCATCACATCTGCATTTTAGGAAGCCCACTTCAGTGCCGGTGAGAAGTCTCTCCAGAGTTTTAACATGTATCTGCTTGTTACCCTGATTTCCCAGGAGTATGTCATTTATTTATTCGCTGATTCAAACTCAAACGCCTTTAATGGAAATTCCCCAGGCAGTGTATGAGCACTGTGGTTATGATGCTATTTGTTGTCCAAAATCTCATTTAAAATTCAAATGAGTGTAATAAAATAACATACAGTAGACAATGTCATTGAAGTTTCTGCTTTGGTCTTGTGTTTATGGTACAGTACAGTGTCCTACTGAGGTTTTCCTATGAATGTGTTACAGGCCTGTTCACAGGCTGTTATTGGAGGGGACCCCTGAGAGTTTCCACAGAGACTCTCTGTCCTAATGAATCAGGAACCACAAATGAGTAGAGAACCTTGGGAAAAACATTGTGATTCTTTATTACTCAGGCCTCAGCAATTCTGCCAGATATGATTTCTCAAAAACAGACAAGTAACCTATATATATTTTCTTAAATGAATTTGACATGTACATTGTCTTCCTAAATTAATTGCGAAATCCTTTTAAGGTTTCCTTTTAAAAGTTTAAAAATTAATATGCTAGGTGCAGAAAGTAGAGAACCTCTCCTTCAGAAATCCCCCGAAGCACATGTATACCCATGTGAAATTACATTAAAAGGGCCAACCGCTTTTTGCCCACTCAGAGGTAGTTATGTATCTATGCTCTTGTCATGTCTGGACCTGTGTACCCAATTAACTTCACCTGCATGAATTTGAACAGTGACTATTGACAGATGTTTATTGCAGCCATGAGTGAATGTTCAGGTGCATAGGGTGTCATCTTTTGTGACGTTTGCGGTAGTCTTTTCCCCAGTGTGAAATTTGTGGTCAAATGTGTTCATGTTGTCTTATTAGTGAATGTGATTTCCTTCGGGGAGACCTTAGCTAATGTGTAAAATCTCATGGATTTCCCCATTAAAACAACATTAGCTTTCGACAAGCATAACCTAAGACTGACCAGCAAACCACAGTTATAACAACTACATCCATACAGTCACTTCTGCACCATCCTCATACATCAACCATTCCAAGGAAATTGTTAATTCAATTACAAAGCAATACATGAAGATTCTCAGTCTCCCCCCTTGCCAACTGACAGTGGGCATGTCTAAACTTGATTCTCCCTAACAACAGAGCTAACAGCTTTTGTACTCACTCAGGATTAAGTCCTTAGATAATTCAGAGATGTCTCATATAATATCAACATTCTAGACAAAACATGCTATACACAATCCAAATCATGTGTCAGACAAGTCCTGTTCTAGTTATGTAAGAACATTTATGTAGGCTACTACAGCATATTGATTAAGAAGAAATTGTCAATTAGGGGTTGGAAATTGGAGAAAGAGATTTAGGAGATATAATTTTCAGTTCTCAAATGAGGCCAAATCAATAAATTGTAATGTATTGCCAGCATAGACAGTGCATATAGTTCCCTAAACATTAGGTGTTTCAAAAACAAGTTGCGAAATATGACATTTTGTGCTGCTTATGTGCAATTGACTTGGCTTCAATACAATAGCTATGGGAAGTGATTTATTTAGCAATTAAATGCCTACTTGATCATTTTTCTGGGGAAATATGTAAATGTGGCAAACAAAGGAAAAGAACCCTCCATGACTAAACCTATCCCAAGGATTGGGTGAAACATCACATTCAAATAGAAGCCAAACCTTCTAATCTACAATTGGGGGGTTTGAGAAAACAATTTTGAATGTACATTTAGTCATTTAGCAGACGCTCTTATCCAGAGCGACTTACAGTAAGTACAGGGACATTCCCCGAGGCAAGTAGGGTGAAGTGCCTTGCCCAAGGACACAACGTCAGTTGGCATGACCGGGAATCGAACTGGCAACCTTCGGCTTACTAGCCCGATTCCCTCACCACTCAGCCACCTGACTCCCATAAATAGAATGTGCATTCTATTTATGTTTGCGGCCGATTATTAATTTCAATTTATGTAACCCCACTTACTCCCACAGTTTAATTAATGATGCTTGTTATCAGCTATGTTTAAGAGGTAATGGACAATACAGAATTTTAAGTGTTTGCGGCACTGGAGAAAAATCCTGCTTTACCCCTTTGTAATGTATTGCCAGCTAGCAAGAGATTAACAATGTTTGTCATTCGTCCTACAGCTGTGTTATAATGCAAACCAAGGAAGGAAGAAAAAAGCATCTGTACATTTGTGCACTGTGTACTGTGCACAACTTTGAAATGATGACTTGAAATAGCTACCGTACCATGGTCAGAGGAACTGCCATTTCCCTCATTCACCTAATCCACACCGTAATTCCTGATCTAATTAGGGGAAAGCTTTGCGCTAGGCCTGCCAAAAGAAGACAAAACACAGGAGTAGGTGACTTGGAGTGGGGAGGTATGAGGGGCGGGGGGATTCAAACTAACTGCAGTGTCCACATCTCTACAACTGAATGAGCATGATTGTAATTAATAGCTGTACTGAATGCACTGTAATCTCAACCCTCTACATTGCAACGACTATGTCCTGATACTTCCATGTTTAGTCTGTTGTCCACTCCAATATGAAGTTTTGGTTGTTAGAAATAAGTCCAACCAGGATTTAATCATACGTTCAACAACTTTGGTTCTTTTGGTTACTTTGCATCAGAAAGTGACCATTTCCCCTTTTATCAGACCGAGGGAATATGAAGTTGATTACACAGGCCAGCCTCGCTTGGATTTAAAGCTTTACTTTGAAAAAGAGACAGAATCAGTTGTTTTCTATCTGGAGGTGTTGCATTGGAATGTCTGGGTTGATGCAACATCAGAAACCATTATAGACACAAAACTGACTGTATGAAACCAAGCACATCCACAGAAAAAAATTACAACTCAAATAAATGTTATCACAGTGGTAACATGCATTTTCAGTATGTTCAATAGCAACATACGCACACACCCAATGGTGAACCATATCAACCAAGCAGAATAAGTGTGGGCTCTATGGTAGTAATCCTGCCTCTTTGCTGAATTACAGTGAAAAGTAAACTCCCTGGTGGTGTATCTCTGTGGGTTACAAAATGAAATACATTGATTCAGAAAATAGATATACAGCCCATACCAAGGTCAAGGAAGTTCCCTAGTGTAATTACTGACACATCAAATACAAAGGTATTGTTATTGGACAAGTATAATGCCACACATTACCAGCACAAGGCTGCAGTCTCTATCAGAGAACAGCCAGGGAAGACACAGGGCGGGCATCAATTTAGCCTACTTATCTAAAGTCTCTAATTACTTGGTTTATTTGATAAACAGAACAAGGACAATCCTTAAATGATTCTGCAAGATCCAAAGGGGATTAATTTCTCACTCCTTGAAAAACAAATCACTGGTAGAATCCCTTATTTCACTCTTTAATCACGCATTAATTAGGAGCAATAGGGGCACCAGTTACACTTGGCATTTTGTAAGATTGGTGGAGAAAAAAGGCCTGCATTAGCCTCTCCAGAGGGGAAGGCAAGCACATCACGCTAAGACAAAGACGACACAATCAGACATAACAGCAGGAAGAGAGAGTTAGGGGAATGAGGATCTAGGCTTGTGAAAGTCTCACACAATGCATATCTGTCCTAAAGTAAACCCACACTGAATATTCAAGTTGGCTTTGCTTAATGTTACATTACTGTACTCTTGTGATACAAAGTACAGCATCTAATATCTGCATTGCAATAATCCCCCCCCTCCTTTCTTCTGCGCAATCAACTGTCTGTCCCGTCATTGTGGTTCAGCATATTTAATAAACAGAATTATATTTTGATGTGTATTCAGTATTTTGTAAAAATACACTAGATGAAGACAATACAAAATCCTAGAAAGAATGTGCTGACATTAATCCATTAAAATCAAAACTCCCTAGACATCCAGCTTGTAGGAGTAATCAACCAATGTGGGCAAGCAGAAAACAGAGCTGTGCTACCCGACCACCTGGCCAAAGTACAACCATTACAGTAGATGTCTTTGTGGTGTCTAGTGACTTGCTACTAGAATCTTTCAGTTTACTCCTTTTCAAACAAAAAAATGGTCTGGAACATAATGAAAAAAACAAGCTCTTAAGTGTGTTTTGAAATCATTACGCTCTCTCGCTCTGTTTTCCTATTCCAGCAGCTTAAATAAAGAGGTGGCTTCTCAAGCAATCCTGGCCTTGTTTGTTTAAGGTAATTACTACTTGTCCTCCCATCCTGCCAGCCCAGATGATGCATGAAAATTACCGTTCCCCTACTTCAATCAAAGCTGAGAAAAGAAAGGGGAGAAAGGGGAACTGAGGAAAGCAGTTGGGAGGGGGTGTTGGTGATAGAGAGACTCGGAGATACACACAGCTCCCTCCCTGCATGACAAGAAAGGGCACTGTCTCTGATTAATTAGCTGGAGTTGGTAATCAGTTTAATAAGTCTGAAGTTGATGGTGAGAGGTCCCCTTTGGCGGGGCCTGGGTAAGCTTAGCGCCCTGTTCAGGGCCATCTCTTTCTCCTGCCGAGTAAACATGCAGTCTCTATTTACATAAACAGTTGTTTCTTTTTTGTCAGGGCCTATTTTGCCCAAACTGCCTGAGAGCTTCACACCAAAGCTTAAGTCACTTCCAACAAACAGAGATGGAGTAGAGGACAAATTCATGAATTTTTCAATATAGGAAAACTAATTAAATCTAGGCTTTTTGTAAAGAATATAGGATGAGGGCACTTCTTCTGGATAGTTTGGTCCAACAAAGGGAGTCTAATGCACTAATACAAGATAATTCAGTCCAGTCCCATAATGGACTAGTCAACGGTCAGCTATCACTTTCATTCTTTAATTCTTAATAGAAATCTTATTTGGAGAGTTTTTAAAGTATACTACTGAGTGGAAAAAAAGATTACGCAACATCACAAAACCTGAGAATGTCCTAAGGTACCTGACGGTTAACTCTCACTACAATGAGATGCCAGATTATGATGACTCAATCATATTGATAACTTAAACCAAAATATCCATAAATTATATGTTTTAAAAATACTGTGTGACCTTACTAATAACTCACCGTTACAATTATTCTCATGGGTCTATTATTCATATCATCTCACGTAATAATAGATTGGTGTGACAAGGGCATCAAACAAGGTTGGAGAATGAAAGACCACCCAGAACAGCATTATCTCCTCCTTTTGAAGATGATTCATCTGCTCACGTCTCAGAGCTATATCTTCAAGCAACAAACCCTGAAACTGAACAAAAGGAAAAGAAAATGGGCGTAAGTCTGTATAATATACAATTAAATAATTCTGATGTGAATAATGTAATTAAACCAATACATTTAGAGAGAAAAAATCCCTGTCAAACTTTTTTAGATACAACAACAAATATATTTAATTGTAATATATGGTACTTACATAATTACACCCAGTAACTGACTGTGAATTGTTAGATTAGTATATGCCGAAAGTTGAAATCCGCTATAGTCATCTTCTGTTAAACAATGTACTTACTGTACTTTTACAGAACAGTATGTAACCAACCTGTTGGTTTACTAAAATAAATACATTGAGGGCTGGTATGCCTTTTATCAAATAATGTATCACACAACATTACACAAAGCAAAGTTATAAATTATCTGACTTGTGTTTCTAGGTTGAGAGCTTGGATGACTGCAAATTTCCTTCTTCTAAATTCGGATAAAACCGAGGTTCAAATTTTCGGTCCTAAAAATATAGAAATATAGAAATAATTTTTCCAATCTGACCTTAGACCTAGACGGCGTCAAAGTCTCTCAAAGCCAGCTAGTAAAAAATTTAGGAGTCACAATGGACCCAGACCTTTCGTTTGAGTACCATATTAAGCAAATTACTAGAACTGCATTTTTCCATCTACGTAATATTGCCAAAATACGAAAATTTCTCTCAAAGGATGATGCCGAAAA
Source organism: Osmerus eperlanus (assembly GCF_963692335.1). Classification (NCBI taxonomy): domain Eukaryota; kingdom Metazoa; phylum Chordata; class Actinopteri; order Osmeriformes; family Osmeridae; genus Osmerus; species Osmerus eperlanus. The sequence goes on from NC_085023.1 coordinate 16,789,782, forward strand.
ACTAATACATGCATTTGTTACGTCCCGATTGGACTATTGCAATGTGTTGTTCTCTGGCCTCCCAATTACCCACCTAAAAAATTTACAGCGGGTGCAAAATGCTGCTGCTAGACTATTGACCAGAACAAGAAAGTTTGATCACATAACATCTACTCTTGTCTCTCTACACTGGCTCCCTATCCAAGCCAGAGCTGACTTCAAAGTTCTACTACTAACCTACAAATCTCTGCATGGATTGGCACCACTGTACCTCTCCGGTCTCCTTGCACCCTATTGCCCCGCAAGGACACTTAGATCTCAAGATGCCGGCTATCTGGTGGTTCCCAAAATTAAGAAAAAAACAGCTGGAGGTAGGGCGTTCTCATATAGAGCGCCTCTTCTCTGGAATAAACTACCCGTCTCAATTAGGGAGTCTGATACTGTTTCGACGTTTAAAATTAGGTTAAAAACGTTATTGTTTAGTCAATTCTACGACTGTTAAAGGTAAGTATGTTACTAGTTGGAGGCAACGGGGGACGTGTTGTTTCCATCCTTATTCTTTAAGTATAACTTATTTTAGAGTTCTCTTCCCCTGGAACAGATTTCATGTTCAAAATGAGGGGGGCTGTCGCTGTCTTGGTGTGTGGGGTTGCATCAAATTCCCCTTTTTTGCTCTGTTAAATTGCTGCACCAGTCCACACTTGACCGGTGGGGATCTCATTCTATTATGACTGTAACTGTTAGCTGCTCCTGGCATTCTCTAATCCCTGCTCTCCTCTCTCTGTCCCCCCCCCCCCACACACATCCCTTGTGGTGTGGGGGGTTTGAGTTGTCAGCACCTGCCTGGTCGTCGGTCAGCCAACGCTGGACCTGGTCGCGAGTCTCCCGGTCCTGTCCTACATCTATAAAGTTGAATAATGGATTTTGGTGTTTTAAAAACCCATCGACACTGTATGACTATGTTTAGCCTGTGTTCTGCTCCTCTCTCCCACCAACCGTCTCTGGAGGAGGGGATCCCTCTCTGAATTGCTCCTCCCAAGGTTTCTTCCATTTTTTTTTTCTCCTGTTGAGAGTTTTTTGGGAGTTTTTCCTTGTCTTCCTTGAGGGTTTAGGTTGGTTGAGGGGCAGTTCTATGGGCATATGTGAAGCCCTCTGTGACATGTTTGCGTGTAAAAGGGCTATACAAATAAATTTGATTTGATTTGAATTAGCTTCTCCAGCATAAAGTTGTTGCCATGGCACCGTACATTATAGTAGTTTGTGGCCAAACAAACTCATAGTACTCAGCATTTGATAAGGGACTGCCACATAACCAATGCAGTTAATGATAGTCCGATGTTACAACAGAAAGACAGTCAAGTAGCAGATAGTGCACAGAAATAATTTAAGCAGTGTTAAGTGGTCTATTGTCATTCAAATGATAAATTATGCTTGGCAGAGGTTTAAGAATGGCTTTTACAAAGCATTGCTATTGTTTGTGTCGAGACAAGGTTTTAGGAAGTCAGAATTGAGGGAATTGCTTTGGAGAGTTTCAAGAACTTCCTTGGGGTTTGAAGACAAATTGGTTCCATGCTCATCAGGCCTACCCTATGAGTCAGATGAGCTTTCGACAGAACAAACTACTGCCTCTGCTGCAACTGTGAAGGCTGAGACAAACAAAGCTGAAAGGGGTCTAGTGACAAAAATAGGCACAAATATACTTTTATTTGGTCCTAGACGTTTCATTATAAGTGTTGCTGTATTCATTACATCAATTCATGGCTTTCAAATGATGCTAATCTACATTATAGCCATACATTTATGGTAAAGAAATGAGCCACTAACAGCTTTCTTCTGTGTTTATTCAGATGTTTTTAGGAGTGACAGACAGAAAATGTAGACTCATTTCATCATTACTTAGTCTGTCGTTGGTTGTTTTCAATCAAGTAAAGCTCTGTAATTACTTGCTGTAGGTGGTTGTTCTTTCTTGTAGACCTCCTTAGGATGTAGAGAATAAATGAACAGACAAACCAGACTCACTATGGACTGTCTGGATACAAATCAAGGTAATGCTAATGACATCATTTATGTTCATTCGTGAAAAGCCCCTAAGGCTATTTTGATCACTTTGTGACCATTTGTAAGACAAAAGAATTATTTGGGTCCTGTCAGTGCTACATTGACCCAAGGTCTTAGTGAATCATTTGATGCAGGTGTGTTAACACAGAAAACTATTACTTGCTTCAAAACCATTACTTCTACTCAGTAGCTCTGCACCAAGATTCATTCTTTTTATACCAGTAGTCACTTTCTTCTCCGAATTGTAATTGCTTAATGTCACAATTGAAACCCCAGTACATGTGCTAAAAACAGATCAAAGCAGTTAGTCCAGATGATAATATTTGAGACAAAATGACAAATCAAGACATACAGTGGATTCAGAAGATAGCTGTTTAGTTAAGGTACAGTGAGCAAGGATAATAGTAATACATTTGATTTATTTTTTGCTTAAGCTATGTAGGTGTAGGTATGGCTATGGCATTGCTTAAGATGTTATTACCTTTGTGGGGATAGTAAAACGATTCTATAAAGAAAAATGAAATATTCATTAAGTCGGTTAATAATTCATATAGATAAAATGCAATATGCAGTTTGCTTAGTGAAGATGAATACATAATGACTGCATGTTCAGCATATTTGTTCTTGGGAACATTTTATCCTATTTCATGATAACAGAAAATTAATTGAAAGTTAATTTTCATTTTGTGTTCTTATGTTACATAAAATGAGAATACATGCTTTCAAAGTTTCCAACTAAAGCACAATTTGTAGGGTCTTACAATGCAGTATAACTACCCTACAAATTACTATGATTTTTAATTATTATTGGGGAATAGTATAAAAAAAAAATTGTTATCAAATTATGAGATCTCTGTCTGTTTGCCCTCATTCCAGGAACTTTAAAGAAGTTGCTGTAGCAGAAGCAGTGTATGAGTTGAAAAGCTACTGTTATCAAAGCCGGATACGGTGAGAATATCACTTCATACTTTGTCTTGGTATTGAAATTGAGTGAGTTTCAAACTTTTTTCAATCAATAAAACACATTTTATATCAATACGAAACATATATTCATAATTTAATGCAAATCTTTGGCAACCTAGATATGCTTTGTTAATGTCCTGCATTTCATATTATTGTACATCATGTGCATTGGTTGACTTGACTTTTATGCGTTAATTCTCCTCATTCATTTCTACAATACACTCCTGTCTCCCTCCCTCTGTCTGATGCAACCTGCAATGACATTTTTTAAGCAAGCCACTGAGTGTTCAGACACTGTGCTCATTATAGCTCTTATTTACAGTAGTGTGTCCATGCAGTGACAGACACTTTAAGTTGCTGAGTGCTCCAGATCCCTCCGCTTGACTAGGATACCCCAAACACTGTCAAACTAATCTCGTCACCACACAGAGGTTAATTTGGCTTTGAGATGAGTCTACTTTTGTCTAATTATCAATCGTGACACCCATAATCTATTAATAATTGTTGCATTATAATAAATGGCATGTCTTTTGTGTAAGAATTCTGCACATCTTGACAAACAAGACCTATTAAACAACCCTGTGGCCTTTTTCAAGAGTGATGATTACGCTAATTAAAACTGCAAAACATCTGTGCGGGCGGTGGACGTGCCTGAATTAAACAGGTCATTAAATCAGCAGAGGAAAATGTCAACATCCACATCGGCTGTCGCTCTGAGACTCTTGCACTTTGCAAAATGGTTGAGCACTGAAACAGAAATGTTAAAATAGAAAATGCTATTTATGCTTGTCCCCTCTCCTAATGTCTTTAGTTCATTTTGTTGTTGTTGTTGTTAATATAAATGTATGCGTATAATATGACTGTCTTGTGGAAATTGGACATGCTGCTTTGATCCTAAGACCACTTTACTCTACACTTAATTTACTGTACCTTATAGTCGATGTAGAATATAAAACCAGCAGAGGCCATACTATTCACTAGATGTTTGTATGTGATAAACTTTAGAAACCTCAATATTGTCATATCTATATAATACTTCATATCATATAATAACAATCTATTGTATGTCAGTTGAAACAAATACCTTTTCCTTTGGGTTTTGAAGTTAAACCTGGGTTGCTCATGCATGTTTGTTTGCCTTTAATCCAGTGATGACAGATAGTGATACTGTTGATATCTTATGTACTTGATACCAAGTACATGTGTCCATTTTCACGGCAGAGCCTAGGCTACACTTCACAACATTCAACCATTTAATAGGATTGTTGTTCTTCTTTTATTCTACTCCTTACAACAACCGTTTTTCCCAATAAGTGTTTCAGTATGTGCCGTGGGAGTTTGTCTATGCATTTCACAACAAATAAACTTAGGTCAGGGGCCAAACCTGGCCTGCAGTAAAAACCAAACAAAAATAGCTTCTTTACATGGAGAAATGGAAAGTGGATTTTCCTGCTTAAAAACAGCATCATCCCTGCTCTGGGCATTATCCTGTGTTCAAAGAGATTAATAAACTGAGATGCTATTGATATGGTGGTGCACAGCCCTTGGCTGCAGATCTGGTCATGTTCAATGACAACCCTAGCAATGCTAACATTAAACGTACTGAATGGCTCTAACATATGACAAACTCATACTCACAGATTATTTTTGCTTCTGGCCATTGTTTTGACTCCACTGGTTAGACAGCATTTCCAGGGACTCATGATGAGAAGATATACAAAAGGGTTTTTCCTAGAGAAGGTAAACATTATCTAAGAGGAGGTCAAATTAATTATCATCTCTATGAAAAGCCTTCACTATCTCTGAGATTTGAGGTAATGCAATGTTTACAAAGTGAATCAAATATTCACTGCTCTGATTCAGTAAGCAGCAATGAACACCATCACACATAACATTATCTTAACAGCATAGCTGTTAATAAACACAGATTTATGGCAAATAAGATCTAATGATACAAAGTTAGCTCCATAGGGTTATGGGCAAAACAATCTAACATATAATGTTGTGTTTCTTCTTCAGTCAAGACATATTTTCAGATAGCCGTACTTAAATTGAAGAAAGCAGATGTTTTACTTTGATGTGCTCAACATTGTTAAACTCCTCTCTCATTAAAGAGATAATAATTTAATTAGCACAAATTCATAAACTGACAACCTTTCATACAGCCCTGTACTGTAGATAGACTTGGATCACTATTATTGTCTTCAATCACTGTCTGGTGTTTTGTTACACACATATTGTGCTTCAAATCACTTATAAATAATATAGCATTGCTTAAGTGAACAGTAACCGGATACCATTTTAAAGTTAAAGGGTTTCTGCAAAATTAATAATAAAATAATCTTTTTATGCTTCTTGAGGTTCTACTGCAGTACACACAGCAAGGCTAAGAAAATGTTAGCAATTGAGAAGACAATGAGTAAACAACTATTGTAGGGTGGATTCATCCAGTTTGCCTTGTAGAAGAGCAATCATTTTACATTGTAAAAAAAAATAATGAAGCCTTATGAATAACAGCAATTAGACTTACACTTGCACTTGACAATAATGATCAGAACAAGTATTGCAATTGGAATATGGAGCATAAATGTAAGGAGTGGGTTCAGATGAATACAGGGATTTCAGCATATCCAAAAACATCAAAGTGCAAACTAACAGAAAAAGGAAAAGTACGGCAAATACATTAACATGGCATCCTCCACCGCTAGTGTAGGCTTCTCTTGTGCGCCTCTAGTTTAAGCTGAGGAACAATGGCACTCCCTCAGCATGGGTGAAGGCCAACAGCAAAGCCTGTGTTTGTGTGTCTCACACGCTCTCTGTTCACTCAACTTACAGTTTATGGCTGCTCAGAACAGTTTACAGCGTCCAAATTTCATTTTGCACTCGCAAATCCTATCGCACATTATCCTGTACATTGCATTAGGACCCTAATCTTTCCTTTCTCTTGCTCCTCAGAAGAAAGGAGTGCCTTCATGATTAACCCACTTTACAGCAATAAATAAACGCATCATCCAGTAATGTACACCAGATTTAATTTTTAGGAAAGGGACCAGAAAAGCTCAAATCACAGAAATGGAATGAAAAATAACACAATACAGCCACCATGGAGTGCCTGGGGAGAATTAATTTGAACATTTTGTAATTCTTGCCTTATACTGGATGGGCTTTGCATTCTCTTTTTTCCATCCTTTTTCTCAAAACCGTCTGTGAATGTGTACAAACTTCCATGTTTGTTGAAATACAAATGACATACAAGGCAACATCACAAATCTAATTGAATATACCAAGACATAAAGTACCAAGACTCACACTCAAGATGTTGTGAACCTACAGGTTAAGTACACCACACATACACAGAGAGAGAGAGATCTCAAGTCTGCTGTACATCTTAGATACTGCGTGTGCTGCTCTGTTTAATTTGATCTGTTATTGTTGTGATATATAAAGACATGTGAAGGAGCTAGACTGCTAACTCATTTGAAAACATAACATGAATTCAAATGTCTTCAATGATTCAATGTCTCCATGTCTGTCACATGTATCCCATATTGCTTTTGGTCTCCCATCTTTGCTTGGCTTCAAACCTGAAATACAAGAAAAGTATCTGTTTAAATAACAACAACCTCTTACTACAATACAGTTTCATACTGCTTCAACAAAAAAGTAGAATAGTGTGCTAATGTGCCCATTTTTTTGACTCAAAGATCCACAGCTGGCATCGGCTTCAAATTGTGACAGTTCAACATGGTGCCACATTTAAACAGTGCATCTGCACATACAACCCTGTCGTACCCAAACATTTAAGACACAACAAAGGACCTAAAACAATTTAATTAGCTAAATTAAAATAGTGTACTATTTAACACACAGTGATGTAAAATATGATGACTATGTTAGAAGAGCAAAACAACAACAAACCCCCAAGCAATTTGCTTCTTCCTTTTCTGAGCTGCCCGCGAAGCCTCTGCTTCCTGTTTGCTTTGCACAAAGTCACGGCAATCGGCCGCTTTTGCAATTTTCACGGCCAGCTATTGAGAGAGAGACAGAGACAAGGCCCATTAGAGAATGTAAATCAGTCTCTCTGGCAAGCAGAGCTATTCCAACTCGTGTGTCAGGGTGGCTTCCCATCAATGCCGCAGGTCCCTGTTTTGTCTCACCCAAACCGTGATGGCTCCTAGACTGTGGGTTGGAACATAGAATACTTACTGTCTACACACATGAACACACACACAAGATCATTTCATTCACACTGGATAATATAGTCAACAATTTCCCATGAATCTGCAAAATGGTCCTGACATTCTAACATGTGGTCTACATTTAATTGTGAGTATTTGTAGTCCTTGAAATAAGAAATAAAAATAATGGCTATGACTGCAAGGCAAACTCCCAAGAAAGAAGTATTGGGTGTATTGTGGTGCAGAATAATCCCAATAACCCAAGTCACAGAGAAGCACTGAAAACAAAAGGATAAATCCTGCCTTCTCTGTCACTCCAGAGATAGGTTTATTATTCAACCAGAGGCAAACTTTGATAAACAATTTGGAACAATTTCACCAAACCTTTTGGTAATTCTTTGTAATATTCAGAGGAGTACAATCAGGGAGAAGAAAGTCTTAAGGTAATAAAGAAATGTGCCACCACTGCGCTACTCAAGAGAAAAAAACCTGGTGAAAAAAATGTTTCAATTATAATTAAGTGGGATAAACTTTATTAGAAAGACTGAAACTAAAATATCTCCTAATGCATGCTGGGATTAAGCAGGTCAGAGCGAGCAGCTAGGAAAAATTAAACTCTAAAGGCTTTTTATCACCATATTTCAGGAACCAAGGGTGTAAAATGTTCTAATTTGGGATACATTAAAAGCCATAAAGGTCTTTCAAAAAGATTAATGGTACTTTGCTTGGATTTAAGATAAGGGCTTCAGCTGGCTGCAAGTGCTGGGCTCCGACTGGGCCCTCGAGGCATTCATCTATACAGTCACTTGGAAGATTTGTAAAAGCGTTTGCATAACCTGAAGCTAACATCCTATGACAGTTTTCTAATTCCTTGCCATTTTTATAGGTTTTAAGGCCCATAAATCATGTTTTCTAGTCAAACGTTTTAAAAGGAAAAGTTACAATGGATGATCATTCTCATGTTTGGGGTAGATTTGCCTGAAGATAATACTCACCAGGGTGTTTTGAGCACCATGTTTAAGTGAAGTAGGTGCTAAATGCTTTTGCTTGGCTAGAGCGCATGCTGAGATCATAAATCTGAGGTTCATAAAATTGTTGACAAATCTCAGAACAGCTCTTGTTTGAAACATTTACCAAAAATAAAGTAATTGTGTAAAAAGCCCAAGCTTATTCTGAGGGGGAAAAAAAGTGGTGGATGCTAAATGGCTTCTTCTGAGGTTTACACCCAGAGATTTATCTTTTTTTCTACACACGGATTACCCACATTAACCTGCTCTCTAGTGGGGAACATTTGAAATGCAAAGGTATATAAAACACGCCTTCCAAAACATTGCAAATGCTAAATTAAAAACCTACTGCTGTACCCCCCCCCCCCCACCACCACCACCCTTTTCTCTTTCTAATTCAGAACTGAGCAGTTACTATTTTTGAAGCGTTAAAGGTCTTTAATTTTTTTTATCAGTTTAGTCTACAGTCCCTGATTGTCTTTACTGGGGCTCAAACATTAATGTCAACCAAGTTACCTAGGAGACAGAACAGATCAAAGAGACAAAAAAGCCCTCAAATGTCTGATTAATCAAGCCTGCAAACAGCTTATTTCTTTTAGCCTGCATGCAAGTATGAAAATGAGATTCCGAGAGCAGTACATTGTGCAGATTTGTTCATTCTTATCTGAACAAAGCCAGAGGCAGCTTATTTCATGGATCACTGGCACTGTCAGGCTGTGGCGCCGAGCAGGTGACGGCTCCTCTTTCTGTGGCTTGAACAAAATTAGCAAAAAGTCGGCACAAATTAGCCTCTCATATTTTCTGTAATATGACATTATTTTTTATTTACTTTTTTGATCCACTTTTCAGGATTTTTCACCCTCCCCTTGTGTTCGTCTTAGTGCCAAATCCTTTCACATCAGAAGCTGGCAAAAAGAGTGAGACAGGAATAAAAATACAATGCAAAAGGAAGCTGATACCAGACACAAAATATCGCACATTCTTTGTTCAAATCAGTCATTCAAGGCTATTTTATGTTTCCAAAACGACTATAAAAATCTTAGACTGCGAGTGTCTGATTCAATCAATGGTTTCTTCTTACCATTGTTTTCTCTTCAGTCTGTCCTAAGCACAGTCTGTGTTTAACCAAAGGTTTATTCAAAGGATTAATGCTGTGACCTTTGGAAGGGTTTGCAAGCGACAGATCCACACTGCATAATATAGTCACTGCAGCAGCGGCAGCTTAGGGCCACTAGGAGGGTTAAGTCAACAGCACCACTTTCTGTTGTCACTCATGTTTGGGTTGTCATGGAAATTCAAGTGGGCTCACAAACATGGGACCCAGTAGTTATATAGACCTATATGCAATATAAGTTATGAAGGCCATGTCAAATATATCCAGTTTACTGACAGAATGAACAATGAAAAAACATAACCATGAGTATGCACAGATCCCACTACAAAGACATGAGAAAGTATCTATTACAGTAGCTACTGCTTATCACACCATTTATGTGGCTTCAGAAAAACATAGTTGAGCATATGACTAAATAGAACTCAGCAATGTCAATACTCTAAAAAAGTGTTCAATCTGGTATTAACAATATGAAATAAATGATGGCTTTAAGGAAGCAATGGCCTTAAACTCATTCATAAATTTCTATCCAGGGAAGCCTCTTCCAATTAAAACGTGTGAGAGGTGGATTAACAGGGGCTATGTGGCTTTGCCTCACTAAATCACCTCCCCGAGCTGCTCGGCTGCATTTGACGTGTAAACGATTAATGACCAGCCTAATTCCCTTATCACACTACCTTAATGCCTAAATAATGTGGCCTTAGTCAACTTTGGAAAGCAGGGCTGTATAAGAATGGAATGAATATCAGATTAGGCAGCTCACATGTAATTTCAGTCTAATTTCCAAGAATGGAGGTGTGGAGGAAAAAGAAAATGGTTTTCTGAGTAAAAAGTCAGATCACTGCCATAGAAATTAGCTTGTTTATGGAATGCAAATCCAGTAAATGTGGCATTATGTCATACATGTGCCCATTAATCTAATGGTATTTCCCATGTTCATTTTAAATGACAATATATCGATATACAATCGGTATACACTGACTACTGTATAGGTATTCTAATGATTGTCACCTTGTGGGGCTCACTTTCCACTGCCTGTGTGAGAAAAGCAGGCTTCAGATCTGTATGTTCTGCACAAAGGAGATGCGCAACCTGGATTTAATCCCAAAGGGTTTTCTATGTGTAATGCATCTGAGGTTATACACCACAGGAGCGTGGTAGAAAACCATCTCTGTTAAACTTTTCCTCCTCTGACCTGTTTCTCAAAGGAACGTCTCAGCTAACCCTGGACAACACTGTCAGAGTATTAAATCTAGGTCTGCACACCAAGCTGTACATTATTAGCATGAAGACATGCAAACCAACCTAGACTCATGCTTCATTTGACCGTGTTCCAAAACCATCTTCCTAGCATCTGCATGCCTTGTACGTTTTTGGGTTGTTACTATTTATTGTATTAGGCGTATATGCTCCATCATCCATATATAAACTGATAAATAATGTATGTGTGTAAATAATGTATATTTTCTTATATTGGACTGCTGTTACACCTTCCTGCCTCACCAGATCAAGTCAACTACTTTTTGTATGTAAAAATGTATTTGTAATAGGCAAGTAGTAGCAATAATGTAAAAAAAAGTACAACATGCCACCGCCTGGCAGAACTCTGCTTATCTAATCAAAGCAATGAGCAGTATACTGAGAGTTTCTTTTCCAGCCATATTTCCATATTCTCAAAAACAAAGAAGATAATCAGGCTTTCATAGGGCAGTCGCATAAGAGGTTTATGTAATCTTACCTCCAATTTGACAAACAGCATTAGATGGCAAGTAAAAAGAGATCCACTCCTGGGAAGACACTACTGAACAGCCTTTGGTATAATGCCATGTCTCCATATTCTGTTATAATAATCTGATTCTAGATACACAACTGTCATCTTTAGGGGCTGAAAAAGTCTGAAAGTTTGCTTGCTTTGTGCACACTCCATTATCTTGCCTCTTCTGAGTAGGGTAGGCTTATTAGCAAGCTTTGAACTCACACTTACAATGATGTGCCATCAACAGTTTTATAAGCTAATTAGAAAAACAGTTTAATTAATGACTGACTGGCATTAAAATGGCAATCATGAAAAAAGAAACCAAGGGTGCTAAGCTTCCACTACCACCAATTAAGGCCTAATTACAAACAAATTATATATGTGTTTTGCTGTGGGCTTTAATTTTTTAAATGGCTCTAATTAAAAGAGAAAACATGCAAATTAATTAAACAGCACAAAAATCTACATTGAAAAGTATGCTTTGTCTATCAAGTAATTAATGAAATACAATAATCCAAATGAGATTCCCTAGCATTTGATAAAAGCTTAGTACCCATTTCAAAATCAATTTCAAAATTAATGGGCAAAAATTTTATGTGAGTCATCCACAGATACAATAAAAGTTCATTCAGTGATAAATTGCTTATGCTGAAGGAAATAGGAACAAAGATGAGAGTTTTCCTTAACTGTTTCTCAGTTGCCTGGGGGTCCTTGCAAGGAAGACAGTGTGAGCCTCATTCTTTGATGTGGGGCGGGGACATGGGAAATCTGATAAGGAGTGTTTTCCATAAAAGCAATTCTCATTAATTTTTGATTACAAACACATGCATGGCAGGCAAAGGTAGTGAAAAGGAAGAAGGCCCAAATAACATCAATAACATGAAACATTCTTAGTTCAGCTCTTTGTTTTAACTAACTAGCCATGTCTCTCCGAACAAAGCCAACCATGCCACCTTTGTTTCACAGTACTTAAGCAAGGCTTTCCAGAGGCTTGTATTTAATGCACAGTATAGCTTTTTGCCCATGGCTTACACGATTTGAATAGTTCCTCTGTAAAGAGGGTTGCAGTATAATAACAATGAATGTTATGGAAGTCTTATAATGCAAGTTTGCCTTATGGACAAAGAATAACAGCCCTTCAAGAAACTACCTATTGTTTGAAGAACTGCGTCTCAAGGCTTGCATACCTTATCTTTATAAGTACCTGGTCATATTACACATATCTACACCAGGACCCAGTGTGTTTTAAGAAACCTGTGCTTTAGGAACCACACTGGTGTTTCTCACAGTGTTCACATCCTTTAGCTTCTGGAACATTAACGGACATGACACCCCCTATTGTGTCAGACTAAGGGTTTCGGTTTGAAGTGGTAATGCTACGCTAATAGCTGTGATCAGTGCTAAGGGGAAACTGTAAGCAGTAACACAGTGTGACAGTCCTTTGTTTTGTATTGTACTCACTTTTTAAACTGCAGCCTCTGAGTATAACAAAGGCTTATGGCTTGGTTTTATAAACCACTGAATTATTAGTTTTAGTATAGGGCCATCTATTGTGTTAACAGAAAAGAAACATCCAAAAAACATGCACCTGGTAACATCAAAAGAGAGAACATGGGTTCATGGGTAGTACTGCAGTCATTTTACACTAGACCAAGACGTCATCCTGGTGGTCTGACAGAGACATTTATATATAAATATATTATATATACATATGTGTTACCATCACCACAGGAAACTTCATAATCCCATCATCTGTATACTGTAATACAACTACAGTATGAAGAATCGCTCTACTCCTAGCAACGGAAGAGTTTCTGTTTGGATGGAAATAGAGCTCTCACTGTTTCAGTTTCTCAAATGCTCAATTAATCCATCTTTCAACTATTAGCTGCCGGATCCTATCAACTCTCCTGACATAGGTTGAGCTGGTTATATATAGCAGTCACTTAATGCTATGCTAATTACGGAAATTAATTACACCATATGCAACTTACAGCTGTGTCAAATAATATGCAATAATCAAAGGATGGAGTCACAAGTCTCTTAATTGAAGGACTTGCACCACTTAATCTTCTGAACTAATATTAACAACTACTTCAGAGGCCAGAAGCTTTTCCTTGTATTTTGGGACTTGTTAGGCCTTTGAATTTTTTTTAAATAAATACTGTTCTGAAGATCAACAAACTAGCATTCATACTGTAGCAAAGACGATCAAACACTTGCAATCCTAGTGTATCTATGTCACTTTTGTTCTACAATGCAAGGTATTAGGGATAAAGAATGGATGCAAACAAAGACATAATTGTCTCATGGTTTTGGTTAGTATGCCAATGTGTACCTACTTTGAATCAACTTTTGTCGTTTTAGTACTTTTAATTTAACTTTTAAACCAAATAGAGGTTTAAAACATATCTAAAACAAAGAAAAGCAGTCGAGAAATATTTAAATATATACATGAGAAGGCAATCTCAAAGCAACCTGTAATATCAGTTCCTGGCAGTGTCTCAGAACTGAGACAGATGAAAGTGCATGTATCACAGAATTTGTAAGGTTTCAAAAAGGGTTTTAACACATTGTTTCATTACTGAGATTAGGAGAAGAAAGCAAAGCTGCAAAATCATTAATTGATAGCTGAAAAATGCAGAAACAAACAACTATATTAGGTAAAATTCTGGGTGGGCTTTCTATCTTCCTCTATTACACATTGGCTTGAGGAGATACGTGCTGAACTGGTAGATGTTTAGGATGAACATACAGAACAGTGAAAAACAATGTGCCAATTTTGTTTTACAAACAATGCCTACTGTAGAGGGACCTTTATAATGCTTCGAGTCCGGCAGTTCTCCACCCAAAAATATAATAAATGTTGTTGTTTTTTGCCTTTGTTTGAAAAAGTGGAGAGACCATGGGATGACTAGACTTTTGGAGTTTATAATAGTCTATGCACTATGCTCCTCAACATGTGAACACAGTGAGTTATGTATGCCAGACTGCTGTCAAATCCATCCTTCATGTTCCTGGCAAGCCACAAGGCAAGTGACAGAGAAGCAAGAACCTCAGCTAAATCTTCCTAAATCCACTAGTGCTCTAAGAGGCTTTCTAAGACTACAGGTACTTTAATTTATCTTTCAGTTTCTGACCATTTGTATAGCCATCAGTAGCTTACAGTAAACGGAGGAGACCATAACGTCTTGATTGTCTGTTTTCTGTTGCAGTACAAAGAAAATCAGACACCTAGCCTGCATCCATGTATTTTCAAAGTGTGATGTTATGGTGACAACTGGAGGAGTATTCTAGTTTTGCATATACAATACATGTTGATCAATGTTGCAAATGAAAACCTGACATTACAAAGAGCATCATACCACTCAAAGAACAGCACATCAGACGTTTCTCAAACATGACATGATGTGATTCCTAACCAAAAACGTAGCAGCTATGTCTTCTTAATCACAATTATTGGTGTGTGTGGGCTCCATTTTCTGCTAAATTAGCTTCAACCTGCTTGATCCCTGATGGCTGCCGAACCAAGTAGTAACAAAACTGCAGGCACTGCATTTAGGGACGTATGCACTTCAAAGGTAAGAAACTCGCACCTTGAGAATGTTTTAACAGTTGGCTTGAAAGCAATGTACGCTTCATTAAAAAGCAGAGCCAAAAGTCCTTTAGACATTGCAGCACTTCAAAACTAAGGGGAGGGCTTTCCATTAACTCAATGGAAAAGGGCTCCAGGACTTCTCAATGGTATGTGCCTGTGTGTGTTTTTGTTCCTCCATGTCTTTGCAGGAAAAATGGCCATGGATCCATTAGTTTGATTTGTCACAGCAGTAGCACCCCAAAGATCTCTTATCAGCACAACGTTACCTCTCGTGTGGCGAGTCTGTCGCTCATCTCCTCCGCCTTGGCAAAGTCCCCTCCAGCTATGGCACTCTCTATGCTCTTTTCTAGGCCGGACTGCAGAAGGGGAAAATTGAGAGATTTCGAAATAGGAAAAAAAAAATCAAAGAGTAACTTCAAAAGTCCCCAGGGCCTTATTTTTAATATGATTGCCATTACCACAAATATGTAGATTTCCCTTCACAAATGAAAACCTTTTTGATTGGATATTAGCGAGGAAATCTTAAAAAATGCTACAGAAGATTACCAAACATAAATGTGACTCTTTAATTACGCATTTCCATTACAGGCCTCAACAGTGATGGTTCAAAGATGCCCCTGGTGAACGACAGCATGACGGTTCTCCAAAGATGAGACTATCCAAGGCTGTACAGGGCAGCATTTCTACTTATACACTCAACCAAAAGGCTGTAATAGGATGCAGTGTGACTCAAGTCCTATTGTTCACGAACTCACATAGATCTCAGCCATCACATAAGATCACAAGAAAGCAGAAGAAAGACAGTAAGACAGTTGGTCGAAATAATGTGGACAGAATGATTAATTGTGGGATATTTTGAAAAAGCATTTGAAAGTTATATCAATGTCAAGTGTGAAAGACTAATGATGAAATCCATTAAAAAAAAATAATGTAAAGGAGTGAGGCCTTTAAAAAATACTGCTAATTCTATCTTTAAGAATTGATAGTAAGACTTCTTTTTTGGTGCTGAAAGACAAAGTGGGCTAAAAATAACATTCCAAATCAGCATTGGTAGAAATGCCAATTGAATTTGGCTAATTTCACATTATATATGCAGTACTGTACTTCATATTCCCAACTATTCTGCTTACATGGTAATTTATATATATATCAAAACATATGACATTTAAAAACTGCTGAAGTGTTCTCTGGCTTCCTCTCCATCCATACAACTACTAACCTACTAGTATGCCTGGAGTTTAAGAAGGTCATTCAACAAATTTCTCCTGTTCTTTACTGCCCTGTAAAGCACTGGACTTTTTAAAGCTAGTTCTTTTGTAAAGACATCATGTAAATATGTTCCTTACATTAAATCTACATCTTACTCCAATGTTAACCACATAAATCAAAGTAAAAAAAACATCCACATGTCAAGATTAAACTACTCTCATCACTAAATGTAACACAATGTTATTGTGTCAGGTTTGAGTCAAGAAACCTATCCATCTGGCATATAATTTCAGTTTGAATAAACTGACAGAAATCTTGTTACCTGGGGAGTGAGGTCGCCACTAGCAGGGGGCTGAAATCTATCATTGATGCCAAAGTACTGCTTGAGGCCACCCCAATGCTTTTCGTGCTCCACCTGATGTTCTCTAGTGAGAGGGGAATATTGTTATTGTTCAAGACATTGTAACAGAGACACATGGTTAATATAGGCCTATATGGTTAGGCAAAGCATAGCCAGAGTACAGGGATCTGGTAGGCTAACTCTGCTCTTAAGTTTAGAAAATTAATGATAATTCAGAAAGGTTAGCGCAACACATGTCAGTTGTCAGTGAATTGTCTGTAATTGGATGTAGTTGCAGTTGGTTAGAGGAAATTACAATGCGGCAGTACATTTGACAATACTTTTTGTGGATAAAATGTTACCAGTGTTATTACCTTTTTTGGTTAGATTCCATACTCTCAGTTCCAGGTTTATTAACTGTGAAGTAGAGTAAAAAACAAATGTTTCATTCTTAACATGAGAATCTTTCTTGTTAGTGGATGGGCCAAAATGTTGAAACAATCATTACACCAACAAACAAGTAAGGGTTTATTTCTACTATATTCTAGGTAAGTTGGTTTCAACAGATTTCACCCAATGATTTCTTGGTAATATTTCTGTATGGGGGGGGGTCACCCATGAACTGGTCCACTGGTACATCCAATATGATTAAATATGGTTGCTAATTTATATGTGACAGCAGCGGACCTTTCTTCTTTTTTCTCTGCCGTTTTCCTTTTCTGTACAGCTTTGTTGTCTTGAGCTCATCCTTTTTCTTCTGTAGCTCTTTGAATTTCTGAAAAACATAATAATTACTCGACTGATATGACACATAACTATCAGTTACCTGTATGTTCTATAAAGCTACATGCATGGTATGCATTATTCACCACTTCAGAACCGATGGTTAGCTGAATCTATCATGCGTCGCATAACAGCATATTTGCTGTTATAATGCCCTACCCAGTACCAATGTACATTATGTCATTTGCACATACTTGCCACATTTCTTGTGAAATTCCTGGTAAGCTGCAGTCAGGAGAAGGATCATTTTCTATTACATTGGCAGTGCAAGGCTCTTTTTCTACAGCTGCCCCACCATGTTCTCCTTCGCTATTATGCAGAGATCCAACAAGACCTTTGGATTTTGACTGTGGTTCTTGACTTGCAGCATCGATCTCATCATCTGAACTAAGTTCTAAATCCGTCAAACCCTTAGGCAGAAGTCCACGATACATTGTTACCGAGTATTTGTACAGTATCTACGCATTATATTAAGACCTTAAAGTACAATTAAGTTTAAACTACGGCTGCATTCGAAAGCAGTTCATTTCCGGATACACAACGTGACGTTTGAAAAACAAAAGCTACGATTGGGTAGGGCTTTTCCTTCCACCAATGAAAAATATGCTTGTATGATTGTGCCTGATGAGAATCGCTGATAGGCTGGGATTGCTTGAACCCTCCCAATTTCGCTTCGTAGCTCAGCTCTTTTTTTATGGACTGAAATGTGAAAGAAACTTAGATAAACACGGTGAGATACGCCGTTATCAACTATCTAATTTCCAAATTAAAGACTTGCGAACTTTAAAGATATAAATATCTGCACTATACAAACGTATTGTAAAACAAAGTTATTTAGCCAAAATCTGTAGTCAACCAAATGTGATGTTCCTGTCAGCTATTTGATAGGTAACTCTAGTTTATTACAACTTGCATGTCAATGGTGAAATAATATACATCTGTCGGTGTTACTCATACAATGTTCTCAGAAAGATAAACATTCTATTTGGTGACCATTGGCTCACACATTATTCAAAATGCTTTAGGCATTACATTATCATTAGAATGATTAGCATGCAAATCCTGTATAGCCCTAGGCATTGGCAAAGAAACATCTACTCCTAAATTGCACATTAACTCAAACTCACATTAGTCTTTTTTGGTTGCATTTTCTTGCAGTTCGAACTGCAGAGAAGGGTGCATTTTGTAGTTCCCTCTGAATACATTAGTTGTATGAAGCAATGTTGTGTACAACATTGGATTTTATTGTGTTATGTTTTCATTTGATGCTTCCGTCCTTTTCAGCTCAAGTGATTGACAATTGAGTCCTCCGGTAGAATATAGCCTATCTGGTGCTTGCATTTCTCAGTCATACAATATATAGGTTATAATATCATTAAAGCAAGTACCTGATATCAATATAAAGTGTTACCCCTCTGGAATGAAAGTGGCAAATGTTTTATAACCAAATCCAAAACATCCATAAATGGCCTTGCTCTCTCCTTGACCTCCATGTGCCCTGTTAGGGAAATTTACAACTTTTCACTTTTAAGACCAGTTTAATGCATATTAAACATGGCTGATAGGGCTTATGCCATCCTGGCATAAGCCAGGATGGCATATTAACTGGTATCACTCACTATTAACTATTAACTGGTATCACTCACTCAGAATTATAACAGAGTTTAATTACATGTATGACAAGTTGATGGGTATAAAGCTTAGTCTGCACCAGGATGAATTCTAAAGGTAGGCCAAATGAATGAACTACAAAGTTGTGGTATTTGATAAAATGGACAGTGTTTTATTGATTACTGGACTTTGTGTTCTATTGCAGAGTTGAATCATAGTCTGGGCCATCTCCCTCTCCCTCTCCCTCTCCCTCCCTCCATTTCTTTGGCATGTGCTCCAGTTCATTATTTCCATCATTTCTTAGTAATTTGGAGTTGGCTGTTTAAAACTTGGAGCCTCTTATTAAGTTTTGGCCATGGTGGATAAGAGGCAGGACTGTAAGAGCAGGGAGATAAACTAATCATCTTAAACCCCTAATTATTAGTATCTTAGTGTGACAGACTGTTTTTGCGAGCTAGCCAAATTGAGCCTCAAATGAGGAAAGGCATATCTGTGAAAGTGGTAATAATTTTAAGTCATCTCGATCTGGCTTGGGGTGGCAGAATTCATTAGTGCAGATTAGCACTGTGTGTACAAAGTAAATGAGATATCTAATAGCAAACGTGGAGGTCCAGGGATTCTTAATTTCCTGCCGAATATGAGGGATGATGTTAAGAGGTGATACATTTTTACATTCTAACTTGCACTATGTGTATCTGTGTGCAGCGTTAGCCAGTACTTTATCACTAAACCTTCGACCTTTCACCCTCTTCTGTATGAAGCTACTTTGAAAGTTATATCTCATACTGCAAAAGGCAGTAAAAGGAACTCCATATCAGATTATGCAGTGTTACCCTGACAGGGTACCAAGCAGAATTGTTTTTGCGACGATACGAAGAAAGCTAATCATGTGTGTAAGGAGAAGGTTGGGAAAAAAAATAAGATTACAAAGAATAATTTGCTGATATAATTACACCAAAATTGGGTACACACAATCGTCAAATACATGTATTGCTTGACCTGGGTTAGCCAGTGAAATAAATCCTCCTTCTATAGCCTTTGTTAATTTGTTTTTATCATCTCCAAGTGGTGTTTGTGCAGGCAGTTCAATTTGCATGTGTAATTCCACTGTGCAAATTGACAACAAGTAGATAATTCTAGGAAATAGGCTGGTTGCAGGCCCTAGCTATCTTCCCAAGCCTATTCATTTTGAGGAACCGCTGAGGCATGAAACTCATACATCAACTATTTCCTGACAACGCTTAGGCTTATTGTCCCCTAAAATGTCATTACAGCCATTATTTATGAAGCTAATTCATTTATTAAACCATATTTACTCTGACAGAATTTGTCACATTCTATCCATATCCTGAGCATAGCCTTTGAACAATGGTGTTTCAACGAGTCAAGAGAAAGTTTTAAACAGAGCTTATTTGGTTTCATATGTAATGTTGAAGCAGGATGATTTTGTAGAGTTCACAGGTGAAAACACATTCAAATGTGGGTGCACTTAATGGTGAGTTATCTTCATAGTAAGGAGTAAAAAAAAAAAAAGTAATATCTAGTTTTAGCATATTTTCTGAGTGTTGGTCCCCACCATCTTTTAATGTGCATCCATGCAAAATGGTAATGGCACGAATCGAAAAGATAAAGTGAATAGACAATCTTTGTACCTGTAAAATATGTGTCCTTGTTTCTTGATATTTAAATAACTTAATATACTTTTTCTATGGAATTATTGGTGCCCTTGGCTTACCTCAGAATGTTCTGGTCAAAATGTTGTGTAAAGTATACCAAATTATCCTTCTAAAAAGCCATGATCTAATACTGACAATAATTTAAATAAATTAATAATCAAACATAAGTTAACATGACTAAATGGATAAATCCTATTTTAAAAGCTCAGATCTATTCCCTTCTGACAGCCAAATTCCTAAATGAGTGTCTAGTCAGTGTTAACACACAGCAGTTAGAGAACTTAAGCTAAACGTTTTTGCACCTATAACTCCTTGGTCTGTTAGTGCTGACTTATGGATGTGTCAGTTTAGCACAGCAGAGTAGGCTCACATGACAGTGTGTATAATTTGTAATTGTGAGAGATGAAGTTACACATAGGGGGTCATACATTTGAATGTAACGTGTTCACCCTGGATAATTCCATCTTGCTATTCTCCTATATTTCTTTCTTTTGACTCACCTGTCACCCAAAAGCACGTATCACAGCAGTTATGTTGAGTTGAGTTTGAACTGTTTCACAATATTGATTTGGAGGCATGACATTTTAATTAATACTGGGTGTTAGCTGTCATAGACAGTACTATTGGTTAGTGGATGAGGTAGATGACGGGAGCGAGCAGTGGAGATAAGTATAAAGCCCTTACTGTGAAAAGCTTGTAAAAGGGGATAAACGTTGATGGGTAAGACAGTCCTGGAAGCAAAAGCACCAATATCTGTCTGTTTGTCTTTTCGCCTGTCTTTATGTGTGTCCATCAACGTTTGTTCTGTTTCAGGTAGTAAAAGTCTTTGAGACACTATCTGCACTGTTTTACTGGTTGCAGGAAATGTCTTGTTCAGTGGAGACCCATGCATGCCAAGAGGCCAAACAAGGCAAGGGGAAACAGAGGATCAGAGGGGAAATTAGGTAACTTTGCAGCAGTCCATTGAACAGCAATAAGCTTTCAGGGCTTAGCCAGCATAAACACATTAAATAGATGAGATTCATCAGCACTCTAGTGTCAAATCCACAATGCCCAAAGGCAAATCTCAACCAAGGCAAACTGCTGTAGATACAAGTTTATTCCACATATGTGCAAGCCACCATCAAATTAGCAGTATAAACCATAGGACTAGACAGCAATTTGTATCTAATTTTAATGCCAAAACCATGAACTATGTAAGACACACATTGTTAATTTGTGATGTTGATTCGTTTGATCTGTGGGTGATAAAATAATACCTTTTAAGAAAATACTTTTAATCAGAGGTAAGGACTCCTTACTCATTCCAACTTTATTTGACAATGTTTTGTATTTGACATTTCTCTCCAAATCATTATAGCTCTGCCTTTTGGATGAGTTCACTGGAGGCAACCAGATCAGCATGAAATTAAGCTCAGTTTGAATCTTTACAGACTCCAATCAGATGGGCTGAGATTTAATCATGGTTAGTTTGCCCTACTGGACAGAGTTTCCTTAGATGAAATGGACTATGAATTCATAGGTTCACTTACATGGTTGATTATAACAGACAAGATAGGATTTGGAACCTTTTCTTCCACCCGTTTTTCAATTTCCTTAAAAGAAGAACACAATGGATATTTCCTTCTCACTGATTGAGTCTGGAATTAAAAACAAAAAGGAAAATAACTCCACTCACTTGCAATGAAATTACAGCATGAACAAAGGATTTGGACCTACAGTCTGTTTACTCCACAAAAGAAGATTCATATTATTCTCTCTCTGATGTGTTAATGCGTAAAACAGTACCTTTCATTAATTTCCAGCTGCTTAATGTACCATTTACACTGCAGAGAATGTTGCATTTTGCTGCTAATTTGTGTGCCTGGCCTTGTAATCATTCCATTACCCTGCTTGACATAAAATAATGCCTTTAAATAATGGGAAATACTACCTGATGAATTAATTTAGGTGATAGCATCTAGGGTAAGAAGCTTAAATGCCATCTTAAATTACATGCAGGCATAGAAAAACTTTCAACTAGTCTCATTTGAATAAGAGGAGCAATGAGTGTGGAGCCTTCATTCTCAGAGAGGCCAGCACACTCGCTGAGAAGGCTAATTGATGAAATGATTGTAAGAAACTATAAATCACATAATTAGCAAGAGTAAAACATGATCCCAGATCTCCCTTTTTCAGATTGTATCCTGTGGTCATGCTTGTATTCTGGTTTGTACTCAGTGTCCAAGACTCACATATTTCATACATATCATGAAGTACCTAATGTTGTAGTATAATACCAGCAGAATGACCACTACTACTCCATTATACTCATCTATTGACCCAGAGTATTGTAAATCACGGTCATGCGGGAAGTATAGAGTTAAAACCATTCTCTCTGATGTCAGAAATTAGAATATATTTAATAAATTGCTTTATAATGGTCAAAGGTTACAACCTATTAATTCAAACCTAATTTATATCTCCAACAAAGGTATTAACATTCAGCAACTTGCTCTATTTCCATTGTCTTTAGGATGGTAGAGTTGATATTCTGTTTGACAATTATTCTACATTTTTAATTTACTTAATAGACGCAATAGCAATTTGGAGAGTGGAAATTAAAATGGTCAGTCAACTGATTTCATCTCTTTCATTTTAGTATGTGAAAATGTCGTTCATTAAATTGTTGCATTCCAGGTAATGAGCAGCCTAGACAAATAATGTCAAGTCCTGGGGCCCTCTTCATTCAGTTTGAAGGGGGCTGTGAAAGTTCAGAGGACAAGGAGATTTGTCTGTGAGGACTATCTTGAGAGGGCAACATCTGCAGCATATTGATGACCCACATCACAGTAGGATTTCACTGTTTCACCATGGTAACCATGGTAATACTACCATGCTCACAAGGATTTTCCCCATCAAGCTGCAGTACATAATGTTGCTCTCAGATTCTTCAGCTGAAAGTTCCCTTCCACCTGGCATCTCTTGGCATAATCTCCCAATACGCAAATGATCTTAATAAATATATAACCTTACCTGCATCATATTTTGTAAAACAATTTAACAATAAAAACAACCCTGGGAACAATGGTAATGTATGAGGACATGTATGCCTGACACATCCCATAATCAATGTTTGATGTTGATATAAGATTATCAGTTTATTATTATCTTCCACACTATGGGTGCAGATACCACTTCATGTACAATGATATGCTTTCCATTCACCTGTATGCTATGTAGCTGTAAAATCTTTTTTTTTTTCTTCAGCACCTACTATCCATCTTTCTAATTTTGCTCTATTGCAGCAAAGTTTTCAGGTAAGCTCTCCCTCGTAGCACAGGGAGAGAAAAAAACTCTCAGATTGTGAAAATCTCCTGCCTTTAGAGAAAGAGAGGGAGAGGAATGCCTTTCCTTCCTCATTACACTGCTGTCATTTACTCTTCATCCCGGTACTCTTTAGTGGCATTAAGACGGGATGTAAATTTGACAGTTAACGCTGTTAGAAAATGGCTGGTTCAAGAAGGGCAGGAATTAGAGATGGGCATTAGGCACTGATAAGCTCCTTTCCTTCGCCGCGGCGGCTGCTTAACATTCATGGGAAAGTCATCATCAAACAACGTTATCGCAGCTATGTTGACGGCTGAGGAACATCATCACTATGATAATTTTTTTTTATAGCTGTGAGCCAAAAAAGCACTCTTTTATTTCAGTGGTTTGTTAATGAGATAGGAGCTTGTTGGTATGGGCAATGCAAACTTACCACTCTCCAACGTTTGTTTGAGTCCCCCGGTGCCCCCCTCTCCTCCCAGCTCTCCTCCTCCACGCTGTTTAATGTTGCAGGGGGACATTTTTATGTACTCAAATAGAAGTGCTCTGTGTACATTGCTGAAGGAGGGCCTTTATGTGTACCTTTACAGATCAGTTGTTCAAAGAAGGAAAACATACTGATATCAACAAACACTCAGCTGCCACATGTCAATCAACCACTGTGTTGTCATTTGTAAGCGGGGTCCAACCGTAGGTAACACAGTATATCCAAGGGGATTTGCATGAATGGTGGTAGGTTGATAAAGCAAATTGGTGACCCACAGTATTACCTCTCTTAATCAATGGTAAATACAATTTTTAATGGAATAGGATGTCCGAATGTAAGGCTTCAAAATTATTTCTACTGTCTTAAGTGAGGACAATGGATCAGTGGTTCAGCTGGTCCCATTATCTTTGGACACATCCATCCAATGTACAAGATTGTAAGAAACAAACTGACTGCTTCTCATAACTTTCACAACTATGATGGCCTTCTTAACAGTACATATCCTTAAAGACAGCTTGTTTAGAACTATTATAAGACAATACAATGGCCGCTGCTTTGTCCTCCTTTATGCACAAACCCCTAGTGGTCTGGAGCAGAGATTTCGAATGACAGTAGAGCAATGCAGAAACTGTGTCAGCTGCCAACACAAAGCAGCTCTGTTTTGGATAGGGATGCATGCATACTGTGAACTGTAGATACCAAATCAGATTTTGGATTTATTACTTAGCTTTTGTGAGTTGAGTGGTTTAACAGATTTGATTTTTTTAGATTCTTGCCAAGAAAGCCTACAATGCATTTCCAACTTATTCTAATTAGTTTGTGAACTTTGTAAATTTGCTCTGCACTGTTTTTTCAAAATTCCCAAACTGCTATACACAGTAGAATGCATATGTTGTCATTTCAGATATTAATAGTCTTTATATATTTAACCATTTAAAAGCCTTCAAATATTTGTACAAACTGTGCAAGTGGTTTAAAAGTGGGTAACCTACTTGATATATACTGTGCTGTATAATCTTTACAGTTGTAATTAAGCAAAAGTTGCAGTTTGTTGGTGAATGCACTTTCTTTTGCTTTGAACTACAAAGCTGTTTATTTCATCCATCCCTATAAGATGTTCATTTTCATTACAAGCATCCATGTGTGCTTGTGGTCTCCTAGTCCCAGGGCATGGGAGAAGAGCATCATCACTCGGTTTTGGCATTTAGAGTACTTCCCACTCTCTTATTCAAAAACAAAAGGCATCTTTGTAAACCAATTGATGTTTAGGCCTTACTGGTAGACACTCTAGGCACATTTCATCAAGGTGTCTTTGAGAGCACTCATACCAAAATAACGTTCCTGCAGTTTATTTTCTTCTCCGAAAACAATGTGCCATTAGCTATGACAGAAACTTTCACTGCGTGGAAATTCCTTCCAAAAGCATTCAATGTACAGAGAATGGTAGACTTCTCATTTTAACTCACTTTGCTCAGATTCAAACTTACATTCTCTTTCAGCATTTCTCAGACAAATTGACAGCTATCTTGGCCACAGGTTCTGCACTGACTTACTTGTTAGGTTACTTTGTAAACCTAAATTGTCCCCACTCAATAAAGAAAGCTTTGAGTTCTTTGCCTCTGAAGAGCTGCACTCGTACTCTTTACGTGTGTCACTCTCCTGTTCTAATTCATCATAAGGTAATGAATGTGGTTTTCACTTTAGAAATATCTGTGTTGGGTTTACCTTTGCTACCAAGTTACCATTTTTTGTTTGATAAATGTCACAGACATAATATTCTTTATTGGATTACTCCTTTTCCTTCGTAAGTTTTAGTTACATTTTTTACCCATTACTAAGTAATCATATTGTCAAAATCCGCAGTGCCTTTCATCCATCCTACACCCTGCTTTATTTGTGATCCCTCTACCCGTTCACTCACTCTTTCCCTCTGTTACTCTCTTTCAATTCCATTGCACTGGTGCTCATATTTTTGGGAATGAATAGATTAGTCTTACTAAAATACCTGTTACTCAGATTTGAGGTCAACTGGAAATCCATTTGGAGAGAAAAAAACACAACTAACCTCACTCTTCCCTGCCATCCGTAGTGACCCGCTTTTCAACAGTTTCTCATCTTGTGGTGCTAAGCCAAGGGCTTAGTGCCCCATTGAAAGGAGGTAATCTGTAACATTATTTATTCACTAATATATTTACACTTATTTTATTAGCCTAAAATAATCACTCCATGAAAGTGAAAGCTTGTGTCGTCTGAAGTAAATGTCAACAGGACTGACAACAAACCATATTGAGAATAAGATTATCTGAACATTTAAAAGGCAAACATTTCTTTATGTAAGTCAACAAGTATTGTCTCTTCATTTCTGCATGTGATGGAATTATTTCATATATGCCATTAGTTTTAGAAATATGTATTTGAAAGACATCTATCCGTTTTTTTACGATTGATTTTCTGAATTACCACAACACGCATCTGTGATTGAAAATAGTTTTTTCAAGGTTGCATTATGTCAATAATAGTGCTAAAAGACTGAAACACTATCAATTAACATGATACTACCACTGGAGTTGTTCTTGAGTGCACATGAAGGTTCACAATTTATTAATTTGTAATTACTAAGTATTACTTTTTAATGAAACTGATACTGTTTTATGAGTTATTAAGTGTACAGTTTCAACAGAAACAAATCCACTTGTTCAGTACAATGAAAGTGGTTGCATGAAAGAAATAAAGTGAAGGTGCAAAGAGCATTGAAGCTAACGAAGTGTATTACACACATATTAAAGTCATTTTCACTTTGCCTTCCAGACCTGGCAAAAACCACTTTTAAGTTCTTATTGTACTCTAAGGTATGGGAGTTTTTTTCCTTGTTAACTTTGAAGTAAGCTCAAAAACGTATAGGTAGAGAGGGGATGGCATCAAATAATCAGCAACTTCAAAAAGCATGCTGCCACTTAACAATCCCAAAGCTAATGTCCTCGAGACATTCAGAATGGAAATTATTCAAACTCATTTAGTGGCAGCAAATTGGTCTAAGTTCAATCAGAAAACAGACTGACACTGAACAAGAAGTGCAGCCTAATTATACTTGTTTGTCAAATGAAAATTTCATTTGGGCAGAAATGAAACCTTGCAGCAACTTCTTTTAAGGTGAGCTCCTAGTTGTATTATCAGCTAAATGCAGTAAAATCCATAATCATATGGTGATAATGAAAATGGAGCCAATGTTAACATTCAGGCTTCTATTGCCCCTGGCACGTGGTGATAAAATTAAGTACCATAGTCCTCTGCAAGGCACACTGACACCCGGGCTGGTCTTTAGCCTGTTAGATGCGTTTTTGCATTTAAAAACTTTATCAAAGCACTGTTGCAATGTGGAAAATGTCAATGTGAAATGCACTGAAGGCAAATTGGAATTTCATTAATTGTAAAATTATTGCTTTTGACTGATGTATTACTATGCTTGTTAAGAACTGGAGAGGGAAATGCTGTCCTGTCTGGTCGACAGTTGCCTCTTCTTGTTCCATGTCCTTTGCTAGTTAGAGATCTACTTTCCAACTAAAAATGAAATGTAAATAAGTAGCCAAAGTCAAGGGAAATGCAAGCAAATCTAGTCTAGGTCACAATGTATTACAATATATTACTGAGATTCATCACCACTTACAGTAAACAGTACTATGACTAACCATATAGAACAACATGTAATACATTTTTTCACCGGGTTTGACAGACTTATTGGCAAATTCAACCAAGCAGTACAACAATATGGTCAAACTGAATAAAGGGAATTAACCTACTGTACAGCGTGGTACAAGAGAGGGGCAATCTGACAGTTGATGTGGTGTAGATCCATATACTAGGATCGGTAGGGTTAAAGCTAGACTTAGCATAGGTCTCTAGACAACCATTGTCTCCAAGAGTACTGAGCAGCAATTACTACAAGGCTTTAGCGATCCCGCTGTGTGCAGGCATCAGAGATAGCACTGAGTGGTGGTATCAGCTGTCAAAGCCCTGCGCTCTCAGACCTTGTTTATTGATTTACCTGGTAATCCTCTGTGTGTCTATGTTGTCAATGATGGAGGAGAAAAGGGGCGACTTGTCAGGCAGTCTATTGACAGCAACTGGAGACATCATATTAGCTTATATATCTCTAAAGGGTTTGAAGAGCACATTTACCTTTTAGGTTGCCTGAAATGGATGACCTCTGTTAAAGAGACTTATTTTATGTCAACATAATTAGACACTGATGAGAGGTTCATCTATACTATTTGTTATGATGTGTTAGGCTTGCTACCTGGTATTTGAAAACAGATAAACAATATGCAACATTAGCTGACTATACTGTCGTATATTTTGCTGCACAGTATATTTGACATAAGGCACAAAGTACAGCACTTACTGCATGTGATTTCTAGATTTTTCTATTTAATGATTTTCTTATTTGGTATCTGGACATTAATGCAAATTATGTCCTTCTGGTCAGCGGTAAAATATTTATTGTTATCAGTGGAATGTATCCATTTAGTCATCGGTGACATATAACTACTCGCTAAAATGACTCACTCCTCCTGACATTGGAGAATAATTTAAATGACACTGTTGTCACCCTTACCATCACACTGTTAATTTAATTTGTAACAATGTTTAAGAAAACTTATTTCACTACACATATTCCCAGACATCGCCCTGTGTGATAAGCAAAAGCTTTACAGGTTTTATGTCTGGCACACATTTCTCCTGCAGAACTGCATTGGTGGTGGAACTCTGACCTCTTGTGCTCTATTTTGGTAATACTGCTAATGCTGGTAATGGGACAATATCAGGCATGGCATTTGACTCATATTTGTATTCTCAAACAAAAAGGAAATACTAATATTTATTATTGCGGAACTTAAATAATTGAATGTTAACTACCCATAGACATTACCAATAATCATCTTTCTCTACAAAAGGGACACCCATTTAAGAATCTATCCTAATGAAACAATTATCTCCAAGCAGACACGCACAGGGCTAAAAATAAATAAATAAAACAGGAATTATCTGCTGGACAGCATGATTAATGTAGCCCAAGCCGACATACCAATTGAGTGTCTTATCGTGTCCAAGTGATTTCAGCCAAGCAGAGACAATAGATGAGAGCAAAATGATCTTTAAATAATAGTTTAAGATACTGGTTTGATAAGTCATGTGCCTCAACATATTTGATCAATGAAGCATGTATTCACTATATTGCCTATTTAGATACACAAGATTTGGTTGTCAAAGTTATTCATAAATTATTTTATGGCAATCTTTCAACATAATTGTATTATTTATAATAGTGGTGCTGCTTGATTTAACTTATGATGTATGAAAGAACTCCAAGCAAAGGTCGAGTTTGATAGAAGGTTGTCTCATTATTTTTGCCCTTCTACTACAGTAGAATGGAGAATGTTTGTTATGAACATCATGCATATGTATCAATATAGGACTCAGTTGGCTGAGCGGTTAGGGAATTGGGCTCGTAATCCGAAGGTTGCTGGTTCAATTCCTGGCCGTGCAAATGACGTTGTGTCCTTTGCAAGGCACTTCACCCTACTTGCCTCGGGGGGAATGTCCCTGTACTTACAGTAAGTCGCTTTGGGTAAGAGCGTCTGCTAAATGACTGAATGTAAATGAAATGTAAATGTAATTAATAATATAACCCAAGACAAACAGGCCACTTGACTATTACAGTACAGTAGTTATATCCACAGAATTTCACATTTTTATGGAGCTAGAGTATATACAGTAATGTACATGATATTGTAATGATTGCAAGCTACTACTACCTTTCTACCAAGTGAAAACATAAAATAACAATTCAGTGAAAGCAGGTCAAATCTCTTGAGAAAATTGGTCAATTGAAATAAGACCCTTCAGAGACACACTTATCTTTATATGGCTTTGCCAATGACCACCTCAACCTCATGTTTAAAAGCCTGCAAACTGCATTTTTTTGTGGTCCCTTATGAGGACACTTGTCAATTGGGAGTGTCTGTTGAAGAGAATGACAGTGCTATTTTTCTCTTTACTAGTCAATGCAATGCTTGTTTAATAGTAATTGGAATCTTATCCTGCTGTTTGCTCATCATTTCCTGTGCGTAGTTATTCAGAACCTAAACTCCATTTAAGTTTTTAATAACATTTTAGAATAGTTCCAATTCAGGTAAACAGAATCTGATTACCTTGATGGATTGAAAATGTATGTCTGGGTTTATTTGATTTATTTATTCAAGGCCTACAAATGGAGCTGCTTTATGGAGGCAAACAAAAGGTTCCCTCAGTATTCCAACTGCATGTAGGAATATTAGAATAGTTTAAAGCCCTTCTGACATTGTGCTAACCCTCACCACATTCTGACACAAAATGAAAGAATGACAGTGCTAAGAAAATGTTGTTACTGTACCAATTGGGGTCATAAATAAGTTACAACATGTTATAAGAAAATAAAAACAATATCTACAATATACAGTATAGTATAAATGATGAGATTCCTCTGTGTGGCCTGGTTCGAATGGAAATTAAAAAGCCACTACACTCCAATGAGCCCTAGATAGAACCATTCTCTGATCGTTTTAGATTTCTCTCCATAGGCGTCCCATTGTGTTGGAGGACATGCTTTGCCGAAGTGCTCGCCAACTGCTTACCAAATGAGGTTATAGTGTTTCCCTATCAACTGTAAATTTCAATAATTTGTTGGAAGGGCCTCTCACTGTCACTTTTTATCATATTATCAATGACGACTCAATTTTCTTCAGCCACTCCAAGTGGAGCACTGACCCCGACCCTATTATAGTCCTGTAATGAAGTGCAATGGACTGGTAATTGGTCCACATTATACAAGATCAGGTAACATTAGACTTATTTTCTTATCACAATGAGCCTGCTGGTGACTCTCAATGAGAAACCAAACACAGTCTCTCTCTTATGCAGGCCATCGTCCAAATAACATTTCAGCTACTCCTTCCTATTTAAGTTTTCCATTTCAAGATTGTCCTACACATCCTAAGGTTGCAACTTGTTTCTAGTTTCCTTCACTTTAAACACTCCCCAAACCACCTTATTATTATTGCAAATATGTGGAAGATCAGTACGGCAATGAGGAAGTGCAGCAAGTGAGCTGGGTAGATGACCATATGGCTGTAATATGAGAAGTACAGTACAGATCGACTGGCCTTACCATGTCAATGGCTACCTACCAAATGTTTTTCAGAAAATACATTTGTAGTCACTTATGTCCAATTTCTCAAACATGAGGCCAGAACCTAACAACACCTAACAACACCAACCAAATACATAACAGAGCCATTTTCAAATGGCCAAGTCACATGCACGTTTACTTTACTTCATGACCTGACAGCTCTAACTACTCAAGGGGTCATACTAGCATAGTTCTTTTTGGACAAGAAACATTGAATCAGAAGCAAGTGCTTTAACTGTGCTCTGAAATGTCTGGAGGCCTGGTCTCTCCCCTCTGAACTAAGTCTGGCACTGGTGGGGTCAGAGCCATGTGCTGAAAATACTCTGAGGAATAAAAGACAGGATATTGGATAACAAGGTTAAAATATAGGAGCAAAATATTCTCTTATTAAACTCAGACTACAGGGATTTGGTTTGAGCCACTTAATAGACAGTGGTTTTGAGAGAGCCCAAACAAAAGGTAAAGGTACGGTCATGCTTATGGTAGCTAATAGCTGAGTTAATAGAAATTAAGGGATTTTTTCCACAGGAAATTGTGCTTAGAGACAGGTCAAGGATCACCCGACTCTTCAATAGGGTGTTTTAGAAGTCAGGGGGTAAGCATTTGTAATAACTTTTAAAAAGTCAACCTATTTTGCAGGGGTGGATTGTCAGAATATAAATAAATACCATCAGTTATTTAAGGCAATAAAAAAGTGCAGAATGATTTCTTGGCACAAAGCAACATCATCATTATTAGAATCAGAATCTGTTTTATTGCTAACTAATTTCACATACATGGAATTTGCTTTGGTTGGTTGATGCATAACAATAAGTATAATAAGTAGATAAAGCAATTTTTTATTATAATTAACCATACTATAAAATACTGTAATATGCTATAAAATGTGTACAACATGACTTAAATCATAAATATGTAGATCAACAAACTACTGAATGCATCAGCCTCATAGTTTATAACTGTAATTAAAGATGAGTAATGACATTAGCTTGCAGAGCAAACATATCAACAGGGAATTTAATTTATCATGGTTACATGAAACGTTTGGAATGATTGTGTCTGTGATGGGATGCTGCCCTCTGCTGGTTACGTGGGCTCCTGGACGACGCATTATAGATGTGTTCAGAGAAATGGAGCACTGGAATCACTGTGAGGGTAATAGTCCAAAACAACCTGCAGACATTGGTTCAGTAAAAATCCACAGTAAATTGTACTGCACGAGACAAAAGTTAATTGTGCTGCAGTATCTGTCATCTGTCTCTGTTTGTTTGTCGTTTTAACTTTGAAAAGCATGCACACTGCATGGCTAAACTTGAGTAACTTTGCTACGGTAGTGAAAATACGAAAAAACACAATTGACAGGTGTGTGTGTGTGTGCGTGTGAGTGAGTGTGTGTGTGTGTGTGTGTGTGTGTGTGTGTGTGTGTGTGTGTGTGTGTGTGTGTGTGTGTGTGTGTGTGTGTGTGTAGTGTAGTGTAGTGTGTGTTTGTGCAAATGAAATTTTGAAATTTTGCATGTTGGTGTGTCCATGTGACACACCGACATGTCATAGTTTACTAGGGGAAAATCTTCAAAAGAGTACTAATCTGTTTTACAGTGAACTGTTACAACTGAACCTCTTTCCTGTAATTCATGCAATTAAATTAAAAGTGGAAAATAATGCTTGAATGTATTGTATATTTTATAGTGTAAAAGTGAAACAGCCACTGACACATTGATGCACTTGTTCACTTCCACTTCTGTTTGGCCCATTTTTCACTTACAAGCATTTCAGGAAGTGACGCCGAGCCACCTAATATCAGGAAACCAACAAAGACTATTTATATTACAGAGTAAGTAGTGAAGCTGAACAGAAAGCAAGTACTTCAGTGCACGTCTAGAGCTGAGGGAACACCAGTTCAGATGTTTGACTGACGTGAAAGACTTGATGCAAAGCTTTTTCAACTTCAGAATATGGAAGGAGTTGTCTCATCCTCATTTGGTAAGAAGGTCATTAACCTATTTGCTTCATTGTCAAACAAAAGTGTAAAAGTGGAATGAATCTTAAACAGTACTATTATCACTCTCTTAACATACTGTGCGGATGAATCACAGATTGTTCAATAATCAGGTGTGGGGTAGAGTGTATTTTAATTGACTGTTTTGAATTAAGAACTTAACCTTTTTGAAATGTGATTACTTCTACAATGTAAGAGGATATTCTCTAAAACAAGGAAGTGTGTTTGAACTCTTCCGCTATTTGTTATCGGTCAATGTACTTGTTTTACCCCGAAACCCCAGAAAGCTTTTTCTGTCGTCAATGTCGTTAATTAATAACTTTCACAACAATTATTTTGTCAATTCAGTTTACTTTTGTGCAAATTAAATGTTTTTGTAAACTTGAGAAGAAAGAACCGAGCTCTGAATACTGATGGGGGACCGATAGTGGTGTGTGCCATTCACTAGCTGTGCAGGGGTTACCTTGACATGAGTACGTACAGTACCAGTCAAAAGTTCCAAACTTTTGACTGGAACTGTAAATATTCATATTGATTCTGTAGTACTGTGGTGGTTTAGCCTGTTGACTGTACTGCATTGTTACCTTGACCTAATGTACTGTGAGACAGATGGTGCTGTGCATCTAGAATCTAACATTTTCACACAGCAAGGCTCCTAAATGTTAATTTCCTAATGTATTTAATATAGATAAAGGACAGTAAAGTCATCACAAAAGTGCATCAATGATGCCTCTGTAATCAGCTAATCTCAGTGTTAACATTTTGTGTGTTTTAGAAAATCCTGAATCCCCCCCCAACTGTGAGATATTGATTGTCCACACTGCTGAAGCTGAGGAATGGGCAATATATTTACAGAGAATTCTAAAATCCTCGCGGAAGTTTCTCAGGAAGTCCATTATCCTATACACTGTGGGCCCAGCTGATCATCTACATGGATATAACTTTGAACATTTCCATGGCAGTAAATGCATTGTACCATTGTTGACATCACCATTTCTGGACCTTTTATGTGACCCTGAGGTCCTGG
The DNA here is from genome assembly GCF_963692335.1 of Osmerus eperlanus. Taxonomy (NCBI): domain Eukaryota; kingdom Metazoa; phylum Chordata; class Actinopteri; order Osmeriformes; family Osmeridae; genus Osmerus; species Osmerus eperlanus. The sequence goes on from NC_085023.1 coordinate 16,824,098, forward strand.
GGCCATTCCAGAGACTTCTTCACCCACCTCACAGGGTGGTAGCTCTGTTGTGTGGTGTGTTAGAGGAAGATGTTTCCATCTGTAACTTTGAACACTGGCGGAGCTGGAGGAAACTCTATACTGAGGATGAACCAGCTCTCTACATATCCACTATTTTAGAGGCCATCAGTGACAGTACGTTTGTTACTGCGGGGATTCAGATTCACTATTTGTAGAGTAATTTTCTAATTTGGTATAAGTAATAATCACTTATCCCAATTAATATTGATATTAATATTACAGCACAATAAATATTACTGCACATTCTGAATTTTCCTTAACTTTCAAAGGCAAAAGACAGGAAGCTGACAATGAAATTGAAGCCCTTGCCAAAACTGCGAATGAAACCACACCAGTGAGTGTGGTTGAGATCTCTGCCCAGGAAAACAAAGACAACATTATCTCAGAGACTCTACAAATTCAGACTAAGAGTATAGTACACCCTGCCTGTCTCACTGTCCAGCCAAACAGAGTACTTTGTGGGGTAAGAAGGGCTTTGGTTAATAATTCAGTTGATTCTGAAACTACTATTTACTGCATGTCTGATTGTGTTTTATGTCTTCTTAAAGGACGAGGTTACTCTTTACATCATCTTGACAAATAAATTGGGCTGTCAGTCAAAAATAGAAGTTGAGTTTTCATCTAATGACACAGTTATTTTAAGGATCACAGGAATTCAAGAAAATGAGTACACAGTCAGTGTTGCTTCGCCTGGTAAGCATGAAACTGTGAACCTCATACTGTACTAAAAGATGTTTTGCAATAATAACCTACCATTTCACTATCACGGTATAGTACTACAGACACATCAGCCTGTGTACTACTGTAAATTTGCATTAAATAAGACAAGCTTGATCTTATTTCTAGATATGCCAGCTGGAGAGGTGTCACTAACTCTGTACAGTGACGAGTCATCAATCAGTTTGAGCCCTGTTACATACTATACAAGAATGGGAGAAATAAGTAGTTTTCTGGAAAATGCCTCTGGTCCTATGGATTTCATGTGCCAAGTAAGAATTGAGACAAAGTGCAAATTATTTAATTGGCATACCATTTGGTAAACTATGTTTTGGGGCTGCTGTCTCACAAGCACAATCATGGGTTTTCTCTTTCTTCGACAGGCATTCAACATCACTTCTAAAGCAACAGAAACACTTGACACCTTGCTTACAGACTCAGTGAAATGCAGGATGCCTGTAAATGGACTTCAGCTGTTTGGAATAAGACAGATTGAAGAAAGTAACATGGCTACATGTAAGCATTGCCTTTTACAACTGTGTTTTTTTCTTCCCACCAAGCTAACAATAGCCATTTATATTCGAATCATGCCATGTTAAACTCTGTTTTGTCTTTTAGATCAGCGGAACGAAGAGCTTCCCACTGTTCTCCACTTTGCTGCAAAGTACGGTCTGAAAAAGCTTACCACAGTTCTATTGCAGTGTCCCGGAGCCTTGCAGGCTTACAGTGTGATGAACAAACATGGATACTACCCAAACACACTGGCAGAGAGGAGTGGCTTTTCTGACCTAAGGCAGTTCATGGATGAATATGTAGTAAGTCCATTATCAACAATCATTTATACCTGTCAGCAACACTAATGTTTGCTGTTTAGCTGTCACTTTGGTTATCAGTTTCGTTAAAAAACACTTTTACGCAGACACGTTGTTCTTGACAATGCGCAAGATTAGTATCAAACAGCAGTATTCTGTACCCAGTATGGTGAAAGCTGAGTTAATTTCTTTCTCTATCTTGAACCACCCTTTCAGGAAACAGCTGACATGCTTAAGTCCCACATTAGAGACTCCATGGCAGAGGAGGAGAATGGGGATGTGTATGAGTCCATGTCTGACAACATCTTGAAGTATTCCTTGAACCAGGGTTGCAGGGAGGATATTTACGAGTCAATGATAGACTTGAATCCAGACATGGAAGACCTATGTATGACTTTACAGTGACGAATCATAAGTATCCGTCCTCTGGTTTATGTTTGATAGTGATGGCAATGGTAATCATTTATATTTTTTGCTTTCAGATGAGTCCATGGAGGCAGTAACAGGAGATCCTCTTAACTCAGAGGAAGCTATGCTAAGAACGTTTTTCACAGGTATTAAATGATTCTAAAGTCTTAGGCACAATTTTTTTTTAAGTCAAGCCAAAATTCTTTGAGAAATCATTAATTGAAAAGACTAAACAAAAATATCCTCAACACTGCACTTCAATATTGCCGCACAAATAAAGAAGACAAATAAATACATTTAGTAAACATTTTTGACAATATTCATGTCAAAAATTGGGTGTGTCTAAGACCTTTGCGCAGTACTGTATATCATGCATACTATGAGATTCTTTATGAAATCACTCAATTTGACAATAGAGAAACTGAGTTTCTCACAGAAGTAACCTGAACATTTGAATTGTCATGACAATCGTATGCCTTTCTCTTCTCAAGGGAGGGAAGGAGAAAAGCACCCAAGTTTTACCCAGGAGGAGTATGATAAAATGATAGCCCAATATGAGGAGGAGGAGGACCCATATGATCCGTGTATTCCAGACCAAATCTATGACACAGTGGATGAAAATGCAAGCTGTGTCCTTGAAGTCTTAAATCGTCCACCAGCCCCAATTCCCAGACCAGTGACAGTTGCAGAGCCCGAAAGTCCACAAACCTACATCTCAAGGGGTAGGAAGCGGTTCTATTTTTACAATGCTCTCTCCACAACTGAGACAACACACCGTTCATCAAAAACTGAAGAATCTAACAATCAAGAAATTGTTCCCATTTACAGTGTTTTCTTCAAAAGAGGAATCGAATCCACATAATATTTCCAGAGAAGCAGCTGCTGTACCAGGTAGTTAATTATTTTAAAGTGCAAACAGAACCCTTGTTCATTTTATTGTATATGAAGGGTGTATGGTCACATTGACATTTCTTCTTCATGGCAAGTAAAGTGGCATTAAACATTTATGTCTCAAACTTCTAGCGAGGCCAGTGAAAGGACAGGCTGTTGCTTCCGGTTCCATTCCGCCCTCCACCCACGATCCCTATGCTGGGATGAAGACCCCAGGGCAAAGGCAGCTCATAGCCCTGCAAGAGAGGGTGAAAGTAGGGGCCATGAGTGTGGATGAGGCTGTCCAAGAGTTCAAGGCCTGGCAGTTTGACCAGGAAAGGAGATCCAACTCTATCCGCTTTCAGCAGGTCAATAGTAATAACTAATAGATAGAATAGTAATAGATTTCTAAGGATATTGAAGTACAGTGATACAGGTACATGTCATTGAAAACTATGGGTTGGTAGTTGGTAAACGTGTCTGTCAAGGAGCAACAGGATGTTTAGAATGAATGATGAAGTGTTGAAGTTATGTTGCAGGAAAATTTGAAAAAATTACGAGACAGTATTTGCAGACGCCACAAAGACATGGAGAAGATGGGAAAGGAGTTGGGTAAGAGGGTTCAGATTCTTTACTTTCATGTTCATGTCATGTTGCTTCTGAGTTTTGCTTCTACGGTAGTTGATCTGGTTTGGTTTCTTCCCTCTGAGAACTAGACATCACCTCTCCACTCCCAAATAATTATTCCTGGGGTACTGACATGGCCTTGGAGTGCTCTGTGTATGAGTCCAGCCCCCGGGTCATGGCCCCACCCCCTCCTGTGCCCCACCCAATCCTTAGAGGCACCTGGCAAAAAGGGAGCACATCCAGTACCTCCAGTGAGTTCCTAGCCCCCTGCAGCCATGTTGATCCCAGTATTCATCAGGAGGGCAATCAGAAAATCAATACAATGTTTGATAAACGGCTGGGCAGATCTGAATGTATCCATTATTTCCTCTTGTCTGTTTGGTTTCCACGCTTTGTTGCGCTCTACGCCTCTACAGTATCTTAGATCTGAGAACTAGAACTGACACCTGCTTGTGGTTTGAGTGGGTGTGGGGGCTTAGTCTCTATGCAAAAAAAAGTTTTGAAGTTGTAGTACTAGTTTGGTTACGGTTTTTGATTACTTCAGATCCAACCTTCTGCTGTATTCAGGTAGTGGAAGTAACAGACTCAGCACACATAGCACCATCAGCTTGAGCAGTGGAACAGAGCCAGATTTTGAGGTGAGCAACTGACTCCTCAAAAGCCCCTCTGTCTCAGTCCAGAGAACCCTTTTTTTGGTCACTTTTCTAATGAATTGTTTGGATGAGCAAAGTGTCACATACAAATGAACACGTGACTCCTAAGGGGAAAAGTATTTAAAAGATCCAGTGGTGAAGTTTTAATGTATATTTCAAAGCTTCAAAATCCCATGGTTCCATTTTACAATTAACATACATAATACATTAATGAATAATAATTCCTACTAGGCACATAGAGAATGTTTTGCCTGTTGTATTTATGATACACAGTGTATACTTTTTGCTCCATTCAATAGGAAGCAATAGACTATCTCCCTCCTCCACCTCGACCCCCACGACCCACTGAGGCCTCCCCGAACCTTCCCCCACCTAGGATCCCTCCAAGAGTACCAGAAAGGTAAGACATCCACACGGGATGATTTCAAGCAATGTAGTTCTATCAGCATACATCAGCAACTGTGATCTTACATCATAAACCACCTTAAACAAACAAATGGAATTCGGAGAAAACAAATTCTGTGATAACTATCCTTGGTGAGCACGCTATAAGCTGTGCTTAAAGGTAGATAACAGGAAATAATGAAAAGGAAACTAACACTTTGACTATGCTGTTACAGTTAAAAGGTGTTTCAAGTGTAAAGACACCAAAGCACTTTTGGCCATGTGATATTTTACATGAACTTTAAAACAAACAAAATTATTTTCCTGCCGTTTTTTATTGTAACTTTAGACTCTGACATATGTGTTTACGCAACATGTTTATAGGGGACAAAGGTTTTTAACTGAAAAACTCGTACCTATTGTACCTTTAATAACCACATCTATGTCCTTATGGTTTTACTCTCAAATGTTCTTTCCAGCTCAAATGATATACATGGTCACAAAAATAATTTGTGTATCTTATTGAGCCTGTCCTGGTTAAATAGAGGCTAAATAAGAATACATATCAAAGCTAGCTTTTAAAAAATGTAATTTCTTGTGTTTGCAAGGGTTCCAGAAAATATCCTGCATGAGCGATACGTATCAAGCCCATTGCGAACACTTCCTCAAAGACCATCACATAGAGACACCTCTCCACCCTCCATACCACGTAGACCATCACATAGAGACACCTCTCCACCCTCCATACCACGTAGAACACGATGATCTACTTGCTGACATCTTCAAATTTATTTTTAGGATAGTTTTAAAATTAATGATGTGAGAAAATACAACTAGATGTGGAGTGAATGGTCAACATTTCTAGATATGTAAGCTGCATCACACACCTGCACTGTTCATTTGCACATTGTAACTGCATACATTTGTGTTGTGAAGAGTCGAGATTACAGTGTGTCTTTGGTATTCTTTTGTTTGTTTTATATAATTTACGCATGTACAGATAATTTTACTGTCTTACTGTATAAAATAAGGAACCTATCACAATTTTGATATTGTTGATGTGTTATCATATTTTTAAAGGATGTGTTGAAAAGATGATGTCCTGTTGCATTGTCAAAGGGGATAAAGTTAATAGTGCAAAGCTATGTTATTTGAGTGAACTTATAAAGTGACAAATAAAGTACAAGTACATATTTTCTATACATTTCTGATCTGACAGGTGGGGATCAATTGAGTTGGATTTAAATCTTCATTTACCATTTCCATTAAAGACTTAAACAGATTGGAGTCATTAGGTTTGGAGTAAAACAGTAAAAGAGAACATCATGTTTCATGTAACAACATAGCATCTGTGCTGTATAGACATGTATCACATAATGAAACTTGATTTATCTGAAACATGATAAAAGCAGGCAAATAGTTCGTTGCCAACTCTGGCCACTGGATGGCGCTCTGCATTAGTCTACACTAGGTGCATTTCATGGGTTCAGGTTTCTAACGCTGGTTTAGACATGGGCCCAAAGTCCAATCTGAAAACTGAAATGCTTTCGATGTGCTCATATTTAATGTTTGTGTTTTTCTAACCAATAATAATGCTGCATATTGGTGTTATATTCGACTTGTCGACGTTTTTTACAGGTAAGCCTTAAATTAGTTTTAATAGTCTTTTAAAAAGTAAACGAACAAACCCAAAGAGGCTGGCTGCCAAGTTTATAGTATTTTTATTTGATTAAACCACAAGCATCTTCAAGTAGGCTAAATTTCATATTGGCTATGTTGGAGGTCAGGCTATTTTTTTTTTACTGATGTAAGCATCTAAGGACTCCTGAGATCATCCCTCCCCTTTGCTGTCCCCACATGCAAGGAAACGCAGTCTAATGTGGTACAACGTGCTGATGAGACCAGTGGGTGTGAGCGAGCCGGGTTAGTAATTGACTGAAACATTGTAGGACGGACCTCAGTGCCGCGTGTTTGGAAATATCGACTTGGCACACTGGATTGCCATTCTTTAGAGGTAAGCTACATGTTTGTCCTTTTGGTTTGTTGTAGTGTTTAGTCCGTTTGATACTGTAGAATCCCTAATACAGAGGGCTTCAGTAAATTCTGTATCCAGTGTACGTTGGCAACAAAATTGCTGACTTTGTATGATGTTGTTTAATTCTGTACCATAATGTTGTGGGATTATTCTGTCCCATTGATGTACTGCAGTGAAGAACTCTGTCCCATTACATCTCACTGTGATCTTGTATTTCGGATGGGACACAAATGCCACTAAATTTGGTCCGGGACAAAAAAAATACAGCCTTGTTCTTTGACAGCCGTACTGCAGTCCAGAGAAGAACCGCTAGTCGACCGTTACATCCTCGCATGTGCACTGATCATTATATCCAAAATAGAAAAATGAAATAATCAAAATGTTGTTATGGGTTGTTGGGTTTTTGTTTGTTCAACATAAGCATTTTAAATGTCCCGAAATGAAGGCCATTCACCATCAAATAATTGCAATAATATTCTCTTCTGACAAGTTGAGGGCTGCACATTGTTTACTGTAGATTTGCTTACCTATACCGACTTAATGGCATGCACATTATGCGGCATACTGTACGTTTGCTAACAGGGAACCCGACTATTTTTTATTTCCAGGGGTATCTCTTGCTTGTCTGCAGTAGCCCAGTGGGCATTGGGTATCATTACTGCCTACTGCATAAACCTTAGACAATACAAATATTCTCTAATTGTGAATGTGAACGACCAACGTGACAATACAAAACAGGGCACCACTAGTATCGAATATGCAATATCCACACACGTATAGACAGCAGTATGAATGAAAATGACCCATATTGCAGTGGACTGCAGGATAACTGATCAATGGCAAGGCTATCTATTGGACCCCGTACACACTGTGCCACACATTTTTAAAGGCAAAAAGGTCAATATCCCTCACATGTCACTATTAGGCAAGCTCTAACCATATCTGTACATGGTACATGGTACATACTTTACATTGGCAGACACATTTAGATAATTCACTGTTTGTTTAGCTTTTCAAGCCAATCCAAGTTTTTTTCATGGACATATCGGGCCAAAATGCCAGGCTACTCCATGGTTACACAATCAAGACACACCGAACCATATTCTATTACATAAGTACTACAGTAGTCCAGAATCAGAATCAGAAAGGGTTTTAATCGCCATGAAAGTTTGCACAAACAAGGAATTTACTTTGGCAGGAAGGTGCATACATTAAACATATAGGAATCTTAAAGCTTAAATATGTGGTCTAACTATACAAAAGGAACAAAGTCTAGTGAACTCTCATTGGCCCTGTAGTTACTGTATTTAAACAGTGAATTTGTATCAGTTGTTTGACAAATAGGCCCGGGGCTTCCACATTGAGTGCATGTGACATTAACTCCTGGCTAACATCAGAGCATTGATCAGCCTGTGATGCTGTACACAGTGAACAACCATCCTGTGGGAAGACTCTCAGGATGGAGTGCAAGGCTAACCCGATGTTCATTTACATGTGTAAACATACCCGTGTTCCTATGTCATTATTTTACATCAAAGTTGTCTTTGTTAGCTCGGTGGACCACTGAATACCATGTGAACCTGTAAATCCGGTTGTTCAGAGGCATTGCTGTGCCTAGTGCTGTGATTCTATACCACACTACTACCGTGCAGAGGAATGGCCAAGCCCACCTGTCAGCTTGGCAAGCCATGGTGAATCAGGTCTAGCCTTCCAACAGCGGTGTCATTGTCTACTATATCTCATTGACGTGACACTCAACATGAACCTGGCTCTGGGATCAATATCCTGAATGGATGTAGTTGTAACTCTGCAATCAGTGACTCTACTGTCGCACTAGTTTGTACTCTGTAGTATTCTCCAGGCAGATAAATGCACATTTAACTGTAGGCCTCCATTGTCCAATGCCGTAGATAATAGCTCATACTCGTAGCTCCTACTGCCATAGCTCAAACACTTCTCCAACACCACATAGGGTGGCATATTACTTAATAAGTATAGACTATTGTAATATTTGGAGTACATTGTTTATGTTTGGCTGCTTAGACTCTTCCAAGCCATATAATTAATTATTTATATTGAGTTGTCAATATTTTATAAACCCTGTTTAGAATCATGTTACTTGAATACCCATTGGACTGGGGAGCAACAACCATATATCACAAATCTTAAAACTTTAATTTTAATAATGATTTAAACAGGGGCTATCCTTGCCCATTATTTGAAGTACTGCTCTGGTAACAATTCATTTTCATTTCCCTGGAACTAGCTTCTGGCATCTATGTAAGATAATGGCATGTTAAGGTCCTGTCACACAACTACTGAAGTGATGGAAGTAAAAGGTCATAAAGGTTTATTATTTCTCAAAATAAGATCATCTTAATGAAATGATTGACTGACAAACATTGATGAGTATGTCCCAGCAGTCAGCTTTGCAGAGCTTCTGTGAATGGTTCATTCAAAGTTCCATGTTCTTATGAATGGATACCATGAACATGAAATATCTGGGTTCTTTAGAATTGTAGATTATTTGATTTCTTTGTTCATTTATCTTAATTGTATACCTCCATAGCATAGATATTTAAATATACATTATATATTTACACATAGTTCACTAGATGGAAAGTGTAGTGTGAAAACACCAATGTCTTTATTCTGCAGTAAATAACTGATGGGTTTTCAGGAAGACGGATGTTCAACACCAGGTTTCTGTTTTCATTCTGTGTTAATGTTACAACTCGTTGCTTAGCAACCTTCTCCCTCCCCCCTTTTCCCCATCTGCTTCTATTGGACGAAGTGGATAGTGCTGCTTGAGTGTTATGCTTTGGCTTTTCAGGGTCTGTGTGCACAAAGAACCCCCCCCCCCCCCCCCCAATGAAAGCAAGTAAACAAGAAATTGAATAGGCAATTTATGGTTTGACGATAGATTTGTCGCTCTTCACGCTTGTATTGCGTAGGAAAATAATGAAGGAAATAAGAGACACAAAAAGGCACAAACACTTTTTGGCAGTTGTTGTCATTATAGTATTAGCATACAGTTTCCATAAGGCAGCCGTTACTGTCTTTTTACATTGGTGCTAAACACAGTCATGCTGTCATTCTTTAAGGTGTCGGGTCTGTTGGTATCCCCCGACTCTGGTGATTGTATCAGGGTTATCTGTTAGGACTAAGTCGACAGTGTGTGACACTCTTGGCACAGACAAAGATGGAGACATTTCTCATGATGGAGGCAGTCTTATGTGGTATTTTCACAAGGCCACATTTAGCAAAGCACTTAAAATGAGTGGATTATCACATTGCTGTTTATAGACATGTTTAGGTGCTGTATCTCATGACAGTTTAATCAAGCAGTTCTGTCACATAAGCACTCACAGAGTTATTATAAGTAACAGAGAACACTCAAAGCTGCCATTCCACATCTGAGTCAAAACATCCCCCTCGAAATACGGGGACACTTTCAACACTCTCTCAAACAATAACATGAATTGTCATCAAAGCTCCCAAAACAAACGGGTGGTCCCCATTGTCTAAGCCAATAGGAATCTGCATACTTCAAATTTGCGGGAGGATTGTCAATCATCTCAATTCAAACAGTCAGGAACATACCCATCATATGAAGTATACTACATTCACCTCACTTTGCCCTATTTTAAAACAAGCTTGCACCTCTGACAACATTTCAACAACAAGTAAAACAAAATTCAGTGCTAGTCCTCTCTAGAAAAACTTGTTTTCTCTTGGAGCATGGCCTGGAGTGCTCACTTGCCATGGAGATGTATTGTCCTTGGTAAACTGTCAGCTCACTGAACTTCTTATTACACTGGCTCTAAAACCCCTGGCAGTCAGACTATGCCCAGCTTGGCCCTCTAAAAATGTCCATGTGAGACAGTGTGTCCATGTGAAAAGCCAGCGCCTTCTCCACCTTCACACGTGCCCTGCCCTGGGGATCTGGTCATCGTCACGCCCAATAACTGTCAGAGCTTTTCATGGACATACTACAGTAGTTGCAACAACTATGCTTTGAATCCTGAAGCACAGCACTGACCAAAACAGAAACGCTTACTCAGCACTCATCATACTCATTAATAGTAGACGATATACATTTGAAAAGACATATCTTAGGATTCAGTTTCAATTCTTACGCGAAAGGCACTTGAAAATGATCAGGTGCATGCATTTCCTTTTATGTACGCCTTTGTTTAAAACCATGGCCTCTGCTCATCAAACGTGTCTATTGAGGAATGCGTAGAACCCTCGGCTTGTAGCCAGTGTGGAAGCTGTTTATGGAAGAGAGGGGGTCCTCTCAATTAGAGGGATAAGCTGCTGCTCTGGAGCGGCCCTTTCGAGCCTTGTTTGGAGCTGTTTTATGGGATCTACACTGAGCCCTGGACAGCTTCTCTTCTCTCTGCTATTAGTTGACAAAGCAAAAGTCAAATGGCATTACGTAAGAGCTCTTTCTCTACTTTTGTAGAACACCAGACCTCGTGATGAGTTATTTTGTGTTAACATTACTCTCTTCTGAGGAATAGTGCAGGAATCCCTGGTCATAGGTATCATTGTTTGAGTTCTCGGTAGCATTATCTTTTGTTTAATTTTTCGGAAGTAAACATAGAGTTGTTTAAACATGTGACGCTTAAAAGACTGTAACAGCTCAGAACAGCTGTTCATGCTCACTGCCATCGGGTTTAAAATGACATTCAGTAGATCAGTATTTCAATCAATGTGTAATTTAATGCATTTCAAATGTGTTATTACAGTGTATGGTACTTAAGTTAGTACTAGTTAGTTTGAGTAAAACAGATTGGCTCTTGAACTCTGCTTCCCTAGCCGTTGTCCAGAGGGTCCACTAGCTAATTCCAGATCTCCTCAGATGTCCAATTTGTGCCAGGAGGGATCTGGGGGCAGAATGTGTTTATGTACTGATGGTCTTCAGTTGTTGAGTAGGTGCCACATTCCCAGGTGGCATGTGGTGACAGGCCAATCGGGACACGCCTTCTGTTGAGAGTGGCCAGACCCCCCCGGCTCCTTATCCGCAGTCTACTCACCCCCCCCTCCCCCACTCCCCCAGAGCAGCCCAAGGTCAGATGTGGGCACCTAAATCAGAGAACAGCCAGTCTCACCTCCTCAAGACTGTCTCAGGGTTTTTTACACAGAGACAGATAGAGAGAGATAGTGAGAGAGAGAGAGAGAGAGAGAGAGAGAGAGAGAGAGAGAGAGAGAGAGAGAGAGAGAGAGAGAGAGAGAGAGATAGTGAGAGAGAGAGAGAGAGAGAGAGAGAGAGAGAGAGAGAGAGAGAGAGAGAGAGAGAGAGTCTGGCTTGAGTGTCAGACAGAAAGAGTCTGTCTAGAGTGTCACATGGGCTGTCTGACTGGATGAGCTTCCTACTGTACTCAAGACTGAGATCTGAACTGAGCTGTGAAAGTAATCTGGCACAGTAGGTATGGAATGGCCCTCAGTTAGGTAATGTCACTAATAACATCAACGTCATTGACTGTTTTTCAGAAAGAGATTGTATAGTTTATTCTTGCCATCAACAGTTAATATGTTGTATGACGGAATGGGTGATAGGTAGCATGTTGTGTTTAACTGGCTAAAACAATGTAGACAATACTGTATGTCCTGCATTGTACTGTAGTCCATTAAACGGTATAGACTACTTTCTGCAAATGCAATTCTGAATGTTCACATGGTGTACGGTGTACATGGTGTACCATAGTGTGTCATTGGTGCTATGTCTGACTCAAAGCTCAGGTGATTTTTGATTTTGCTGCTGGCTGAGCTGAAGGGAATTTGTGGTTTGTGCTAGTGCCAGGAATGTTGGCTGATAATATCAACATTGAGTACTGAAACACTCTCGGTTAGGAAGGAATCACACTCTGTGGAAAATCAGGCCTGTGTGTTTTCACTTGTCTCATTAAGTTTGACTGAGCAGTCGACTCCTCATGATCTCAGTGTGAGTCTTGCTGTCCGTTGTCTGTTGTTGTGGCTTTACTTTCAACCCCCTCTTGCTTTGGACTGACTGATTTACTGACTGACTGACCAAGGACCATGTGTTATAGAAGTTTGTTGCGGAAAGCTGTTGTCCAACGGCCTGTCCTTCAGTAGTAAGCTAATGACCCACAGAAGCCCTCACATCTAAAATCTCAGAACCCTATCTAAAACCAAAATGACCTTCTAATACATTTGGGTTTCTTTATCTAGCACAGTATCTTTTTGTTCTTCAGTCAAATCTTTTGTGGAAGATGAGAGAGGAATGTTCTTACTGTAGGTAAAGACTTAAGTGAAAGAAGTGTGCTTCATAACAGCTTATCAGTCTCATGTTTATCTTGGCTTGGACATGGCTGGCTGTCCCCACACTGGTGGGCTAGTGCCGGCTTCTTCTCTCTCTCTCTCTCTCTCTCTCTCTCTCTCTCTCTCTCTCTCTCTCTCTCTCTCTTTTCTCTCTCTTTTCTCTCTCTCACTCTCTCTCTCTCTCTCTCTCTCTTTTCTCTCTCTTTTCTCTCTCTCAGTTGGCCTTTTCCGAGGCATCCCTTCCTAAAATGGAATGGAGTGCTCTGATATGTTTATGTGGTGTATGCCATGATTTCTCACATTCTTCAATAACTGTAGCTGTACTGAGAGACAGTTTCTTCTTTTTATAACACCGTCTTTTTCTTACATTCAATATTTTTGAGAAGCAAGTTAAGCTCTGAGAAACAAATTATTTGTTTGCTGCAGTATAAGCTTTCTTCTGTTGTTTGGAAATTAACAGATGTCACCTCCATAAATGGTGTCTGAGATCATTGATGTGTGGGCTCTTTGTGACACTAGAGATCTTGAAGGGGATCAGTCTTTCAATAAACTAAGGTTATAGATAGATAATATACAAATATTATCTCTTACTATGGAGCATTTGTTTGAACTTTAGCTCAAAGGTGGGTTGATTATTTAGGTCTACTTTTACCCATGGGTCTTGTCCAAAAATATCCTGTTTTATTTAGAACTGTTTTGGTAAGCATATTTGATGTGCATGTGGTGTGTGTGTGTGTGTGTGTGTGTGTGTGTGTGTGTTTGCGTGTATTTGCATGTGGGGTGTGTGTTTGCATGTATTTGCATGTGGGGGTTCTTACCATTTCACGTGTTTCTTTGCCTTTGTGCCTTAACTCAGCCACCCTTTTCCAACTATAGAAATGGATGTGTTCCTAGAGTGTCTCCTAAATCAGTCGTCTTGCATTGTTACAGTGAGGCTCCTGGCAACTGCAGAGAGAATGTTTCACTGCTTCTTTTCAGGTGTCCTGGTGTTTTCCTGCACGCTCTACTGACGCAGTTCAGATTAACATATGTCCTCACCCCCCCCATGTCTTTTTTTGTCTACTGGAGGACTCATTAGCTGTTAGACACTCTGATGTGTGAATTCCCTCAGCCTTTGTGAGAGTTTGGAGATGAATGTTTTTCTCGCCAACAACATTGTGCTTTATCATTCAACTAATGAGGTGAAAACTTTTCTAAGAATACTGTGAATAGGTTACTGTGTTGTAGGCAAACTGTGTGTATGGTGAGGATGTAGGGTGAGAGCTGATGAGTTTCCTCTCAAGTCTTGCCATAGTGGATCCTGTTTCAGCGTGTAATGCTACCATTGGCGTGCCACCTTCTCATTAGCTAGATGCGGGTCCCAAATGTAGCCATTATATGCATCACCGCTAGCATAGATCAGTGTTAAAGTGATTGATGAAAATGATACATGCTGGCTGTGGGACAGTGTGTTTTCAGACATCTCATTTTCACAGTGTGTTCCAGTCTACCCTGCACAGTAATGGTCTGAGCCAAACGGCTGCCATCACGTAAAAAATATCCTGCTGACAGCTATGCCATATTGTGCTGAATTCTTTGTCAACATAATACTCAATCTTTTCTCCTTTTTCCAGGCCTCTCCAGCAGAGGGCAGTGTGAGATACAATATATCCCCCAGTAAGTCCTGCAGTAAGCTGGTTTTAATCACTATTGGTGAATAATTGTGTTTACTTATGATTGACATGCATGCCAGTGGGGTCTGGGTTGTGTAGGGTGTGCACATGCAGCATTGATACATAGCACATAATCACACGTATTGATACTTACACAGTCATTAATCAGTGCTTCATTTTTAATTGACCTCACAAATCAGCATAACAATATACAGTAACTTAAATAAATAAAGTAAGTGAATAAAGTATCTCTATTGAATCATTATGCACGAAAGACAGTGCTTCACTGTCTTCCACTTTATAAAGCTTACTGGTACAACAGAGAGGTTCTTTCTGTCAGTAGCCTTCCTTCCTTCCTATAATCTGTCTTTCTTGACTCCGTTATCCCCTTTGACATCACATGGTCTGTCTGTTGTCTCCCCTAAATGGTGCCTTTATCTCAATTCCATGAGGGCTATACTATACAATACATGGCTACTGTGTTCAGAATCATAGTGATCAATACAAAATGATCAATATGTAAAAAATACTATTACACTTTATTGTCCCCTCCCACGACTTATACGCATGTGTGTGTACATGTGTATTTGTGCGTTTGTGTGTGTGTGTGTGTGTTTATCAGCTCCTTTTGTGCCCTCCGGCCCTCGTTCTGTTGCTGCAGTCAGGATCACCCCTCTGAGAAGCATGAAAGGCTCTCCTGACCTGATTCCTGCCTCAGGTGAGGAGCTGATTAACTCCTTCACTGCCCCCTCTTCTCCCGCTCATTCATTATTTATCGGCTGAACTGAATGACACCTCCAACACACTGTAGAGGGTTAGGCGGACTATTTGAATACTAACTAGTGCACTAATACTTCACACAAATAATGAGTGCTCATTTAAAGCTAATGGCATTCTGGTGATGTTTTACCTGATGATGTGGAACACAATCACTTGGTGGCCTGGATTTGATGTTGAAGTTCTATTACAGTCATTGAGGGCATGAAGTATGATATATTCCCACTAGGCCTGAAGCAATAAAATCTTGTCCCATGGCGATAACTGAAAATCTTACTGAAAATAGCCATGTTTGAGATCCAGTATGATTGCTGCTTGACTTTGTGGGATGACGAGCTTCACAGACTGTATGAAGCTTGCATGATTTGACCTGTCTATCCTTTTCCTAGAGTTGGATCCCTCGAGGGTGTGCAAAGGCAAGGGAGTAGTGACTTTACGGGCCACTCTGATCCACATAGATGATGAGGATTCCATCAGCGAAGAATCCAACGTTGACACAGCTCCAAGTAAGTCTCAGCTACTTCAGCGGTTGGCTAGCATTCTCTGGATAATGTAGAGGTATCACTCTCTACAGTGATATAAGATACCATGAGGAGGTAAGAGAGGCCAAGTCTGCATAGACGCTGGGAATGTGAGAATGAGGTGAATTAATTGTATTTTACACAATCGAAAAAGTGCTTATAAGAGGTTAAATGTATGTTCATATTTAACTTCTGTATGTTTTGATATGTGAGTTATGATTTCTGTTTAGAAGTGCGTTTATATTTGGGTGTTTTTATGTCCTAATCGTTTACACTCCCTTCTCATATTTTAATGTGCCTGTCAGAGCAGCTTTTTGTTGTGTCCTGCCCACACTGCACTTTGGAACCAGGGCCTTGACTGTGGACTTGTTTGTTGTATTCAGCATGTTAGAACTGGCCTGGAGGCTAGCCAAGGCTTTGGGGGTGATGGTTTAATTGTTGTTGAGCCTGAATATAAAGGCCAGTGGAACAAATGGCCTTTACAGGGCACTGAATAGGCGCCTTGTTGTGATGACAAAGTTCACAGATTGTGGGAGAATCTTTTTTTCCTCCATGGGGATATTAGCATCTCTGTAGATGGAAAACCACCATGGTAAGTGTTTGGTTCCAGCGGGAACAGCCAGAGATTCGTTTCATTGGGGATTAATTAACAGTTTTCTTTTTTGTCACAAGTGTATTGCAAAGTGACAAAGGATACAGTATTTTAGATACTACTAAATATCGAGTAGCTTTCTCAGAATGGGGATACTGACACTACAGTGCTGCTTTTGGCAAAACTAAAAGAACTGCCAAATCGTTTCAGGTGGCTGGGCCAGCCAAATCAATGGAGAAAGTGCTCAAGCAGGATTGGCAGAGGGAGGCGTAAACAACATCACAGCTGATCTACCTACAGTAAACAACACATTATCCCAGGTTTGTTTACATCCAAACATTTTGCATTTTGTAAGAGAGTCATGGAGGAAAAAAGAGGAAACAGTTTGGTTGTATAATATGTGGATTGATGAAAAAGCATACAGATGGAATATGTACATCAACATGTTGTTGACGTTTGCTTCGTCATCAGGCAAGTTCACCTGTGAGCACAGAGGAGCTTCAGTGTCCCCCCTCCTCTGACCTTCAGAATCATCTTATATCACCAGCAAAGGCCCCCTCTATTTACCCCTCCACCACAACAGTCAACCCAACCATAGTTTTGCTTCAACACCACAGAGGTAAGGGCTAGCATAGTTCTGTTTAAGGGCAACATTGCTTCATAATATGTAAACTTTGATTGTTATAAGCTCTGCAAAGGAGAAACCAGTAGGAGGTACTGTATACTGAGACTTGACTTTAGCTTTATTTCACTGTCTTTGCCTTGTTCACTTCTATCTTTCCCAGAGCAACAGAAGCATATTTTTCATTTAGAAGGTATGCGCTAAAACTTCCGTAATACCATCTCCTTCGTGTTCTTCGGATGTCATACAGCATGTGGATCATCTGCTCATGTCTGCATCTAGCCACCAGAGAACATGTTCATGACAGACAATATTTGTTTTTCCTGTTTAGTTTGAGCCATCTGCTCCTCCCACCCCCTACTGCCTGAATAGTTGACTCAGCACGCTCAATGTATTTACTCCTGGCAATACCTGAAAACAGCATCAAGTGAATGAGTCATGTTGCCCAGTGTGTGGATTATGAGCTGTGCTAATGGAATATTTCATTTTTGCTTGAACAGCCCATACAGTACCAGTCTCATATGTTGTTTGTATTATTTCATTGAAATGTGTATTTTGCCTTTCAATCTTTTTTTTTATCTCATATGACCAATAGTGAATGCTAATGCCCACCACCTAAATTATATTTTTCATAGCATTACACTTCTTTGGAAATTTATGAGGATGAGCAGAGCATCATACTGGCATTAAACTCAGTTTTCTGTTTCGAAGCTTCTATTTGCTTAGATGTTGTTCTCTGCCTTTACTTAGACCCAACACCAGAGAGGGACAAATCCCCTGATCCAAGGCCTGTAGGCGGGACCGAGAGAGACCCCCATAGGGCCTCTCAGATCCCAGTCCCAGATATGGACGGCAAGAGGATGAGGATGTCCCAGCACTCTCCTGCCCTGTGCCCACTCACCCAGCCCATTGTGCCTGTACGGGTAAGACAGGAACTAAGACAACTGCTCTAGTTTGATAGGCTTTTTGTTCATTCTGGAGTTTATTACGTTTTCTAAGAATGATCTTTGAATCTTTATGTTTCAGAACACGGAGAAGTCGAAGGACTGGTACAAGAATATGTTTAAACAGATTCACCGAATTCCAGGTAAGGGAAGTCTTTCAGCTGTTCTGAAGTTCTGATATGATGGGTCCTGTAAGTGTGTTTGTTTGTGTGCTTGTCTTTGTGTGTGTGTTTTTGTTTGTGTGCTTGTCTTTGTGTGTGTGTTTTTGTTTGTGCGCTTGTTTTTGTGAGTCCGTTTTTGTCACGTGTGTTTTGTCTCTTCGTAATCACACTCAGAGCCTGTTGAGGAAAACCCATATCGCCCCACCTACATTTTCCCAGAATCCTATGACAGGCAGATGAAAACTACAGGTATCCAATGGCAGTAACAGCTCCATGTCTCCCATTGGCTTTACTAATCTGTAATATCCTCACTCATCTAAAATATGGCACCACATGTCCAAGCTCTTTTAGTTGCTAAGCATTACCATACATTTAAAAAATATGTAATGTGATTATGTGATACATTTTCACATAAATAATTTCCAACTTCTAAAGTTGAAGTTAAATAATTTATGTGAAATGTCATGTATATCATAAAAATCTGTTACAATAATTCCTTTTTTGTGTGTAGTAGAACGGAAGTAAAGGGATAATCAAACTTTTCTAGACTTGATTACAAAAGTGGTATGACTAAGAGACAGCATTAATCTTGTTTGAAGAAAGATCATAAACGGGTCCTAAACCTAGTGACTCTTTTTAGCCACTAGATGGTAGACCAGTATCATGAGCTAGCAGACATACCCAAGACTCACAGGAAGTTCATGAATGCACATGAATGTCTCTGCATATTAAAGTGTGCTCATAACCTGATGTGTAACAGTTATGTGTATTAGGAATGTGTGTACAGTAGATATTTGTATGTTTGTGTTTATAAAATTATCTATAATGCCATATATGTTAGCAAGTGAACTTGGAACTTTACTGGGAGCTCACTCATGCTTTACTCCTGCATTGTCCCTGCTTTAAGACAACCTGATGTTTCTGTTCACCCATCTCTCTGTCAATAAATCCCTTTGTCAATCTAGTTGTTCAGCCAGAATGTTTACCCTAAGGGAACAACTCCCAGATTACCTTGCTGGGCATTACTTATTCATATCATGAAGGCTGATCGATAGCCTCTCTTTTTAGATACTGTAGATGAGGCTTTTTCCTAAGTGCTTTGAAGCACTCCATGGCCTCTGAAAAGCACTCACACATTTAGGATAACTATCAGTACTAAACTAATGGAAGCTAAGGCATGCAGGGGACTTATATGTGTTGGAAATTTGTTTTTTTATTAAAGCCGTCATGTATGACTATATAGACTCATAAAATGTACAATTGGCTTATAGTATAATACTGTATCTAAAGCCTACCTTTTGCATGGCTTTTCATGCAATGCATGCAACTCAAACGCTTGTAATTTGGTTCTAGTAATATGTAGTTGTAATTAATCATGCATGCAATTATATGTAGCACATATGCCACACAATTGACATAACATATGTAAACTTGACACTCTTAGCTGTGCTCATAAAATCTTGGCAAGATTAGGTACACTATTTAATCATCTGTGTAGCATTACTACACAGCAACCTCTGGTGGATATGTTGAATATCTCACTATGGGATCAGATTCTTGATTCATGAAAGCAAATGTAAGTGTTAAAATTGTTGTTTTCAGATGACAGTCCCTCTCCCTTTGGTTATCTGGAAGATGGTGAGTTTTGACTGTCTCGACAGTCATCAAAGTGTTCAGTAGCCCGAAAATAAACATGGTCTTGTTTGAATTAACAGACATTTTATCGACCAGATCCCTCCTTTGTCTATTTTCAGTAAAAGGGGTGCCACGTTCAAAAAGTGCTGCTGAAGTAGAAGAGTCCAGAGGTCAGTCAATGCCAGTGCCAACGCGGTCCTCTTCACTCAAACCTGCCAAAAGGTTGGTCGTTTTCTCGCTTAGTACAGTTGTGTTATTTACCATGGCCTTCACGCATCTGTCTCTCAGTTGTCTGTTAGTGACTTTGACTGAAAGCCAGGGTTACCTAGTCACCCAGTCAGGTCCCCTGGTCATATAAGATGAGGGTAGACACCCTCCTTATGGTGGTGCTGACAAAGAAAATCCTCTCTGTAAGGCGTGTAAGAATGAGTGATGGCGTGATGAAGGAGGACAGGTGATAGAGGATAAACTGTTGCTCGCTGGTGTTGTAGATTGCGTTCCTGGCTGCCTCGCCACATCATTAGTGCTTGTTCTATCTTCCAAACAGTTTGACCAGGTATCCATGCATTTCGTCTCTTCATTGTTCACACACTTTTCTTTGACCGTGACCTTTGTTTTGTGGAGGTAGCATTTTATGACAAATATGCTATGCACCACTGGGACATTATGTTTGACAGCTAACAGTTAATCATAGGAAAGCATTTGTACCGGACTTCGTTTTGAAGTCAGTGGATGAAACGGATGGCACTGAACATACATTCAGTTTTCTCTCAGGAAATGCAGAGCTCTGGTTTTTGTCATCTTGTTTACGTGATTTGATTAGTGACTCAACACATGACTGTAAATTGGATTTTGTGTTATATAGCCCAGAAGGAAAGAGACGGAGTGGGAAAAAGAGGCAAAGAGGGGGTTATAAAAGACTGCTGTGGATAAGGACTTCTGCCAAAAACTAGCCATAGCCGGTTGCCATGGAGACTGCGTGATAAGGATTGTCTCTCTCTCCCCTCCCCCCTTGTAGGAATGAGTGGGAGCCCCCGGATAAGAAGGTAGACACCAGGAAGTACCGTGCCGAGCCCAAGAGCATCTTTGAGTACGAGCCAGGAAAATCATCGGTGCTGAAACTGGAGAAAACGGTATGGTAGCCAGTTCACTGCCACGCTTATGTTTGCCTGTTCAGTTCTACGCATGTTGTGTAAGCTGTTCCACCCCTATAAAAGCTTAGGTGGCTGCTTTACTAACTAGGACAGCTCTGTAGGCGACGTATGTGCAGACTGAATCGCCATGTGTACAACATTCCTAAAGAGGCTCCTGTTACAATGACAGATGACCCTAGCTTCTGTTGGTGGTGTGGAGGTATCACTTACAAGAATAGCCATTGTCTTGCTAGTGTTCAACTTAAGCTTATTTGATGGATTCTGCTTGGACAAGGACAGTACACACACAGCGTTTTCATGAGGAAATATGCAATGTACTCGTAAAGATTTGGTGAATGAGTCATGTGACATCATCCGATGTCCTTGAGGAGCCCCAGTTGTGATTAGCCTCACCAAATAGGTCATTATCCCTTGACGTGCCGCCTGGCTCTTGAGAATATTCAAAGGAAAACGACGGAACAAACTGTGCCTGAAAGGAAAGGATTCGCTGCATTTGCATTTACTTCAGCTCATACAAGCCACAGCTTTCCCAAATATAGACTAGAGGACCAGAGAGGTACAGGGTGGGAACACTGTGTAGTTATTTGATTACATAATAATGTAATCACTTTAGTTGCAACTCAATTCAACTGCACCAACAGATGTTGTTAGCAGCTCTGGCCAACTCTCTATGGCACCACATACGGGAGACAATGACAACAAGGTATTGTTGTTTTCTGGACTGCTACCTAGTAGACATGGTCAGTCTCTGTCCATGGTTGACTCTCCACCTACAAGGCCAATCATATGGTGTCTTGGCAGTTGTAGCTCTCCGATTGGTCCTTTTTTTTCACCTCGTCCGTTGTATCTTTATTGTAGTTGATCTTTGGGCAGATATTTAAGTTACTGAGTGTTTGGATAATAATTCACAAATACAGAAAAATATATGATTGACTAATGTTATGGTAAAAAAACAAAGAATAAGACTGTACCCGTATAAAAGTGTGTTCTCGTGTTTAGAACTTGTTCATTACGTCTTGTGGATTCCATCATTAATGTGCCATAGCCTCATTGTGTTTCTGTTTAAATTCTGTGCTATCTGAACTGTCTTCTCTGTCTTTCTCCTCTTTTCCTTATTGCCATGCCCCTATAGACTCAGGATTTAAATCCAGAAGATGTAGATATAGAGAATGAGCCTTGGTATAGATTCTTTTCAGAGATGGATTTTGAGAAAGTGGTAAGTCGTCACAATCTTTTAAAGTGACAGTGTAATAAATCATGCATGTGATAACATTTATGTTTAAATACTTAAACAGTGTCTGTCTGAAAGGACTACTCCAAACTCTACCCCAATTCACTCCTTCAAACCTGAACTGAATGATCAACAACAATATCTTGTTTTGCACTTTACAAGTTTTACTATAGGATGTCCTCTATTTCCTAAGTCACTGCCATTCTTCAACAACAGTATTGTCGGTTTTTCAGCGACCACCGTATGACAAAACTGTGTGTGTGGCCATGTCATTCCATGTTTTGTACTGTATATATGTTATCATTGTGGCTTGGCATTGTTTTCAAACCTTGTGAAAAGGGAAATAATTGAATTGAACCTTTTTCATTCATACACCATACTGTAGTCTCCCTATATTTTACACTTACAAAGAGCCCCTAAATAAGATGAGATATTTTGGTTTCTTCCAAATCCTTTATCTTGGCTACCTTGGCTGCCTGCAAATCTCTGTAAGTTTGGAAAATAACTTTATGTAAGCTTGGTTTAGTCTGTAGACCATTGTGTGTCTACCTACAGGAGCAATGGCTCTTATTCTGAGTGACTAAGATTATTTACATTTTTACATGCTGTCTATGCTGTGAGTCTAATTATAAACCCACGCAATCCAGCTGCCTTTTCTATATGGTAAAGAATAATTAATGTATCCCAGCTGTTGTCGGGCCACCAGGCATTAGGCCATAGTTGTCCTTTACAACAAGATCCTGGCGGCTGTACCAACCGTGGCACCTTGCCTGTTGTACCATATCATTAAGTCAGCACCCTTGCAAAATGTGGTGTTATACATTGATGGGCAACCTGCAAATGAGGACACATACAGTATCACAGGCCAGAGGACTGGCCAAGGTGACTCAGACTAATGTAACACCTCAGTCAGACAGCATCAGGCCTGCACAAGCACTACATGACAGTCCAGGGCAGTTGTGGAAAGACATGCTGTCTCTGGTGTATTAAATAGTGATCTGATTGAGGACATGCAGTCACCGATGAATCAGTAGATGTTCAGACGTACAGAAGCTTGACAAATACTTGCCTGTCTTGGCACCAGGCTATATGGGACTGGAAGACTGGCTTTCCCACCAACAGATGTTCCGTCTCCTTGCCCTATGACAGTCAGGGCCAACCTCCGACGAGTCTGCCTGGAAAACCACACCCTGGATCATATGAGGCGGCACCACTGACTCGGCTGTGAGATCATGTTGTAGCGTCAGCTAAACACATGGGAGGAATCTCCAGTTCCCAGCCTTCTCTTTGAGTCAAGGGGGGGTGATCTGTCGAAAGACATGTCTGACTCCAACTCCTAGTTATATGAGGAGCCTGGTAGTAGTGATGGAACCAGCTCTCTCCCTTGGTAGATATTGGGGCATTTGGATATTTGCCAGATGAGCTCAGTTTGATGACTGGCTCCCTGTGAAACGTCAGTCAATGCTAAAGCTACACCCGGTATGTGTAATATTTGACCCTTAAGGCTGGCCTAGACAGACTGGCTCAATAGTCTTTGACTGACATATCTCTTTTCGGTCCTAGTGACTAGAGGTAACTGGAAGATAAGTGTTCATGAGTTTAAATGAAGAACTGACTCTATAAGGCTCTTGTGGCAGCCAGTTTGTATACTTGGCCCTAAGTGACAGCATGGCCATTTCTTATCCTTGATGAACAAGAGACAAGTGCTCACCTAAAGTCACAAAGCACTTTTTTTAAAGAATAAAAAACAAATCACGCATCTCGTGAAAGGCACATTAACAACCCATTACCATACAGCGACATCCTTGAAAAGTCAGGTCGACCGTTGACACAAGGAAAGGTCATAAGCTCGCAGTGGTCTAGAAGTGGATACAATACATAGGTCATTATAGTCCTGTGGTCATAGTTCATAGAAGGCTGACCAGGGTCAGAATTCCATACATAACTATGGTCAGGACCATCACAATCGTCTCCTGTGTCCGACCGAGTGACGCTGCCTGTCTGGCATATGCTGAGGAGAGGGCAGCTGCAAGCAGCTACAGAGTCTTTTCAATGAGTCACATACCACCTGGTGTGAGGCTCCATCTACGACCTTAACGTTCCACCGGAAGCAACCCATAAGCCGACCCAGCCTATTGTGTTTTCCGATTTAACCTCTGTTATATACTTAACCTTTATCTCTAAGCATTTAGTGCTGAGGGTGATGAGGGATACAGCTATAACAGTATAGTCATGCTGGCAAGTGGTTATCTTCGTAAGAACATCCCTAAACAAATAAGAGGGTTCACTTTTGGAAGGAACAGATTCAAGTTTCCATGATCAGAGTCCTGATTCCTATTTCTGAAGTTGAAAAGCACTCCAACCTGCAATGGAGACCTATTAATACCTCAGCAAAGTAGTAAATTTCTTTCAGTCATCTAGGACACCTGTTTGGAAACAGGCATTTGAAAATGTGCAAACATTAGTAACACAGTGTTCCACTGACACGTCGAGGGAAAGGAGTCCATTCCTCCTTCTGTCTGGCTGGTAACAGCATCTGATACTGCTGTTTTTATATTTGATACGATATTCCTCCTGGGTGTTATGTATATTACGGATTTGGGCTTTCCACTGTATTGTGTTGCTCTGTTCTTGAAGGGGATTGTGGCGCTAACATTTAAAAAGGGCCAACAGTTTTGGGTTACTGTCTCCATGGCTAATATGAATTGCTGTTAGAAATTGTATTTCACGTACCCATACATGTACCAGAGACAGTGACATGACTCAGGCTTCTACAGTATCTTTTCTAAATAATCAGAGTAAGATTCCATTCCTTGACTTCAGATAATCCTTTCACTCCTGTTTCCTGTTTATTTTCCATCAGCGCTGTGTGCAAGCTCAATTACCCACCACTATCAAGGGACAGCCTTTCAACCCCTGTTGACAGTGACGGGGGAGATCACAGAGAGGGCACACAAGAAAGGAGGCGAGGGCAGACACAGATTATTCGGTGGCAGTGGCATGTTCTCGAAGGGTGAAGTGGCATGGAACATTTGGCTTTATAAATAGATTAGTCTATAGACCTGCCAGCCTGAATTCTGGTCTTATAAAGATAGGCATTCGTTCTGAAAGGTTATTAATGATCCTCCTCTGGCAACCAGGAGGAGAGGCATGTCAGGGGAAATGAGCTGTGCAGAATGCTACTGGTCTGGTCAACTGTTTTCTGGATCGTGCGGGCAGGGGGTGCTGCGCCGAAGTAGATGTGGCGCTACTAGACGGGTCAGGGTGGCGCTGGGATTGCGCAATCTTATTTGCAAACAACACTTGTGCTTTTATTCATAGCTCGCATGTCACGTCTGTTATTTTTACCCTCTGTGACGTCCACATTGCAAAAAGCAACAGAAACAGTGGGCTAAAATTAGCAAGCTCTAAACCATTCAAAATGCTTGTTGGTGCTCCCCCAGCGAATGGCTATCTATGTTTTGGGGTTAGTAACTGCCCCACAAATAACAACTGCTTTTGATCTCAAGATACCCACGTGCATGTCAGCTCTCACAGTTCTCCACACATACTTACTCAATTCTTCTTTTCTTGCTTGACGATCTTATCTTATTTTAACTTCTCTTGACAATTGTGGCTATTTCACCATATATTTTCTTCATGTGTGCTCATTTTGATGTCTTTGAATTCATTGTTCATTGTATCATATTGTATTGCATATTGTATTGCATTATTACATTTCTGTGTGTTTGTATGTGTGTGTGTGTTTGTTTGTGTGTGTGTGTCTGTGTGTGTGTGTGTGTGTGTGTGTGTGTGTGTGTGTGTGTGTGTGTGTGTGTGTGTGTGTGTAATTTGGCCTGCTAGCACCACCAGCTGGTTAATTGTCCCCTGGTCTGGTCCACTGGTAATGAGAGTGACTCAATACCAGACAAAAGAGATGGCTTCTGTTAGAGACAGCAGCTGATTGGCTGAGCTAGTGACAGCCCCCTCCCCGCATGGGTGCCCCTGACCGATGCACGCCCACCCCCACAAACCCTCCTCACTGCTGCTTGTTTTCTCCAACTTGCACGCGGGCCAAAACACACGCTTACTCTTCTATGTAAAGCTTCAGAGCTAAGAATTCTGGGCTTTCGAGGCAGCACAGAGACAGCAGAAAGAGAGAGAGAGAGAGAGAGAGAGAGAGGAAGAGAAACACAGAGAGAGAGGACAAAGAATCTCACCATAGCTAATGCTCCTGCTTCCATTCTAGTTGGAGGAGACCTTCCTGTGGATCTATCAATGACTTCTTTGTTTGGTTTGTTGCAGAGTGCCCCCTCTTTCAGCCCCCTGGAAACCCCTTCCGACCTACAGCAGTAGTAAGTCCACGCTTCTCTTACCTATACGTGTGCTGCTCAATTCCTATCTGTTTGTTGCTCTTTATTTCAGGCATGTATTGAAGAGGGACAATCAGAGGGGGTTCGGTATCCCTAAACCCTGTTGAGCTCTCCCCCTACAGGGGGGACCCCTGCTTCCTGAGAGCTTCCTTAGAGTAGGAGTAGGAGCTGCCAGTACAGTCTGTCCTCTGTCTGGGTTCGATCTTTTTTTTCGAGGGATGGTGGTAGTAGAGGAGACACATAGTGGGGAGATTGTGTGTTAATTAATTCAGAGCAGAGGCAAACAGGCCAGACCAAAACCTGGTTGTCATTAGTGGGGAGGAAGAGGGAACTCCAGCCGCTCCTACCCATGCTGCCACACGTAACTTCAAAACCGTTATCTCCCCCTGAATGGATGAGCGAGAAGCTGCATCTTCTACTAGAACAATGGTTTTATACGACTGAGGATGTTTGGTCAGTGAGGAAACAGCACGTCTGACGGCTTTGATCTCTTTGTTTTTGTCAGCAGAGATTTATGTGTTCTATTTTTGTTTCCGTAATAAAATGTGAGGAATTCTGGACCAAGCCATGGTTAATTTTTTTGTGGTCCAGTAACTAAACTTCTCCCTCCATTTTTGTATGGAACTTTCTGTTGGTCTGTTAATGTCAGTAGTCAGAGGGTAAACAATAATATTATCATTATCTATTATGTACAGCAGGTTTTTGGAAGGTGCAGTGTGTGATGTGATCACTTTCAGATAGCCATTGTGAAAGCTCATTGACTAGTCCTAAAGAAAAGCATGAAATTGCATAGACTTTCTCTCTCTTCAAAGGAACATGTGTTTAGGGCGTGTTAATTTTCTCTGGGGTTTGTTTGAAATTGGAGGACTTCTTGAAATTACTTTCTTCTTTCTAAAGATGTGTCTCATGTGCCTCATTTGCCCCTTTCAACCTTATCTTCTATGTTTACATTGTCAATACCACATCCATCGTGCGGATAAGAGTATAAGAAAAGCAAAGAATGGGGGATTCTTTTTTATTTTGGAGTTCAACGCAGGTCAGCAACAGACATCCTGTGTAGAATCCACCAGGAACTGAGATCCTTACACACAGCACATCAGTATAGCCCTGTGTTCTATTGCATGTAGGCTTGTTAATTATTAATTATTATGTATTTAAAGTGATAAATAACATTAATATTCTCTCCCTGCCCTATAAATAATATTGGTAAGAACATCTCCAGTCAATAACTGAGGTTATTATGCAACTGCTATGGATCCCCAGTACTGTAGCACTGGACCCAGTGTCTCCTCCCCAGGCTGCCTGACATCAGATGGTCTCAGTAGTATCTTCCCCAGGAACCATCTGAGATATTCCAGTGCGTTATGTAGCCCCATGAAGATTCCTCAGAGGGAATTTATTTGAATACTTCAATGTACCCATAAAGTACATTACTTTATTGGCAGTCTTTAGTATTGAGTCAGTGGTCCAAATACCTTTTTTTAGATGTCTGTGAGAAGGCAGCCAGGGAAGGGGAGGGGGGGTGGTTCAAATGTGGCTTATGGCCAAGTTAGCTAAACTGTAACTATCTAGCCAAATATTTAGATGTCATCATCCCAATTGATTTCCTTCTCTAGTCTACCTCATTTTTATCTTCCTGGAGGGGGGAGTTTGTTTGTGTTTTACCTGTTTTATTTTTCTGTATGATTTACAGTGATACTAGAAATGACTGTCAGTTTAATGAGCACAGGCGTGCAAGGCTGCACAAACAGGGAAGCAGAACGTGGCGCACTCCAGTGGTATCTCATGTTGAGTGAACCTGAGAACAGTGCAGGTGCATGGCAGAGGCTGCACATGACAGCATGTGGGAACACTCAGACAATATTTTTAGAAATCTCTCCCATTGGCCACTGTGGAATGCTAAGATAAGGGTAGCAGTGAGTGCCGTTATGTTTTAAGTCAAAGTCCAAATTCCACACATGCCTTTACAAAAGCATCTTTTTCACCCTACATTTGGTTTTCATAAATGCAAAAAAAATCCCAGAATGTGTACAATAAGTTCAAGCAAACATATTTTAGTCAGCCCTACGTATTGCCAAGCATCAATAAATGTATCATTCCTTAAATGCTGATTGTGTAACAATTTTAACTGAATTAAGCTGTGTTGTAATTACCATCACACAAAATATTTACCCTTGGACTTTTTTAGACTACTTTTGGCAGTGCAAATGTGCAGGCCTATCTTAATCAGGCTTTCATATTAAAGCTGCTTTCTGTGTTTAATTGCTCCTTCCTTCATGTCCCTCTCATCCATACACAGCTCCGCCTGCAAGGCCGGACATAGCGAGGTGGAGAAGGACGGGGAACTGTCGGGGAGCGAGCCTGCGGCTCCAGAATGCGACCGCCATGTTTACAAGAGCGTCCTGGAGGGCGGCGACATTCCTCTGCAAGGTCTGCGGGCCCTCAACAAGCGCCACGCCAGCTCGTCCTCTTCTAAAGGTAGGAATCCAGTGGCGCTCCACAGGCTGCCTGTAGAGATAGGGGGTGCAGGCTCCTCACTGGGCCATGCGAAGGCCTTCCACTGAGACGGAACCAATGACTTACAGTGATGTTGGACTGTAAAAGTGTCAGGGATACATGTGTTTCCTTTTAACTTTCTGTTGGAATCTACGCGTTTCTTTCCTCTTCTTTTTTTTCTCCTTTTTTTTTTTTTGTTGCTCCGTTTGTTTGCTCCAGGTTATCATAGCAGTGGCCAATCACCTTGCAACATTCATTTTCTCAGCAGTTTTTTTTTATTATTGATGTCATCGACGTTCCACCAAACGTTATCCAGTCATTTGCTTGGGAAGTCACTGAGAGTTTAAACATTATGGGGAGAGAGAGAAGGTTGCTTGCAGTGTTTCAGCTAAATCAATTGAAGCTAACTTCAGGTTCTGATCCTGTCCTCCATTCCTGAAGCAGGCAGTAGCTAGGCAGGCTTCGGGCAGGGCTCCAGAGTGTTCCACAGCCAGAGAGCAGAGGTGCAGCAGAGGGACGGATGGGGAGGAAAGGGGGAGATAAACAGGGCTCTGCTTAACGGGCTGGGCCAGACAGGGGTGAGATCAACAAGAGGGACACAGAGGGTGGGCAGGCAGGAGGAAGTCAGCTGTCAGAGTGAGGTCAGAGGATGGAATGCGTGCGCACATGACCAGGAGAGAAATGCTGGGGGAGGAGAGGAAAGGAAGGAGAGGGGAGGAGAAAGGAAGGGACGGATCGGGCACAGACACGATGCTGCCCCCAATACTTAACATTCCGATTGTTGAGCAATGCTTAAACCAACGTCAGAAATTCAGGGAGCTCACCTTTGTGACAGTCATTTTCTAATGTTTATTTTCCGTGTTGCACCCACATTACATATTGAACATATTAGCTATCTATAATTGAACACCTCAGTGGAGAAAATATAATTTTCCTCAAAATAGATTGTGAAGTCTTACAAAACGTAAATCGCTTGTTTAGTATTTTGTTTGATATTTTGCACCGTCGGGTCCTTACTCAAGGCCTCATTCAGTAAACTGAAGGAAACAGCTGTAAAGGCAATTCCGCTGTATCTTGATTGAAGTCAACTGACTAGCACACTTGGTCATTATGGCTCACCAGAGACATTACCCTAAGTCTTGCACTGCCAGATGAAGTGCGGACACAAAACATAGGAAAGCAAGCAACCAAAAACTGGAGTAAATGCTTATCACGTGTGCGCTGATAATGGCAGGCTTTGTGTTTTTATTTAGCTAATACTTCTTGAGGGATTTCAAGGAGTTTTCCCTCTTAATGTACTACAAACATCTAACTTCTTGAGTTAAGTCTTTCTGTTGGACCTTGAATGAGGATATTTGGCATTATATATACTGAGCCATGTAGCCATAGAGCCACTAAGCTATACCTTTGGCTCAGCCAGATGCTGAGCCAAAAATGCAACTGCCTTCCACAACAGTCAGGGACAAAGATGATGCCCTTTTGTCGTTTGTGCTACTGCACCTTGTGTGACATTTGTCTCATTTAGGCAATATTGACAGTCTCATATGCTTACTTACAGGCCTGACAACATCACATCATCATGACATGGCATCTCATGGCATTCTGTTCCTGGCCCTTTGTGTTCCACATCTTTATGTTGTTACAGTCATCAGTAGATTGATAGGTCATAGAGACTGAAAAAGCATACTAGATTCAAATAGATTTGGAGATTGATCAATTAAGTTGATAATCTTGAACTGTTGATTTTATGTAAGTTGTATTAAACTTATCGGTTACTACAGTATGAAATATGTTTGTAAGGCATTAAAAGTTTCACTGCTCCATTTGAACACATTTGACCTCACTACACTGTAGTGCCATTGCTATTAGTATAACAAAGTCATTTGTTACTTGATGTCAACTGCATCAAGTTTTTTCTCTTCTCATCAACTTTTGATGGAAGTTAGTCTTTCTTAAAAAATGTGTCTGACACTGTTTAAGTGTGTGTGTGTGTGTGTG
This sequence comes from Osmerus eperlanus, assembly GCF_963692335.1. Classification (NCBI taxonomy): domain Eukaryota; kingdom Metazoa; phylum Chordata; class Actinopteri; order Osmeriformes; family Osmeridae; genus Osmerus; species Osmerus eperlanus. Next base: position 16,855,087 of record NC_085023.1, read on the forward strand.
AATCTGTGACCATTGTAATCTAATATGCTGTTTATTCTGTTGTCCTGCATGCTTGCCAGTGGATTATAAAGGTGGGAATGGCCATATAATTTCACCCTGCTCCTCTGTAAATAGTCGATCAGTTCTTGCCAGTAATGCCCTAGGTTACCAGTGTAAGAATAAGAAGCCTCTATCTGCTGCCAAAGCCTGCATACCACAAATCCTCCCCTCTAAATTCAAGCCCAAGCTTCTGCCCCCCAGTGGCGACAGCCAGGACTGCAGGACTGGGTCTGTCAGGCACCCCAAAGCACACAGTTGTGAGGATCTGTATACTGGGACATGTGGGCCGGGAAGCGCTGGAACATTGGCAGGGGAGGATTGGCAAAATGTAGACTCCCTCCCCAACTGTCCATCTGAGTGTGCGTCTGGCCTTAGGAATGGCTCCCCAGCGACCAGAAGGAGCACCGCTGAGTTCTCCACCATGTACAGGAACATGCACAGCATCCAGAGGCCTAGCTCGGTGGGCTCCAGCCCCCACGGCAGTGTCCGGAGCCTGGCCTCACTTTTTGAGAAAACAGGGGTCAATGAGGGTGAGAGGTCAGAGGGTGACGAGGCTGGTGACATTCCACGGGATGCCGTGTCATCACGGGTCAGTGAATTTGAGTTAATCATCCAGCGCTCCAGCCCCGCACCCACACGCTCCTCCTCCATGCCAACGCTGCATTCTGACCACAGTCACAGCCCCAGCCCTAGCCCAGCCCACCTCTACATGGCTTTTGCAGTCTCGGCAGAGTCCTTGCTGGAAACGGAGCCTGCGCAGACAGCGACAGTGGTCTGCTCCCTGGTGGACACAGAGGGCAAGGCAGCCAGGGAGGAGGCATCTCTGTCAGGCAGTGAGGTGGTTGAGAAGGTGGTCTCCCTGGAGTACAGTGACTCACCAAGAGCTGAGTCACTGTCTGGGGCTGAGACTGAGGCGGAGGCGGAGGTGGAGCAGAGATCTACTGAAAAGGCTCCTGGAGAGAACCATCTGGTAGACAATGAACCAGACTGCCCTCAAGTGATGGTTACACCTCCCTTTCCACACAACCACAATCACAACCTGAACCACCACCATCATGCCCTCCACAATCACCTCCACTTGAAACCCAGTAAATGCAAAGGCTCCTGCCCTGCCTCTTACACACGCTTCACCACCATCCGCAGGCATGAAAGACAGCAGGCCTCAGCCCAACAGAACAAGCAGGCCCCCCAGGAGAAGAAAAGCAGCCTGCCTGGAAACCTGTTCCTCCTTGGCCCGGCACCATTCAGGGTCCGGAGACCCCTCCACCCCCACCAGGCCAAGAGAACTCTGTCGGCCACCAAGGTAATGGCTGGCCACAGCAGTGGGTCCGTTGAGCTGAGGCCGCTGATCCCCCAGCGCCTCTCCTCCCTGGAGGTCCTGGAGAGACTGAACAGTGGGGATGGGGGGTCAGAGGGGGGAGACAGGGACAGCCTGACTAATGGGGAGGGCTTGGACGCCAACGGAAATCTACTGCAGCTCCGGGCAGCTCGCCGCAGAGGTGGCTATCTCCATACTTTCACCAGTGTCACCTCCCTTCTCCCTCTCCTCTTGCACATGTGTCCATCTCTGTGGTCACTCATTCCTCTCTGACTCTTTTCGTCACATTGTGTCCCTTTTCCTCCACAAAAAAAAATGGTGCCACCTTCCATCATTAGTTTGTGTGTTTTGTTACAAAGTGACAGTGCAGCCTCCATCTCACTTTGTTTGTAGTTTGGTACTTTTTTTCCCAATTCATTTTGTGTTTGAGTGTGGCCTTGCCTAGTGAACATTTTTCCCCCTCACAAATCCATTTGAAAGCATTTCAATTACTATATGGGATTCTGACATCTTTTGGTAAAGTATGTGTCTTTTGGCAACACTTCACTGAGGAGATAAACTGAACAAATGTGTCCCACATGAATTTTACACTCATTTGTAAAACATCCTATTTCAAGACCCACATGAAATGATGTATAATGTTTATGTGGGTTAAGTAATAGCATTGCAGATACCCCCTCAAGTGATGTGTTACCATGTCTTTATGGTTTTGAGTTTCTTTCTTTTTGGGAGAAACACATGTGCTATATCAAGGCCCTCGTGTCGTCTTTCAGTCTGCTACTCTGATAGGTTTAAATTAGCCAGGCAGTTTCCTGCTTTTACTTCCTGCCATGGTAGCTGGTATCAGTATCACTGGTCCATTCTACTATACACTTGGTGATACAATGATAGCTACAGCAACTGAAAGTTTGGCAGTGATACGGGTTGTCTCTTTCGACACTTGCTAACAGACATGGTGAAATGTCTATGAAACAGGCAGGGTGGGGAGAACTTAAGGAAGTGAGTAGTATTTTAGGAGCCTAGTGTAGTCTTGGAGTTTTACAGCTCATTTAGAGGGCAAATGATTGATCACATTACTCTAAATATGGTTACGTAATAGGCATTTACACAATTCCACCATCATACAGATCATTCTCATAAAACTTGAATCAAGTTTCATAGTTTTGTTTCCAGAATGCATCAACCTTGTGTTGTATCATTTTCTCAAAAACACTGGCTGGTTTATAGTGTGCTTGTTCTATGTGCATGGGAAAGTACCACGATTTTGTCTGCGTGTGTTGTTTGCTGTTGTCAAAATCCACTGTTCACCCAAAGCATGTACATTTATAAAACATTTGTTATACATTTGCTTTACTTGAGTCATCATATCTATACTGTATGTGCATTGTAGTTACAGTGCTGTCATGGATGTTTCTTCACATATGATTACAGATATAGTAAGTATATTTTGAAAAGACGTCAGAACATAATGGATTTGTTTCTATCTTTGTTAGATTCAGACTCATCCCAGATTCTGATCCAGGGTGATCAGGGCGAACAGGACGAGGTGGTCAGGAGACGCCATGGCGACAAAGAGGTGATCTTCCTGTCTGAGTCATTTCTCTACAGTACCAAAAATACACTTCATTGTTGACATGCAACAATGTCAACAACAACTGAGCAACAGTAAAACAGTACAAGAAATATTTGGGCACATACTACAGAAGTAATGTGTCATGTGAAGTCAAGGGAAGTTTAATCGTGGAAAGTATAATCTGCTACAGGAGATGATCATGGAACACTGTTTTGTCCCTTCAGAAAATGTTGGAGGAGCAGCGTCGGCTGAAGCGGGAACAGGAAGAGGCGGACACGGCTTCGAGGCGGCACACAGGCATCGTCCTGACTCATCACCAGTTCATCACAAACGAGCGCTTTGGAGACCTGCTCAACATCACTGACACAGATAAAAGGAAATCTGGTTCAGAGGTAGCAAATCAGCTCTATTTGCTTTCATGAGCAGGCGCTTTTCAGCTTTCCTTGTAAACTCTCTTTGCAGCCTTCTGTCAGTAACTACACCCAACAGTAGGCATGTATGCTATAAAGGAGAAGAGTCACATGCGTATCATTCCATTACTAGAATATTCTTGGCGGATCAGGGACACTGAAAGGACACATCTCTTAGGCAAATGAGCTCAGACATTTATTATAAGTCACACATTTACAGTATATGTTTTACTGAATTGTCACAAAATGTCTCACTATTCTTTTGTCCACTGAGAATATCAAAATGGGAAATGACACACAGTGTAAGCTGTGAGAAAGCAAGAGAGCAAACTTCAAGGGATATTTCCTTTTTCAGTTCCACGACTTTATGGGTCAATAACATCTCACAGGGATATAAATTGTGGAGGCACAACCCCCAGTGATTCAGTCTAACTCAAGCTATAAGACAACCTTGTTAACTTTCTGCTCAAGCCTTGGAGTCTGGCATGCGAGACCAGCTAGCCTGAAGATAAGCAATGTTCAATGCTTTACAGCATAGCAGGCAGTCAGACAGAGAACATCTTTATGCCAGTCATGTTCTAACAATCCCTGCCACTGTGTGTTTACAGAGAACTCCTGCCCTGGCTCGATTTGACTTCAGAGCAGAGACCCTAAAGTAGGTAAAACAAATGGACTCAAACGGTACTATAAGTGTTTTCTGGAACATGCAGCATGAAATATTTCGAGCTCCAGTGAGATAGAAACCCTCATGTCTCATAGTTGCCATAAAACTGTAACTTTGATGTGACTTAAAGTGACAATGTCCCACATTATGGAGTTGGCCTCACTCCTCGCACCCTTGCAAGTCTCATATATCTCGATGCCTGTTTCTTAGTTTTGTGAATCATTGTTAAATTCTTATGTTTTCTTGTTGCTGTTCTCTTCAATTGGTATTTGTTGACAATTCTAATCTAAACACCTCTTTCATCTTTTTTTTGTCAGAGAGTTGCCTTTTCAAAAGGGAGACATCGTGTACATCTATAAACAGGTGGATCAGAATTGGTATGAAGGTGAACACCACGGCAGAGTCGGCATCTTCCCACGCAGTTACGTTGAGGTACATAAAGTCCCTTACCATTGACCTAGACTTTCAAAAGGGTTCCTTTTGGTTGGATTTATTGCTGTACAGCCAGATTATGTCAACAAGTCACTTTGGGGTTATGCTACAGATCTGCTCATGATGTTGAGACCCAGCTATGAAAACAGTAACGACGACCAGTAACTTGATGTTTTGTGTGCTCATCCAGCTGCTTCCCCCCACCGAGAAGGCCCAGCCAAAAAAGAGTGCCCCAGTGCAGGTGTTGGAGTACGGGGAAGCTATCGCCCGCTTCAACTTCACGGGGGACACAGGAGTGGAAATGTCCTTCAGAAAGGTATGGCAGAAAGAACAAGGTTTAAGTGTCTCACGTAATGACAAATCAATGGCTGTTTCTATTTGCACATCACTTGTCCATCTGTGAGTTAATGAGATGCATGTGTATGTCTGCAGGGGGAGAGGATCATTCTGATTCGCCGGGTTGATGAGAACTGGTATGAGGGCAAAATCTCTGGCACCAATCGCCAGGGCATCTTCCCTGTGACCTACATTGAGGTACACAAACGACCCCGTGTCAAAAATGGAGTGGAGTATCCAGACCCCCCCATGAGCCACTCACCTCAACGCAGCACCAACGCTTCACCTCAGGTAGGAAAGCACCACCTCATACACCCACCTTGTAGAGGTAGGTCTACAGGAATGTGACATCCTTTCAAAAGGATTTTTATTTCCAAGTCCACTATTTATTTCACTTCCATTGTTTACGCACATTGTTTTCATATTTCTTTTCCTTTTCTGTCTTCTCATCCCCCTCCTCCTCTCTGTCATTTTGGTGTAAAAGCTGAACCGTAATCGGCTCGCCACCTCCCCTCTCCCACTCCCTCACTCCCCCCGCCGCTCCGTGTCCCCTGAGGTCCACGCAATCTCGTCCGAGTGGATCTCCCTAACTGTGGGCGGGCCGAGCCGCCCTGCTGCCCCCACCCCTCCTCTCCCCCCCCTTCCCACAGTGTCCTATCGCTGGGGCGAGTATTTGCCACCCTCCCTCAACGCCAGTCCTGTGCCCCCCATCTATGGCAGCCCCTACTGCATCTCCCCCACGGCCTCTCCCTCAGCTTCCCCCCTGCCCCCACCCTACCCTCCCCGCCCCAGCTCAGCCACTCCCTTCCTCACCTTCACCCCACCTCAGGGAGAGGACTTCCTGCTCTCCCCTCCCTCCCCCCGTCTTTCCCGCAGCCTGAGCCCTTGCGGTGGGTCAGGCCTGGAGGGCTGGCTGACTGGGGCCAGCCCCCTGAGCATCCTGGAGAGGGAATTGACAGAGGGGGAGGGGGCAGACAGGGACAGGGGCAGTGGCCGCGAAGCACGGGGCAGCTGGCGAAATAGCCCTGCAGAGGTATCTTCTGCATGGTGTGCAGTGTTGCATCTCAGGCTCACTGGAGCAGGGCTGTGGGCCACCATAGAATGTTATCATTTAGCTTGCGTCAGTTTACAGTATTTGCGCAATGGATGGTTGTGTAATAGATATTACTAACTGTAGGCGTGAGAGAATTTGTAACATGCGGTGCTTAGCTGGTTTATCTAGGACGGAATCAAATATTTTCACCCTGTTTGACAAGGCTTTGAATTCCTGCAAGTTTGCATGTTGTTAAGCGTGCACCACTAACATGCAAATTTGATAAGACTACAAACTCAGTGGTATAGAAAGTTTAATCTAGACTGTTTATAATGATAACCATTTTACCCTGCATGACTGTTACTGTGTTCAGATTCTAGAGCATGTTGAATAATAAGTGTAGTTTATCCTAGATGTTGATACTTTTCTTATTTTACAAGAACTTCCTATGTTCCAGGACAAGACTATATAAACGTTTTCTTACCAACTCTCCCTCAACTCGAAAAGAGCGTGATTGACCTATAATTGTAATTTCAACAAATAAAATGTTGTGGCCTCCAGACATAAGTTGTTGTCAGATGCTGAGGCTAACGTGTGTTCCTTTCCCCTCAGCTGGTGAAGAATGAGAGTGATTACCATGGACGAACCTCCAGAAGCCCTGTTATGTTGTTTGACATCCAAGACAATAACAATGCTAACTCATTTGCGGTAAGGCTATGGAGACCTATGAGGATTTGTTTATTTGGAGATTTAAACATGGCCAGCATGTTGTGGGGGATAATATATGCTGTTACCTATTTGATGTGTATAGATCTGAGCTGATCTCCATTCATCTACTAAACGATTTAATATCCCTTTACTTATCACTGTCAAAAACCCATCCAACTTACTTCATTTAACTCCCATCTCAGCTTGAATATGGTATCGTAAAATTATGTAAATACATTATACTGCATGTAAAATGTGACTGATTTTGGCTCCTATACTACTTTCTTGATATTATCTGCACCCCTGTCATCTTTATCTTGCCACTAGTGCAGCATGTCCACTTTTATTATTTCTGTAAAAACGGAACTAATATTTCATTGTTGACTGTACATTCTACATGCACTCACTCTGGTGTCTTGCTCTTCCATGCTTACCTTCTGGACTCCGCCACCATCTCTCCTGGTTTCACGGCTTTCCTGGTCTTTTAACGGATCCCTCCCTTTCTCTGCCTTACTACTCACTGGACCCACTTCCTGTCTGACCGCTAATTCTGTCCCTGACCCCCCTCTTCCTTAAAATGAATCTGTCTCTCTGCTCTGGCTGGGGGACACTCTGTGGGGGCGCTCTCTGGTCTCCTCAATCAGGAGGCGGTCTGTAATGAGATCATGAATATAGCAGAGACCTCTGTGAGGTACTGCAGCACCCTCTCCCACCCCCATGACTCTGTCCACAGACTGCCCCCCCACCCCAGTAAACAATCTCTCATCATTTCCCAGCAACCCCAGTCCCACAGCAGCAGTCCAGAGCCGAGCCGTCTCAGCTGTGGAATGTGAGTACTGTAGAAGGTTCTGGATACTCTGCATTACCCTATCTGCGCATATCATCAACGGCTTCAAAGCCTCAGATCTAAGTTATGTGCAGGGCTAGGTTGTCCCCAGAATATTTTTCTGCTGATCTGTTAAGACCATTTATACTGTAAGTAGTGGTGCACACTGTAGGCTATAGTAACACGTAATGGTTGGAACAATTTCTGTCTTTTACTTTTGGTTCATAATCTACAACTCAATTTGTTTAGTGTTGTTCTAGCTCTTGTTGGGTTATTTTTCTAGTTTTTCCAGTTGTCTTTCTAACCCCTTGTTTTTGCTCTTCTGACAAGGCTTTGTGTTGTGCTGTAGTTTCCAGGCTTTGTACAGTTATGTGCCTCAGAATGAGGATGAGCTGGAGCTACAGGAAGGAGATCTTGTCAATGTCATGGAGAAGTGTGATGACGGCTGGTTTGTTGGTACGTGCATTGAGCCTCGGGCCAGATTCCTCATAGATATGGTCATATAGTCAAAGTGTGTCATCCATCCATATCGGTTTTCTACTGGCTGACAGGAGAAGCAAGCACTGTGTATTATGTGTATTTGCTAAGATGCACTAAGGATGATTGACAGACAGTCTTACATTTACCAATATTGCATTTATATGGTATGTATAAAAAACATACAGTATGTATTCATTGTAAGTGGTTGCTTTTTAAGTGGTGCAATACCACCACAATTATTTACTTTTGTGACATGTTTGATTACTTTATTAACTGTTCACTTTTCTGTTTTTCAGGTACCTCAAAGCGGACAAAGAAATTTGGCACTTTCCCTGGGAATTACGTGAAGGAGGTCAACTTGTAACACTTGGTTGCCTGCCAAGTTAGGAAAACTATTACTATTGCGCTTGACTGTTTAATTAGAATAGTCATTTAGCCAGGTATTTACATTTGTCTGGGTAAGTGATTGGTTTGGTGTGAGGTATGTTCATGTGCATGCGGCGGCGACCGAGACAGCTGTTGACTCCCTGACCAAAGCTCAGTATGGTGTATACCTTTATCACATTCTACAAAGTACCTGGCTCAATTTGTCATATTCTCAAAGTAGAAATATACAGTCAAAACTACTCCCAAAACGTCTGCACTCACTATATATTATTGTGTATATAGTAGCCTTGGCGTGTCATTGTCATTTACTGTATACGAGTGTTACTAAAGCACATGCTAGACTTTGGGGGTCAACAGCAGAGTAGTCAGAGGGGATCAGAGGGGATCTTAAGAGTGCTCAAATAATGTGTTGATGCAGTATGGAACTTGAGCTCTTTGTCATCAGCTACCTTTCAGGACCTTCTTGACAGAAGTGCTTTCTCTCATCAACCATGAATGCAGACACACACTTGTGATACATGTGAGATTTGAAACAAACATTAAGCCTATTTGAAGACTAATGTTTTTCCAATGGATATCCAATAAGCATTAGTGTTTTAATGGACATACCGTACACATATCAGGCTGTATGTGATGGCACATTCTTGGACTGTGTACACAAGACCATGTTCCTTGGTTTAGATTTCAAAAACGTGGTGACCTCAATGTGCACCCAATGGCCTTGAGATATGAAGTTATAGGTCTGGGTTGTATCTTTGTGAAATGGCTAGGGTTTTGCTCTTTTCTGGGGAATTCAGAATGCACTGAAAACTATACATCTCAGAATTTGAGACATTACAATATAATATAGTCAGTGTTGGCTCGGTTTTTGTGAAGTAGCAGAGCATTCTTACCTCAGTGCAGTCAAAAAGCTTCCAATGCCATTTAGTATTGCCTCTGTTTTCCATTCAAAGTCTATAATATACTGTATAACTCTAGCATGGCCATGCATGATAGAACGTCAAAAACAAAAAGATAATGTTAGCTACACTTTCCGACAGTTAACATTATAAATTTAATCAGGAACAGGTCTTGCTGCACTATGTGCCTGATAAATAACACATATTGTGTATTTAAGTGAGTTTGTTTGCTCTGGTTCATGCTTGTGTGTGTGTACGCATAGGAACATTATACCTTACAAAAAATAAATCTGTCATCCTGTATGTCTCTCCCTGAAAATTTGAGGTAACATAAGCTGTTTGATCTTCTGTGATTTCTGTAAGGTAGCTGGTGGGAGACAGCTGTCTAAGCTAGACTGGCTCCAGGGTAACCACAAGACAGGCGTGGTATGCTACTTTTAAAGCACTTACTTCCGGTGTGGTCATCATTGGCGATTTTAACTATGGTAGGCTAATCCAAAAAGATCCCGATGTCATTGGCAGACACGTTTCCATTATAAGCTCTTTGTTTGACTGACAATTCATATTAATTTACTGTAGGGGGAAGAACAATGCTCTTGCACTAAGTTGTAGATACCAGGGGGTGGGGGGTGCTAACAGGAACACAGATGCCTCTATGATTTGTCCAGATGTATTAATATTTTTCCTGCCAGTATCATAGGAATGACTGCAAAGAATGTCACATCATTATAGCATGAATTAATCAATCTTAGGGTGCTCAAAACTAAGACAGAGCAGTCTGCTGGTATGGAAACAGTGTAATGGGGTTGAAAGTATCCTTGAACTAGATAACTCCCCCCAGTAAGATTGATTTCTATTCTAATATCAAAGCATCAAGGTAGTCTTCCGGTGAGGACAGAGGTCGTAGATCTGAAGACCTCATCAGAACAAGCACATGTCAGAATATGTCCTGTAAACATACCTCAAAAGTATGTGACGGAAAATACATCTTTTTTACTTTGCTCTCATCAAAGTCCTCACCAGTGTTATCATTCACTGTGGTGTGTAAAGCAGAATTCCTTATTGACAAGACTTGATAAATAACACAAATCTTGATCAGCAACAGAGATTACTGGCTTGCATTTACATATGAAGGATCCTGCAGAAAAAAGTTTGAATAACTAACTAACAGTATCTATAGAAATCATAAAGTATTTTCCATCCAACCATCAGTATTGATGTGTTAGTATTTTCCTAACATTTATTTTACTTGAAATTTTAATTGAAGAAAAAATAGAAGTTTAAACACATTTGATAACAGTAATCTAATAAATAAGCATATAGAGATGATCATGATAGTCACTTATATATTTGTTATATATCTCTATTTTTCCATTGACAAGGTTAGTGTTGGTAGTGCAGTGATGATCACCAATTACCAGACTGGGATAGGGTTTGAAGCTGTAAGTAGCCACCACCTACAATAATATGAGATTAACTGTATCTAAAATGGCAGCACTAACATCTTATCATTATCTGTCAGTTGTTATTAAAACATATACAAATTTTCAGTCAGCTAAGACTTTTGTCATCTCCTAGAAAGAACCTATTATCAAGCAAAACATGACACTAAAACTATTTTGTGTGGTTGGTAATACTAGTCTTGAGTAACAAGTACATTATTATGACTATCTGGTATTTTGTGGTACCTAGGAGGACATTTTATCATTTGCTCATTTATTTATAGGGATCAGTGCTTCTCCCTGTAGTCTGCTTTACCAGGCTAATTGCCATAATTAGTTTTTGAGGAGTATGCTGAGTGACTAAGTTACCTGTCTTCCTTTCACTTAGTGTACTTTATCAATTTGCCCCTCTCTTGTTCTCTCATATACCCAAGACAGAAAAAATAATAATAATGGTATGCTCCGTCTCTTGAATGGTGTGCTCAATCATTCTCTTTTCACCCCACAAGTCAGTATAGAATGATATACTATAATAGTGTGCTCCATGACACATCGCAGGATGTATGAATGTATGAATGTGGAGTATTGTATACACATGTAAAAAAAACAAGCAAACAAATAAAATGAACAGTGCTTTCAGTTTGAATGAAAATGCAAACCATTAAACAGCCTGGCACAATAAGGATTGTAAATATGTAAAATAAAAAAGAATACAATGCAAGTGTTCAGGAAAAAAATGACACTGTCAGTTGTTAACGTTCATTTTCCATTAAGAATATTGGCAAAGCACAGAATGAAGATTTATTGACCACACACAGGTTGACACATTTGAAGTAACATTACGCTGCCATGTTGTGAGGATCGTAATGCCTTATGTCAGATGCAAATTGTGCCTCATTGTCATTTGCTTTTATTGATTATCACCGAAGTGTATCCATGTCATATTTAAGAATGTTATTATTGTTTCCCCCATAGTTCTAGTCTTTGTGATGGGAAAAGAACATTTACTAAGGACCTGTCAGTTACTGTACCAGTACCTAGACTAAAGTGTGACACAAATGCTTCAAATAAATGATTAATAATCATAAGAATGTTTTCTTTAGTTTACTGAGATGCACAACCTGCAACAGGTTTGGTTTGTTTTCTTCAATTTGCAGTGCTGTTACAATGACTATATTAAAATAAAGACAACACTATTTACTGCTGTGATTTTGGTATTATGCAATATTTAATAAACAATATACAGCATTTGTAGGCGGCACATGTTTTTATTTAATTTCCTTATTGTACTAAATAGCCTTATAATGTAAGAAAACTGTTCCTGTTTTATACAAAGGTCACCATAGAAAGTGGACATTTTGAACTTCAAACTTTTCTATTTAGGCCTACATTTAGATACATTAATACATTTAGGCTAGAGTAGGAACTTGTAACTGTTTAAAAATGACCAAGTTTGAAAATAACATTAAACATTTAAATTGCCGCATTTCTGCCCCGTGGTGGCCAGCGCTGGGAGAGAGGGAAACAGCACAGATGAGAAAAGTGTGTGGGGAGAGTTCAGAGTTCATAACCGACAAACACTTTCTTATGTGTCTCCTCACTTTCATAAAGTAATTATTGCTCTGTGTCTCTGTTCGGTGGTGATAGGAAGCGGAATGGTTAAATTATTTGTTGTAAGGAACTGAAACGTGAAAATAGAAGGAAATAAGGAAAATATGAATCGACCAGTAATTTTTACATGTTAACTATGTAGGCTATGTATGTTAACTATTGGGCTAGTTTTTAGGCATTTTTGGGCTGGTTTTGAGCACTCGTTGGGCTGGAAATTTTCTGGACCTGGCAACCCTGAGGACTACTGTGACTTCCTTTTCAAGCCCAGACCAGACGGCTGTCTGGCAGACGACAATAGGCCCAGAGGGCAGCATAGTCGATTACGCTTATAATCATGATTACTTTATTATCCGGAAGTCATTAATAAACATGAAAAACTCGGGTTTAGCCTACAACGTGAAATAAATGCCCGTAGTAGACCTATAGTCTACTGGCGTATACCCTATTGACTGGACTACCAGCAGTCAGTGTACTTGAACTGTGGGCATGTCTCAATCGGTTGGCTTCTGTAGTTCTCTACAGCGAACTGCAGGAATTCAATTTTTGGGAGCGGCACATTCCACATCCTGGGATTTGGCTCTACCATAAATGGTAAGCTTGCATATAATACGGTGACGTAACGGTACGTCCCTAAAACAAACTAAGGCTATCGTTCTTATCAGCGTGGAAACTTCAAAAACTACTCGCCCAACTTAACCACAGGAACCGCCCCACTTCTGGTGTTAAAGTAGCTACCCTGAGTCTTGTAGAACTTCACTTTCAATACTGTACGTGTGTCCTCTGGCAGGAAGCGCAGCGAAATAATGCCTCTGCGAGTTGTCATGCAAGGTCCTGGACCCTGGGGATTCCGTCTGGTTGGTGGGAAGGATTTCGAACAACCATTGACTATCTCACGGGTAAGTGTTTGTTTAGCAGACTGTGTTGTAACCGCACTGTTCGTAGTTGAATTTTCACCTTCATGAAAGCTCTCAACTGTGTAAGGAATGTTTTTCGTTTTTTTAGACAACGGTTACACACTAGCATATGGGTTTAAACAGAACTGCAATCATTTGAAAGATATTCAACTTAACACTTTAAGAAACCATGTTGCACGATGTGAGTGTGAATACCGGTATGATACATGGACTGTTGTACACATTTTAAGGACTGTAATACTGAAGTGAGGCGTTAGGCCCTACCACCCCCATCCTCATGCTTTCACTACCCATGTGGGTACATAAATCAACCTGGTTATTAACACCTCCCTTATGGTTTTCCGGTTAAGAGTCAGATATTAATAAATATTGTAAATCAGTGCATTTTACCTTGGCTTGCGGTCCTGGACATTTTGGGGATGCGCATTGATCTCTTTGTGGACTTTCCCAACATCTCTGGCTTTGATATTTTTAAGGGTTAGATCTGGAAAAGCAACCCTTATGATTTTGTTTGGAATTTATGTTAATGTTGACAATATGAAGTTTTAAATACAATAATGATGATAATACTTGTAACGCTGTATTTTCCAGGTTACCCCAAGCAGTAAAGCTGCCCAAGCCAACCTTTGTATTGGGGACATGATCCTGGCCATAGATGGAGAAGCTACTGAACACATGACTCACCTGCAAGCACAGAACAAGATTAAGGGATGCATAGAAGAGATGGTCCTCTCTGTAGACAGGTAGGACTGTAGATGTATTGTCGACACAGTCTCAGCAGAGCAAAAAAAAAGGGTCAAATGGCAGTTTAGCAGTTGTGCGTATTGTAATGTCCTCCATCTGATGTGCTTTTGTTTAACAATCCACCAAGCCTGGTGAGTTACATTACATGTTTTAACATGTGTGTGGCCGTCCTAGGTCAGAATCCAAAATGTGGTCTCCGCTCTCATCTGAGGAAGGAAAGGCCAATCCCTACAAGATGAATCTTGCATCCGAGCCGCAGGTATGTCTGTCCTATTTTACTTTACATGACTCGCACCAGGAAAATAATTTAGACATCCAACTTTTAAACAAGGTGTATATAAAGCCTGCACTGTCTTTAAGGATTAACTTAGTCCTTGCACAAAGAAGAAGCCATACAGTATCTGGACGTCTTTGTCGTTCAATAACAAATGCTTGGGATTTTGGCACTGCCAGAGATTATGTCATTGTTTACTTCCCAACAGGAGATATCCTAGGAGACCGTAGTTTATCAGCCAAGCTCTGACGCAGACTCAGTTCCTGCCTACTGAATGGAAAATTGAGGCCAAAGTGTGAATTCATGTAGGAAGTGTGTGATATGCTGGTCTCCCAAGCTTTCAGGGATGTGTCACATTACTGTTGCTTTATGGTCACTGCTATTTAAGGAAAGCATTTATTTTGTGTGGATTTCTGGTTGGTCTTTTCACTGCTAGTTCGTCCATTAAATGAACCATCTTGTTCATTTAAAGGTAGTAAACTGAAAATGCATTTGAGGTTGTCATATTGGCATTTTTATTTTAAATGGATTTTCAGTTGGAAGCAAAGCAACTGGCTTTGTCACAGTCTTTTGTTGTTCTGTGTGTTTATTGTTTGCCACATTTATATTGTTAAAGCATGAGAGAGATTTGCCAGCTTTTGTTATGATCCAAATTAAATGTCCCTGTATTTTGTCAAGGAGAGCCTAAGTTGGCTGGCTAGACAGGTTCGCATGCAACTGTCACAATACATATTGCATGGGTCATAAGTATGCATGTGTCACATGCTATATAATATGCATTGTATTCAACATAAGGTTAAAATCTGAACACTTTACACTCTCTTCACTCCATCCACCTACAGGAGGTTAAACAAATAGGCTCCGCCCACAACAGGAGTGCTCTGCCGTTTGCTGCATGCGGTTCCAAGGTGGTCACCAATCAGTACAATAGTCCATCTGGGCTGTATTCCTCACAAAACATCAAGGACTTTAACACGACTGTGGATGAGGCCAAAACCATTGCCAGTGCTAATGAGTCTGGGAGCATGTAAGCAAAGAATTTGTCATCCTTTATCCATTCACTATTTCAACATCATTTGTTTGCACAGGATAGGCTTGGTTTGGGTGCCGTTTGACTCACTTTAAGACATTGAAGTGTGTTTTAATTGCTTGATAGCCCTGATCCATCAAAGCCAGGCAGTCGCCCACCAATAGCAGCAGACTCCGAGGTGTACAAAATGCTGCAGGAGAACCAGGAGTCAGATGAGCCTCCTCGACAGTCAGCCTCCTTCATGGTGCTGCAGGAGATTCTGGAGACTGGTAACTACAGCAACACACCTGCATAAGTCCAAAGAGCACATCATCAACATTTACAATAGTATTTTGTCTAGGAACAAAATGTTGTCTCATGCAAATAATTCATTTGCAGTATATACTGTATAGAGGTTGAATCTCTCCCGTACTGTGTCTGTGTTCATTTGTGTGTTATGTGTGTCATCTGTTCTTGTTGGGTTGTAGGTGACCCTGACAAGCCGTCAGGATTCAGGAGTGTGAGACCACCCACAACAAAAATGGGTTCATCAGTGGGAAATGCAGACAAAATACCCATATGTGACAAGTGTGGATCAGGGATTGTGTAAGTACATTAGTGGTAGGCACAAGTATTTAATAAATCCTTGAATCTGTAGCCAATGTATGTGTTGCTCATAGCTTCCCTTACCATGTCAATATAAAATGTTTTGAGCCTGTTGCCTTCCAAGGCCAGGGCTGACATTATTTACTATTGGTCTTTGTCTCCTCCTTGTGGTTACTTTTACAAATCCCTTGAAGTTCAGTGTCAGTGACTGATATACTGTACAGCCATGCTGTATGCATTCTGCAAACAGCTGTGCACTTGAGGGCTTGTTAACTCTTGGTTATGAAGTGTTAAGACTTTAAAGACGCTCTAAAGGAGCTTTGACAAGCCTACTGTGTGACCTCCATAGAGGATTGGCTGGCACAGTTCAGTCTACATTCTTAGACAAGGTGAAATATTGTTAGGCACTCTGCAAGGACTTCCCCCTTCTTTGTTGTTGTTTTTTTTATGCCTCTCATATGACACTGACAGAAATGTTTTCCCTGAATTAAATGTATAGTAGCCGTTTGAATACATGTGTACCATAGATTGTAGATCCTTACTGGTTATTACTTAGACTAGACTTAGACTTGCATGTGCTTGTATTGCTTATAGTTATGTGAAAGAATTAGCAAGATTTACATCACAAATGCAAGTTTACAGTACATTGTATAATTAAGATGGGTTTAATCAAATCCAACCATTGAGCATGCGGTCCACTTTATTCCACAGAGGCATGGTTGTCAAGTTGAGGGACAAATTCCGTCACCCTGAGTGCTACATCTGCTCTGACTGCGAAATCAACCTGAAACAGAAGGGACATTTCTTCGTCGAAGACCAGATTTACTGCGAGAAGCACGCACGTGAGCGCATGACCCCTCCTGAGGGATACGATGTGGTCACCGTCTTCCCAAAGTAGAGTGCTCATTGAACTCTGGCTCATACTGCACATCTCCATAGAGGCCCCTGAGCACAATGAGAACAAACAGACATTCCACCATCCAATTATTCTGTCCTAATGGAAGCGTGTCTATTGTTCCATAACTCTTCAAAACTATAGCCGCTAGGCATATGTAAGACTTCGTTGAGTTTTGTCATGATTATTTGCACATAAGCATTGATATTTAGAATGTTAACCAAAGAATACTATGAAATGATGATGGAATAATCAAATTTAATGAACGCTAAATTCAAAAGTATTTCGGTGCATAGGCCCTGTGTGGTTGGTTTCATATCTCTTTCTCCCTGCAACATTGAGGCCCAATCTTCTGTTTGCAGATGTCAAAGGCCACCATGGTGTCACATCCAGTTATGTCACCAGAATCTTAAACCAGTCTCACTTTATTACTGGCCTTCATATTTTTCATAAAGTACTGTATTGTTTAGTTTTTTTTTTGTTTCAGAATCAATTGGTTATTGTTAATGTACGTGGTTATTATTACTGAATTAAAAAAAATTAACTCAATATCAAAAGTTGGATGTTGGACTAATTTCAGTTTGTGTAGTGTCTGTGGTTTATCGTGGTCTGCCAGTAGAGGGTGTCCTATCATTAATGGCTACAAAACCCAAGCTTGGATATGGTCTAGGTACGCATTGGTGGGAAAACTAAATATAACCTATGGTTTGTGATGCAGACACAAATTAATTTGTTGACCTAATTGATTCGTTTTCAGTTATAGGAATTTGTGTACCCAGTGTTTGCTGAATATATATATATACACAGCCTTATTATTTTCAAGATTATTTAATAAGATAAACAGTATAGCCACATGCCATATATTGACGTTGTATTACACAATACATAACGGCATAAGATCATTACTAACTTATACACCATCAAGATCATTTCAACATGTAAAAGTGCATTCGTAGTTGATATGCAAGTGCTTATGCAAATGAATAATTGAAATTCATTTTTTTAAGAAATAGGAAAATTGATCATCGATAACCTGATTAAAACTCAAATATAACGCGATGGGGTACATGGTTGATTGTTCCATTGCAAAGATGTTTGGATTAATTTCACAATTTCCTGCATGGTCAACAAAAGGGTCGACATGTTCTGTCATGTCTGCAGACCCATACAATGAGGATACGTTTGATGTCGAGTCCCACTCAGCCGAGAACACGCTAATGGGAGATTCCAGATTGTCAATGTGGACCTGTGACACAGGTAAGTATCCTTCACGTTGAATGTAGTTAGGAATGTGACCAAATTGATCAGCAATCCGCAAAGTCTCGGTAAGTGCCCAAATGTAATTGTGTGCAAAGCGCAAAGTTTCAATTTTGGTCAGTTTGGCATCGTCAGGCAAAGCAGGAAGGATCTTTCTTAGGACGTCCAGCGCCGAGTTAAGGTCGTGCATGCGATGCCTTTCTCTGTCATTAGCCTTCACCCTGCGACTGTTCCTCCTTATGGTCAAATCCCTTTTTGCTTTTAATTTCCCTTCCACACCATGACGTGCAAACTTGTCTCGGCAATTACTGAAGTTAACCAACATACATTTTCTCGCTGATGGGACATCGAGGACTTCCATCAAATCGTTGCAGAGAAACGGGGAAGGATTGTCCATCATTTCGTGTTTGTTAGCATGCTGTTCGACGGAGGCGCACAGTGATTTTGGTGTCATCCTGCAAAATACACGAAGTCATATTTTTCTGTTTAATATGAATTGCAATCTCATGATCTCATAAAAATATAGATCAATATATTGAGAAAAGTCGGTGTAAGTTGTAAAAAAAATTGATAAACGGTAATACTTACTTGACAAGTGAAACCTGGAAGAATAAGGATCGAGTATTGTGTCCTTCGCTCCTTTTGCTGAGGCACTTTGAAGACGGCTAGTCTCACGCCTGTTGGGAGCTCTATATACGTTGACAGCTGACAATGCGGAGTTGATGAGCATCTCTGTCATTTTATGCTTCCTTTATCTTATCTCTGTGCTTTGATTGCGCCTGGATCAACAGTGGCTGAGAAGTGACCAATCAGGATTTAGACAACAATGTATGTTCTCTCCAGTGTATTTTGGGTTATGTACAACAAGATTTTACTTACTAAGTGGTTTTCACGAAATCACGGTAATAAATGTTTTTTTCTCAAGGTTATGTGATGCCAATCATCAATGAAACTAATAGCCTTCGAAATAGGGTTAAGGTGAGGGTTTGGAATTGAGAATGCTGCATCTACAGATTGATTAGGCTTCTCTTCAGAAGCCTAATCAATCCTGTAGGCTACAAGACTTAATTCCCAGCAGGTTAAAGATGATCTGTTCCTAAACTCCTCTATCGAAGGCAGGGACACTAAATAGAACCTTTACGCTCAAAGTTGGTAGGTTAATCTCTGCACCAATGTGTTCACCAGAGCTGGTGATCACGAGAAGAGAGTTTAATTTATTATCTAATTCGTTTTCTAAATCTCTTAAGTAATGACAACCTCATATTTAAACATAAGTATGTTGACGCACTGGTGTGCGCGATCTAAATAAACCAGGTATTTCATTTAAGGAGCAATACGGATAAACCATCACTTCATTGGACACGAATAAGACCGTCTATAAAATAAAAGAGTTCTAACGATGAAAAAAAAAAGTTAATAGGAGAGGGAAGGCTATGTACAGTGAATACTTTCACAAATCTGCTGTCAAATATTTACCTTTCGTGAGAGATTGCGCGAGAAACAGGTGTTTAGGTACGCCACGTTACGCATGGGGCTAACATATAAACAGTAATTGAAAAAGAGAAACGTGCAGTGGATGGTGACAGGACAAAGGGTCTGGCTCTTTGTCCTGTAAATAAAAGCTTCATTTATGCCTAGATGTAAGAATGTATCTCTGCGCTATGACATCTCCAAAGTAACCATTGTCACCAAGAAGTCTAGTGCGCATGATATTCTTGTACTCTTTTTAGTTATTTTTGTATATATCTTTATTATCAGAATGCATGTTCCCCATTTTGTGAATGACAAAATAATGTGGCTTTACAGTAGATACTTTGATGTTACCTGCAAGGTAACACAAAAGCACTCCTTAACTTTCTATCCAAATATGTATTCTGGCAGCTACCTGATAACCATATGCTTTCAATAAAATGGACAAATATCCCAGTGAGATAGGAGATGCTGTCTTGCTGTTATAAAAGGCACAAAAAGTCTAAAGTAAACGAAATATTACCGCTTTACAAATAATCATTTGATGCCAAATCTATATTCGGATATCATGGACAGGTGTGAGTTTGAAGCTGTCAGTCTCAGTCCTTGATTTTTATCAGCTTAGTGCAGTGTCCTGCTTGTTATGCAAAGTATGGGCAAACATAGACTCCCAGTTGCTGTGGAAATAGTAGATATCGGGACAGAGTTGGTAGGAAAGTGATTTAACAATATTTAACAATAAACTGAGCGAGCTCGTGAGCAGGTGATACCTGCCGGAGTCTCCTGATTAATACTTCCTCTACTACCCCACTTTACAATCTGTTGTAATTATTTATTAAACGAAATCTATTTATTATTATTTTAGCAAACAGGAGTACCAGGTGGGGCTTTATTTTCGTCTTCAGCTTTTGTTTGAAGGACGTTTTGAGAGGGCAATCAAAGTCTAAAACTCGCTGACCAGATTCTTGCCATCCATTTGTTCGAAACTAGCGGCGAACCCATTGAATTTGTCCCCCTCTTGTTCAGACACGTAAAAGGCTGCACATAGAGAAGAAAAGGGAAACTTCCCTCTGAGAAAGAAAAACATCTTAAAAACATTTAATTACAACCCGGGTGCCATATGTACACCTCTTGTGAAAACTCCCAACAATGTCTCTTTCTTTAGAAAGTAAAAAAAAGTGCGCCTTTGGAGACGCGTGCGCTTTTGGAGAGGTATGCGCATCGTGACCAGAATGACCCTGAGCACACTTCATGCAAGAAGTAATTCAATTTTAATGTGCTTTAGAGTTTCTTTTTCACAGTCTATGTATTGTGTTCTAATAAGTAAGCTTTTGATGACAATATACACCAATTATCACGGAATAGCAAACAGACCGGTGCTTGAACTTCTTTGTGTTCTTTGGATCCCACAAATGAATACCTTTATTTTGTCCACTTTTATTGATTTTAGGTCTTGATGCTTTTAATTAGATGAAATAGGGTTATGATTGTAAGTATTTCCCCCTCAACACGACAATTAAAAATAATTTCTTCCTTTACTGTCTTTAGTTGTAACGGTGCTGTATTTGCTTTCCATCTCCATAAATTAAAGACTGAATAGATGGTTCCTGTTCGCAGCGGCTTGTTTGGGACACTTGCAACAAAGTGTACTTCATCAAAATAAATCATCTAATGCATAAATAGTTTGCTGTCTATGTCAATTATAAAATGAACTACAACACTCTTAAACCTTAAAATGAAGTCAAGTCAATCTAGCATAGTTTGGACATATAGATTCGACATGATAGAGCAACTCTGTAAGAAGCATTTGAATAATAGTATGTTAATAATGTTTGCTCATTTGCTTATGATTACCAAGGTAAAATGAAGAAACATAAATGAACTCACACCTTGGTCAGTATTAGATACAAAAAATAATACATTCGTTAAGAAGGATTGATGCTAATGTATGTCGCCTGTAAATACAACGATTGTCATTCTAGACGAAACCATTGTCATTCTAGACGAAATGTAAGATTACTTCTATAAGGTTAAAATCTAAATTTTCCTGAGGATGCTTTCATTCAGAATTTTGCTAGTCCACCATTTACCATTGGGTGATCCATTAAAAACAATAACTCCTATATTATGTGAAATGTGCCTGAATAATAACCTAGACAACCTAGGACAAATTCCTAAATTTTTGTTTTTAAATTCCTGGTTTTTGTTTTGTTAATAGCTATTCTTGAGGTCTGCTTAGTAATTAGGTTTTTAAATAGTCACGCTTGTTTATGTCAGACAGGCCTATGTGTCAGGCAACGGTGCGCGTCATCGGTATAGTCCCTTTGCAAGCGCTCGGGGGCACTGTTGTGTTGATCCGATGGATGAAAACATTTAGCGTCAGTGCCTATGCGACGAAAGTGCTTTGGTAAGTACTACGTTTTCTGCTGTCTAAATATGCAACCCTGCTGCCATTGTGCCTGATCTTTACAGTGTTCGAACGGCAGTTCCAGTAAGATTTTGTCCATCCAGCGATTACATCTCAGTTAAAAATCTACAGTGGTGTAGGTAGTGCATAATACTACGCAACGATTTCACAACAGACACCACTCTCAGTTGTAAGACACTTCCTGAATTTAGGTGCCGATTGTCTTGATATGTTGATTGTATCCTTGGAAGGTTAGCATGCAATAGGCCTACATATAATTTTAAGGTATTCCAGTTAAGAAAATAATTTGAAGATAGCAGTTTGACGGCTTGACACCTACCATGGACTATTGGGTAAGTGAATTTTGTCAAACTGAAGCTGACGGTATTTTCTTTAATGAAAGTAGGCTATATTGCTATTGAAAAGAAAGTGAGTGACGGCTCTGATGTTTTATTTGCTCTAGGCTACTGTATGCTGCTGTGTTGTTCGATCTTTCTTTTTTTTCCACATGTAGCCCAAACTGGAAGTGTATCAAACACTGATACAATGTTCGAAGGGATACGCTACTGAAAGTGTCAAATTTAAGACGCGAATACAACCTGTCAGATTGAAGGAAGTTTGATAGTCAAATCTAAAAGAGAGGGCCAGTTTAGACCAACCGCTACCTGTTTCTTATAAGTGCAACAATTACTTGGTGTTCAGACTCAGTTTGATTCTTTAACCATACCAGGGTTTAAATTATTTCACAGTCAAGAATAGCTAGTATCTGACACTAAAATGCTGCCACAGACCGACCTGGCTCACATGGAAACACAACAATTCAGATTTTCTTTCAGAAAAAGAAAACAGATAAACAGTAAATGTTTTCTGAAGAATTTAAGTAGAGATGGTTGTAAAGAGATTTTTTACACAGATATTTATATAGTATGCCATCTGTCCTGCCAACAATGTATATGGTTAGACTTCCTGTCCAACACAAACATTCAGGAAGTACTATAATAAGCAGTGTACTTTGGCCATTGGAGATCTGTTTTCATCAGCATCAGAGTCTATAAACTAGTAGAATAGATGTATAAGGTGAGATGTATTTATAGCTATATTGGGAAACTGTGTCTATAAACCTAAATTCTACAATAAATTCAACTTAACCAAGGCCTTGTCATTCATGAGTCCACTCCCTAACGGTAGATATCAGAACTCCTAGTCAGAATAACATGCTCTCTAACTGGTTTGGTGGGGTTAACTAAGCAGAGTAATGAAAAACGTGTCATGCAACCTGCTATGTTGTCAGGCTATGTGTCCCTTATGCTTTCCTGCAGCAGCCTTTTCACACACAGTACATTTCCATAAGAAATATGACCTCCCCTTAGAGACAACAAAGGTCCCCTTACAGAATAGGCGACTCCTTGAGGGAATTGTAAGGGCCTAGGCATCCAAACAACAATAGAGATAATAGGATACTACAACACAAACTTTTGAAAGTTCTCTAAAATGTTGTATAAGTCAGGAGTCAGATGGCTGAGCGGTGAGGGATTCGGGCTAGTAATCTGAAGGTTGCCAGTTCGATTCCCAGCTGTGCCAAATGACGTTGTGTCCTTGGGCAAGGCAGTTCACCCTACTTGCCTCTGGGGAATGTCCCTGTACTTACTGTAAGTCGCTCTGGATAAGAGCGTCTGCTAAATGACTAAATGTAAATGTGAATGTATAACTTAGCTTGCGTGACAAATGTTCTGTATGTGTTGCAACAGTTTCCCATACTTGCCTTTTGCCCTTTCAAAAGATAACAGTTTAATCTTTCCAAATTATGATAAAGATTATGAAGATTTAAATGGACAAGGTTTTTCAATCCTACATATTAAATATTTTAACTATTGCTTCTCCACTGTACAGTAGTTTTATATAATCAGTGGAATGCCTAATTGTCATAATATACCATTGTTATGTGATATCAGTGAAAGTGGAGAAAGTAGCCAGTCAGGCAAGATCAATCCATGATCCACATCATGGATTGTTTCAAGGAAACTATCTGGATCATAGGCCTTTAGATATTGGTTTTTAAAGGGTTTATGTAATTATACACTGCCTGGCCAAAAGAAAAGTCACACTCTAATATTTCGTTGGACCACCTTTAGCTTTGATTACGGCACGCATTCGCTGTGGCATCGTTTTTATAAGCTTCTGCGATGTCACAACATTTATTTCTGTACAGAGCTGCATTCATTTCTCGCCAAGATCTTGTAATGATGATGGGAGAGTCGGACCACTGCGCAAAGACTTCTCCAGCACATCCCAAAGATTCTCAATGGGGCTAAGGTCTGGACTCTGTGGTGGCCAATCCATGTGTGAAAATGATGCCACATGCTCCCTGAACCACCCTTTCACAATTTGAGCCCAATGAATCCTGGAATTCTCATATTGGAATATGCCTGTGCCATCAGGGAAGACAAAATCCATTGATGGAATAACCTGGTCATTCAGTATATTCAGCTGACCTCATTCTTTGGGGGCATAATGTTGCTGAACCTAGACCTGACCAACTGCAGCAACCCCAGATCATAGCACTGCCCCCACAGGCTTGTATGGTAGGCACAAGGCATGATGGGTGCATCACTTCAGCCGCCTCTCTTCTTACCCTGATGCACCCATCACTCTGGAACAGGGTAAATCTGGACTCATCAGACCACATGACCTTCTTCCATTGCTCCAGAGTCCAATCCATTGGACAGTTCTTATCCCAATTTTAGTAGTTTCAGCAATTTCCTTCGATGTTTTCTTTGCTTGGTCAATAATTTGACCCTTCTGAAAGAGATTAATATCTTTTTCACGACCACAGGATGTGTCCTTCGACATGGTTGTTTAAGAAATGAGAAGCTACTCACTGCATCAGTTAGGGTTAAATAACTTGCCAGCTTAAACATATTCACCCATGCAGTAATTATCCAATGGGAGGCTCTTACCTACCGGTATTTGCTTAGTTCAATCCAGGTGGTGACTTTCTTTTGGGCCAGGCAGTGTATATTTATCTATCAGTGAGATTTAATGTAAAGCCACTGCTTAGATAATCATTCCTTTTATGTGTTAATTAAGTATTGCATCAGGTACGTTTGTGTAAGTATCAAGAGTTTTGTAAGGTAGTTCTGTGGACCTTAAACTTGTCTTAATCTGATAAGTACTACAATTTAGTAATACAATCTTTATTGTTATCAAGTGGTCCATCACGTCCACAGAGATAAAAGTACCATTAAAGATGTCTGCATAAATGTTTATTGCATTTACAAAAGTACATATTACATGAATCATTTACTCAGGCACAATACACAGGTTTGCAATTTACTACAAATATACTATTATCTATATACTTATTTTTATCCACTACAGTTTAACACTGAAGTTGCTGACAAGCTATACAATCTTGACACATACAATACAGTATAATCTTATAGCTTTGATTTGTTTCAGAGGAAACGTTGTGTCCCAGTAGCTGACACACCTTCTTTAGATATTCTAATTCTTATGAAAGAGGGAGGAGTCTGAGGATAGGATCTAGTCAGCTGACTATTGTCTCTCCTACTCACAGAGAAGGAACAGCAAAATGACAAACTGACAGGTTCATCGAGTCAGTGTTGTTTATTTAATCTTCAACCATAGTACAGAGAGTGAAATTGGAGTATATCAGGATGACACAAGTTTACATAGTAAGTTATATTGTTTATATATATGTTTATAAAGCTTTTTATTTTTCAAACGCTATTTAAAGTTTGTTTGGAACATCAGCTCTTGTCCTTGTTAAGTTTCATTCCTCACGTGAATGAATGAATATCAGCTTTTTTACAATTTGGCATTAGCAACATCATTATTTTTGGTTTCCAGAGTGCCTTGGAGGTGTATAAGGAGATGCTACTTCTGTACCTGGAGGAGGGCAAGCAGCTGGTCAACACTCGCTGTAAGGAGCTGGAGCCATGGCTGATCATTGGAGCTACACTTATTTCCACACTGGGGGCAGTCTGGCTCAAAGGCTTTCTCTTTCAGCAAGAAAGTAAGCACTCTTAAATCTTCAAAGTCTTAGATGATACACACAAATTGGTACTCTTAATAATAGGATAAACACAGTTTCAATTTTGTAAAATCTTGCCTTCCCCCTTTTCATTTGTCTTAACCACCACACGCAGATGTCTCATGTCTTGTGGCTTTATGTCTAGCAGCATTTCAAAACCACTTTTTCCCCCATTGTGGTCATTAGGCCTCACATCCCGAATCAAGAAGCAGTGCTTTCAAATCATCAGAAAAATACCATATGTTGGCACATCAGTAAGTATTTTTTTTTTCTTCTCTTCCTTGTTTGCTGCAGATGTGCTCTGGCACTTCCTTTTGAAGAGGTTGTGAGTCATTCTTTTGTTGGCGTGCAGAGGGGGAACAGAAGGGGGGGAGACCTTTGACAGACTTTACATCATGGACTTGGGATAATGTTGGGTTACTCTTGGCCATTATACCACTGTCTCACTGAGCATAGTCACATTTTGACTGAATAGTTTCACTCAGCTGATTCCCATAGACCAAATATCTGTTTATTCTAGTAGTCACAACCTACTTTGACCAAATGTAAGTTTATTGTTTTCATTTAAATGATTTTCAAGTTGCTGACTACGTGAAACATTTGTCAATATAATATTTGTCCTTAACTGCCATAAGCACTCTTCCTTTCCATATACCACTGCTTTTCTTGAGAGTGTGTTATTTTTGATGTGTTTCACGTGACTCCAATGTCCATTTCTTTGTGACAGATTCAGACCCAGCTTAACAAGGCCCTGGATGACATGTCTGTGAGCCTTTGTACCCTGAAGGAGGGCATGAGCTACACCAAACAACTGCCCTCCAAAGGCCTGAAGCATGAAGAGGTCCTAGACAGGATCAAAGAGTACCAGTCACTGAGTAAGTCCATGAGAACCCTTTTAAGATTTTCTCTGTATGATCTCTGTCAAAATGCAGCCTACTGTACTGTTGTTGTGAGGTGGCTGAGCGGTTAGAGAATGGGGCTAGTAACCAGAAGGTCGCTGGTTCGATTCCTGGCCGTGCCACATGACGTTGTGTCCTTGGGCAAGGCACTTCACCCTACTTGCCTCGGGGGAATGTCCCTGTACTTACTGTAAGTCGCTCTGGATAAGAGAATGTAAATGTATTCATGTGCAGTGTGACATGTGTAATAATTTGAATCATTGGTGTCTGCTCCCGACAGATGAGGTGGACTGGGAGAAGGGGAAGGTATCAGGTGCAGTCTACTGGGGAGATGAGAACCTCACCAAACTTCTAGTGAAGGTATATTGTTTTTAATGCTTTGTTTAGAAATAGAAATGGGACACATAAATAAATGTTTCAGTCAATACAGGTCACTACAGTTGGGAAAATATTTAAGTCTATATAACAGAATTAACTGAACAGAACTGACCAGTGTGTATCCAATAAAACTTAATTGTTGGTTAATCAAATAATTGTATCTTTGTCTTAATTTTATCTTGTCCATAGGTTTATGGTGATTTTGCATGGAGTAACCCACTTCATCCAGACATCTTCCCCGGTGTCAGGAAGATGGAAGCAGAAGTTGTGAGAATGACATGTTCTCTCTTCCACGGTGGGCCCAATTCCTGCGGCACAGTGAGTGTTCATGCAGCACTTCCTCATTGAATGTCTCATTAGATCAACAATTCAGAGGCCTGGAAAATAATACATGTTTCTTAAATGAAAAGGTGACCTCAGGAGGAACTGAGAGTATACTGATGGCCTGCAAGGCCTACAGAGACATGGCATATGAGCGGGGTGTGAAACACCCTGAGATGTAAGTTCAGTCTAAATGTTGACCACCGTCGATTTGTAATTGTTTTAAACAAAGTAATCCTGGCATGCCATCTTGTGCAACAATGTTTCCAGTTTCAGCTGTCCTTGGAAAAATATAACAAAAACTATTTTATCTGGCTAGGCTGTTATATTCACCGAACATTTAACGCTGCACTATTTTTCCCCACACCCCCACTTTAAAGCATTGCTCCAGTGAGTGTGCATGCAGCCTTTGACAAAGCAGCAAACTACTTCGGAATGAAGTTGGTTCACATACCCCTGGATAAGAAGACGATGAAAGTGGATGTTAAGGTGCAAATATTTATTGACGTCCCTTGAAATAAGGCCCTTATTTGGGCAGTACTTCAGTTATCGTAATCCTCTTCTGGTTTGGGTTTGTGTAGGCCATGAAGAGAGCCATCGGTAGGAACACTGCCATGCTTGTGTGCTCGGCCCCGCAGTTCCCCCATGGAGTCATGGATCCTATTGAGGAAGTAGGAAAGGTAAAGAGTCATCCATCTTTCAACTACACATATAGAAGGGGAATACATTTTTTTTACTCTGCCTCACCTGTCCCTCAGCTGGCTCAGCAATACAACCTCCCCCTGCACGTGGACGCATGCTTAGGAGGTTTCCTCATCGTGTTCATGGCAAAGGCTGGCTTCAAGCTGGCTCCATTTGACTTCAGGGTAAAGGGAGTGACCAGCATTTCAGCAGACACACACAAGGTATGAAGACCATTATATCAGGACTGTACTTTACAGCTTTCGTGGCTCTATACTGTGAAATTTGATCTATGTAATCAATTACCATTGAGTAACATTGCAGATTGTATTGACTGGTTCTTGTGTCTGACCCTCCTACTCCTCAGTATGGCTATGCCCCTAAAGGATCCTCAGTGATCCTCTACAGTGACAAGAAATATCGACACTACCAGTACTTCGTAGCCCCGGACTGGCAGGGGGGTATTTATGCCTCCCCATCGGTGGCAGGGTCCCGGCCTGGTGGCATCATTGCTGCATGCTGGGCCACCATGATGCACATAGGAGAGAGTGGCTACGTAGAGACTACCAGGAAGATAATTGAGACGACACGCACTATCAAGATGGGGTAAGATACTCAGTCGTTAATGTCAGTTAATGTAATTCATTTTGATGCTTTCAATCATCTCAAACCTGAGAGTTGTTTCAATCTCAATTTCTTGACAGAGTCAGTAAGATAGAGGGACTGTTTGTGTTCGGCGATCCGGAAGTATCTGTGGTTGCGTTGGGTTCTGACGTCTTTGACATCTTCCGTCTATCTAACGCACTGACATCTAAGGGTTGGAATCTGAACACACTACAGTTCCCATCAAGGTTTGGAATAAAAAATATATGATAATTGTATCATAAGAATACCTGCAATAATAATTTCAGTACACTGAGTTCCAATTGATTCTCTGCATCAAAACCGGTATTGTAACATTTCTTTGTGTTGAACCACAGCATCCACATTTGTGTGACCGTACTGCACACACAGCTAGGTGTGGCTGACCAATTCATCAATGACGTTGATGAGCTGGTGGATATTATAATGAAGAACCCTAATGAGAAGACCACTGGAATGGTAAGTTCTAGCAACAGAGGATTTTAAAGGAATTTAAAGGATCTCTAAATTAAATCTCTTTAAATTAGTATCTCCATGTAACCCATCTTTCTGTTGCTTTATCTTTGTAGGGAGCTATCTACGGCATGGCCCAGTCCATCCCTGACAGGTCCATGGTGACTGAAATTTCCAGAGGCTTCCTAGACTGCCTCTACAGCACAGAGGTGGCCAAGACTAGCCACATGAATGGAAATGGAAAGGCGCACTAAACCCTGATTAAATCTGCTATGGCCTGAACCCCCCATCAACACTGGGTTATGAGCCCCCCCTCACTTTGGTTTGCTTGCCAACGTCATCTAACGGTTGCCTTATACGGCCCACCTGTAACACACTTGCCCATTTTCAAAGAAGAAGGCACAAGCCATGTTTTAAAAAATAGGGAAGTGAAATTGTTGAAATACCTTTTAAGGCACAGAGAAGGTATGGCTTAAACCACTTAGATGATGTCTCTGTGATTATTTTTCATGTCATAGCATCATGTGTGTGTTTCTTTAACTATACAGTACTCAACTGTTTTTATTTACAAACTCGTACAAAACCTTTTCATATACCATTATACAAGTACATGAATTACTATATTACGTATTACTTACTCATATGAATATCGACTGAATGTCTAAAATATTGATAATAGGTCATCTATTTTCCATTTTGAAGACCAAGAACATTTAAGCATGCCAATAAATTTACTATAATATGCTTTAGATATCTGAACCCATAAGGGAAACCTTTACTGCCCCAGTCTTCAATCCAGATGTTCAATTACCTACAGTATGAAGATTGTTAAAGTATAGTGGTTAGAATGATCTTACTATAAGATTACAGTTGAATTTACAATCAAAAACGAATCAAGCTCTTGTATTGTTCAATATGGAAACATGCAAGGACCACAATCCTTTTTTTTTAAAAGTACTTCCCCAGGTACTTATTGATTTAAAAACTTAACTGTAGTAATCCTGTGGGACTATTTGGTTTTTATTGTAGAGTGATATCCCAGCAATGGCCATACTACATAGTAAACTAGACATTATGTATTTAGAACTCCTCTTACTTGAGGATTCATAAATCTTTCCTATGTTGGTTTACCAGTGGTTTAGGAGCAGAAATACCGAATGTAATACAAATTATATTCTCTGTATAGTCGCAATACAAATACTGTCTACACCTTTTTTTGTTTGTACTGTAGGTTATTCATTAAGTTCTCTACTAATTGTATCTACCTCAGTTTCTGTTCAATGCAAATGTGTTGCTTAATTAACAACTTAATTTGCATTTACATGTAAGGCTTCTCAATCCCAGTCTGTTTAGCAGTATTTAACTTTTTCAACCAAATGTTAATGCATGGCAATTGTTCTGAAATGCAATGATACTGGGATGAAACGGTTTTGCAGCACTTAATTCCCTAATTTAACACCAAAATAACCTTTACAGATCTCCCAAATGCTTTTCCATTTGTGCTCATAGACAAACTAATGCTTTAATGTTTTTGTTTTCCTTTTGTGTAGTACATATTTGGACAACCATTACTTTCTGGCATGGAAGGGAGAGCAAGAAAGGAATTAGTCCAACATTTATCATTATACTGAATGATGATATGATGACCTTAATCAAAACTATAGTTCCCAAGACTTGACTATGTGTGTGTGACCACTGTTTTTCAATCATTTTAATCTGTCATCAACGTTCATGCTGTGGGGAGGCACATGCATTAGCTGAGCTCTAATGCAGGACAGAGTCTCTTGTATGGTCCCTACTCTCACTGACCCATTTGTCACTTTAAAAACATTGATAGATTCCAGCTTTAATCAGTGTGTGATTAAAGAGCAAGGATAAAAACCAGGTAGGGCAGGTTAATTCCCAAGTCATGGAGCTAAAAATTATATAGCTGATATAGCTCATCCATATTTAGGAAAAGTGTGTCTTTAGTGAGAGTTTGGTGGAGCCATTTATGGGGAAATGTCCACTAACATGTTCCAATGACCAAGAGAGGAATTTTAAATACTCAATAGCACACCTAACGCAAACATGTTATTAACTCGAACTGTTCTGTGTCAGCACTTGAATTAATTGCTGCTTACCACACCAGAATATATAGATTGTCATGAAACAGCTGTTTGATATCTATGGCACAATGTTCACATTCATAAGTAGCATTCACCTGTATGCCTTCAGAGGCCAGATTGATGAGGGCTATTGGGTAATGTGTTTAGATCAGCCTCAGGGATTTGGCTTCATAACATCAAGCCCAGTAAGGTCCAGTGCTCTTTTTTAAATGTAAATGTTGTTCCTTGAAATATATAAATACATTTTGTGGAAAATGTAGAAATATAGTCGTCATGTGGTTGATACAAAGACAATTGTTTAACGAATTTGCTTCTGTGAGTTGTATTTTTTTGGAACAATTGTTGCTCCATTAGTTCAGTTACAATCAGAAAATGCTTCCAAATGGTGTTTCCTCTGTAAAACAATTTAAATGGTGTGCACACAGATGTGGTATTTCTGAACAGTTACATTGTTGTAGGAATGAATTCACTATGACATAAATGGTTTACAGCCTACAGGTTTATGAAGTTTCTTTCAGATGAAAAAAATAAACAAACAACTCGTTATTCTGAACTCTTTATTTGCTCTAACTACGTCAGTAACTGGTCAGTTTAAACAAACACTAGGCACAGACATTACATCTAACAGACTAAAAAGGCACTGCTTGGGTTGTGAACACAGTTTATGAAGTCACTGGAATGAACATGAATGACTAATGAACTAATAATTTTATTCTAGCCTTTTATTTCACTGAACTTCAACTTGAAGAACAGACATGTTTGGTATGGTATTATATCATTCTTTCATGATTTCCATCCCCTTAAAGCCTGTCCACAAACATTCACTGAACCCCAATAAGGCTATTAAAACCATATCTGCTATACAATATATTTTACACTGAAACAAGACCTTTAAAACATTATCACATATTCATTTGGATCCCAAAGGGGTCTTTTCAATTTGTAATTTTTTCATTAGAATGAACATGAACTAATCTTTGGGCTCTGACAGTCCCAGTTGAAGTGACTGATGCTGGCCGACCGAAATGTAAGGCTATGAGTTGGGCTCAGAGGACAGACGCTTGGTCGATGAATGTTGCCAGGGTGATGTCTCGCTGGGAAAGCCCCCCACAGTCATGTGTGCTGAGTGTGATCTGGACCTAGTGGAGGGGAGCAAAGGAAAATGAGAACTAGTATGCTTTGTCTTACAGGTATTGTTAACCTTAACCTTAGAACCATGTAAGTATGTACCTTATTATATACATTGAACCACTCAGGATGATGGTCCATCTTTTCAGCTTGTAGTGCCACCCTGGACATAAATCCAAATGCCTGAAAGAGAAAAACAACTTTAATGCATGTGTCATGACGTCCTCAGTTAAAAGCACACTGTGCTATAGGCCCTGCCCTGCATGTTTTAGATGTTTCCCTGCTCCAACACACCTGATTCGATTCAAATGAACGACCATTCATTTGAATCAGGTGTGTTGGAGCAGGGAAACATCTAAAACCTGCAGGGCAGGGGGTCCCGAGGACCAGGATTGAGAACCACTGCTATAGGCCACCATAAAATACAGCATTCAGCATTAGCACTTCATCATGCGCCAGAATGAATTGTGTCAGCCAGTCTGACCTGGTTGAAGTCTTTGAAGAGGAACTCCTTGTAGATTGCATCCCTCTCCACCACCTCTACCCACTGGGCATTGCGTAGCAGAGGTAGGAGGTGCCCTCTCTCTTCCTCACTCAGGCCCTGGATCTTACTGGCCTGTAGGAGCAGAGGGGCAGTTTCACCATTGCTAGCTGTGATTGGTTTAGGAGGACCCCATCTGGAAGTAATTATGTTTTGCATTCTTGATGTAAGACATGGGGCTGGGGAGGGAGTGATCTCTCTCCTGATCACTTCAATGGAATTCCACCATTTTTTTCACATGGTTTAAGAATCATATGACTCATTTCTTTTGATCCTAAAAGGTAAGATACATCACGGAAGATAGAGCCATTTGACTTCAGTTATTTATCACATAGCTTTTACTACCCAATCACACACTACAACGTACTTGAAATCATATGTGATTTGGACATTTTATTGCAACATCAACAGCGGGCATATAGAACGTTTCCAACCCCGAAAGGACCACCAATGCTTTGAAGCAGAGAGGTCCAGTGCAAACATATGTCACAATGAAGCTGACTGCTGATAAAGGGCAATGACATCAACAGGTATCATAGCAACATAATCTGCTGTATCTGTGAGGTATTGTCAGATTTGGGGGACGCAGGTGCACACGCACACTAAGACGATATTTAAACCTCATCCATTTAGTAGCTAGCCACATTCGCTCTTGTTGAACACAATGCATAGCGTCTTTATTTAAACAAAACTGTAATTCGTTTAGGATGTCGTTCTTCTTATACTACTTTTTATGAGAGTTGATTTATTTTGGTCGTGCATGCATAATTCTTTATGAAATCAAGCTTACTGATTTGAACAGATTGCTCTGTGCCATAAAATATTATCAATTGCTTCATCTTGACCTATAAACTACATACAACGTGGTAGGGCAACAGGTGTGTCTGATAGAAAACAAGCATAATTGGCTCTGCATATTCCTCTAGTCAGTTGGTTTATACAGACATAGCAAAGGCAGTGTACGTACCATGCTTGTAGATAATGTACACAGCGAAACTGAGGGCTGCTCTCTTCCAGCTTCTCTTGCACTGAGATAATCTTCTATAACAGCCAAGCAGCTGCAAAACAGAGCCGAAGGTCCCATCGAGCTGCCCATGCAGAAGCCTGAAGATAAATACCCATGGCTGCAAACAGCAACTACTGCAGGGCAATAATCATAAATCCTCTACTGCTGCCAGTAACGACATTTAGCGATCTCATCCACTGAAAGGAAATGCAAAAATATCTTGAATGACTGAATGCTACCTGAAAATGGCTTTCATTAAGGGAACTGTCTTCTTCTCTAGTTGGTATCCTCCGATAAACAGTGATGAGCAATCAGATTAATTTAAAGGCACAGTAGGTAGGTTTTTTTCAGATGTTTTTGTTGTTGTCCCCTATAGCCTAAACATGTGAGATTTTAGATGTGAGAACTGACATTAGTAACACAGGCCGCTCAGTGCCAGTGGAACGCCAACTCCACAGGTTCCACTGCGGCCAGCTACTTTCCAGCAATCCTTTTTCGACAAGGCGGGTTTCCTCCTTGGCTTATTTTGTAAAACCACTGTCAATCAAACTCGAGCTGTAGGAAAGTTTGGAAGTTGAGACAAGTACTGGGGGCGCTGTTTCTCAATTTCCTATGTAGTTATTAATGTTACCTACTGCAGCTTTAAGAGAGCCCTGATGTTGAGTGGTCTGTCACTGGTTCTGCTCCAGTGCATGTCAGAGGTTAATGAGTTGCTCTACAGTGAGATTACCCTTGTGAACTCTGTCACAGGCAGCGCTCAGGGGAATTAACTGGTTAATGAAATGAAAAGGAGAGGATGTGACATGGATTTAGCTTAAATGGTAGACTGAATGGGCAAATGACTATGATGCTTCAGCGATTCGCTTGTTTGGGGACTTAGGTGCAAACATTAGGTCTGGACTGTTAGCAAATTATAATGCAGTTCAGATTGGTAGCTACTGAGTATTAGCAATTTGTCTTGACTGAAACAGATATCATCTAGCTATAGACCTACCTGAAATGATCTTTCTGCATTTGACCATCATATAATAGTATATAAACCCTTGCCTCCTCCCTTTCCATTTGGAGACATGCTAGCCTTACTCGAGTACGTGCAGTACTACCCATTTTCTCACTAAATAAGTCACAAAGGATTCAAAAGGATCCCGGTGTTGTGCCATCAGGAAGGCCTCTCTGCATGGCCTCAAGGAAGCCGTGCATCTGATGGCACAACAAGTGTATAGTGTATGCCCATGGGCAGCTTTCCTATCCCAAAGCCCCCCCCCCCCCCCCCCCCTGTGCGAGTGAACAACAAAAACAAACAAACATAAAGTACGATACCGCGTATTGGCTTGAACAAAAAACTGGTGTGGAAAAAGAGTACACTAATGAAACAACAACCTTTTAACCGTAGTTACAAAGAACAACTATTTCAATCAGAAGTCCTAAACTCTACAGAACTCCAAACAAATACAACACTATCCAAACAGTAGGCCTATGCTCTCA
Organism: Osmerus eperlanus; assembly: GCF_963692335.1. Taxonomy (NCBI): domain Eukaryota; kingdom Metazoa; phylum Chordata; class Actinopteri; order Osmeriformes; family Osmeridae; genus Osmerus; species Osmerus eperlanus. Next base: position 16,890,517 of record NC_085023.1, read on the forward strand.
CTCCAACCAACTCTTAGAACAAACAGGGGTTGAAAGCTGGTTTAGTGAAAACCCTGAGTTGGGTAACCATAAAATGAGGCAACCTCTGGGTTTTCCATTCCAGAAAGAGAGATAACGAAAACTTTTGGTAAGTGTCCATGGTAACTTACTCTGTGAACCTATCCCCTATGGTTTGAATGGGAAACTGAACAGTATATTAACATTAACCAAATAATGCCAATACTAACGGAATTACAGTTATTTGACTCTATAGGTTAAATCAGAGCAAGAATGGTCAAAGTAAGTTTAAATAAAATAAACATTTAATAACATTGCAAATGAATGAAATTAATTAGAAGGTAAATATGATACAAAATGCAGTAAGTTACACAATGAGATATGAGAGCCATAAAGTTGAGACTCCATCTAGTAACTCCAGATTTTAGCATATGAGAGGTGGGGGCAGGTTGACACAGCCTTACAAGATCAGCCTTTATTCTTCTGCCCCAAGTACACCATCTCTTGGTCAGTGTTTGGCACTTGCTTCATGAGATGCAGTTTGTACAACTCATTTACTGGTAACTGGGAATACATGAGATTACATTAAATTCCACAGTTCCTCATGCAGAATTCACCTGCCATTAAATGAACATCTCACTGTGTACAACATCCATGTTTTGTTCAACAGGATCAGAATGTGCAAATCGTTTTCTATTAATTATTCTCATAATTTCAGTGTAACTGACAATTCCACACAAGCCTGTAAATAAAAGTACACGGGGAGAGAACTACCAGTAGCTACCATACATGTATGCCTCTCTGCATCCATCTCTGCGGCAGTAGTCAACGTCTCTTCATCATCATAATCATCATCATCCTGTGATGAAAGGCGTAGGCTACAATCACAAGCTTATAGGCCTAAGCAAAATATGCATTACCTGTTCGTAGTATGTTTTTATATTTAATATAGCACTTAACATGTTAATTCCAACATTACTTCACCAGTAATATTAACGGACAGTGTGGTTAAATGTTCAATGTATGGACTGGCTACTGCATTCAAATGTATGCATTGACTCGGCCAGCAATTGTCTCTGATGCCAATTGTCTCATACGCTGCTACAGCCGTGTTACTTTATTGAGGAATATGTGCTCAGATTCACCATAAACACGTATTAACACTTCTATCTGAAGTGTGGGGATCTACACCGTTTTTTGTCGCCGGGTGCCATGGTGGATCCTAGTATCGGAGCTTCAATGATGTTGGCTTCATGCCCGCGCTTAACTCTGAGTGGACGTACCCGGAGTTGATTTAAATCAGCTTTACTGGAACCGAAAAGTTGGGGTTTCCCATTTTAGGGTAAATCATCTCAGAGTTCAGGGTTAGGTTCACAGTTTGTCACGCTTTCTGGAATAACCCCCGGAACTCAATGCGTATACATGTTGCCCTTTGAACAGAACACTTGTTTATATTGGTTGGTGTCATAAAGATGAGTGCAGTATAATAGTTTTAGTTGGAAATGGAGCCCAAAAGAATATTGAGACAGACCCTGATCTGTATGTTGTTTCTTACATGTATTACCGGACTGCACGAAGAAATACTATCACATGTTGGTGAGTGTTTCTAAAGGGCAATGCAGCATCAGACTTTTAAGGAATTCATGACAGAACATATTGCCCATCACCGGGTAAATCTGTTGTTTCAGAGACTAATTTGTCTTAGATTGTATTGGTCTTATAAAATGAGTTATTTTATATAGGATCCTGTACAAAGCTACATCCATTTGTCAGCACTTAACAGCATTTGTACAGCACTCAAAATGCCAGCTAATTATCATTGAGTGTTTTTAGATATACGTGTAGTAAAACTCTATCTAGAAAACTTGTATGCGACACAAGTTTTATGACAGAGTAATTTCTCAGTGTAAAATGTTTGTGAATAGATACACTAATTACTGTCTTTGGTTATGTTACCTTTATGGATAGATGAAGTTTTTTTTTAATCTTGCTAACTCCATAGCAATGTTATGAAATTCCATTGCATTTAGGACCGTTTTTGAAAATGGATCAGGCTTTGGTTACTGTTCGTAACATGTTACCAGAAGGAGTGGATGTCTTCTACACTTCTGATTACTGCTACAAGGTATCAAGAGTTCTGCATGTGTGTGTGTGTGTGTGTGTGTGTGTGTGTGTGTGTGTGTGTGTGTGTGAGAGAGAGAGAGATCAATATTATGTGTATGTGTTTAATGTGAGTTTGTGTATTGCTCTTAATTCATTGTGTATCGTCCCACGTAGTGTCTCAACCAGCCCCTGGTCACGTTGAAAAGTGGCTACCAAAATACATCTGTTGTGGTTAGTACCCACTTTGTCCTGACTCTGCAGGTAGAATCCCAAGAAACAAACACACCTCTCTGCAGGTAAACTTGATTCAATTCTGAACAGATATAATGTAAATATTATAATATTTATAATATTATGTGACACCATGTTGATTGAATGGTGGTAATTGCATATACTGGTATACCATGCCTGTTATTAATTCTGTTTCTCTATTATTGTAAATTAGTTGCTGGTCTTTAACCATTTGAGTTCTCGACATAGAGCAGGAAATACTACTCTTGCATTCAATAATTGCATCAGCGATCCATGAGATTATTTACTGGGGTTGGAAGGTGATTCTAACCTGTTTTATGGAACTGAGTTATGTCTTTGTTGAATCTACCTCACTGGGTATTGATCAGAGGCCTTTTGGGGGTTAATAGCAGCTGACACTCCAATAATGATGAAAAGAGTCATTGAGATTTCTGAGTAACATCTTGTTGAAATGTCCAAGGGGATGTCCAACAAAAGGAAACAGGAATCACACTTATAAACAATCACTTTTTATGAGACGACAGGGCAAAGCTTTACATTTGGGGGTCACCCTTAAACATGCTCCGAGGGATCTGGTTACACACAACAAGATATTGGTGTTTTTTCCTCCACGTCAGCTGAGATCTAGTCTTGGGCTTCCTAGATCAATGCAGTGGTCCCTAACCAGACTCAGCCACTATTGATTTCCTTTTGCCCTTAAAAAAAACACTCCAAGTGATAGCCAGTATGTCATCCCCCCTCAAATCAATAACAGCTTGTAATGCACATTTTTGGGATCTGAAACCAGAGATGGTGATCCTGAAGATGAGACCTGCAGTTATGGTCTGTAACACTAGGTGGCCCTCAAGATCCTTTTAGTTGTTTTTTGGTAGATAATGGAATAGATTGTGTGTAGAGGAAGATACCTACAAAGGGTAAAAGATCAGATGAATGTTTGAGACAACAGTTTGCAATAATATTCAATAAAACATTTTTTCATGTGGATCTATACAACAGCTTACCACTATCATGATTAATGACAAATAACTGTTCTGTTGTCATTATACCCATGTCTACTGGATGCCTTTTTGATGATCCAGGTGGAGTCAGCTGTATGAAGAGGCAGGCCATTACTCTGTCTGGGTCCAACAGTCCGATTCCTCCAGTAACGCAACCTGCTCACACACTGTAGATACAAGTCCACAAAATGCCTACTTGCGTAAGTACACAAGTGATACATCTTCCTTCATTATTTTTTTAAAATTATTTATACAACTTGTATTCCAACCTAATACCTAATATTTACATATGTAAATAATGAACATGAACTTCATAGAGATGGCCGATGCCAATAATTAAGAAAGGAAAGTAAGTACTAATGTACTTCTAAATCTTGAGAGTAATCCTGAGCCTAAGACTTTGATCCTCACAGCTCCTAATTGAATCAGCAAGAGGAGACATCAGCTGTGTTGTACACTTCTATTGAGAGGTAATTCTCTCTCATCTCACGGGACAAGATGTGTATCGATTAGATAAGACAGCCTTTCTTGAAAACGGATAAAAGAAAAGCTTTTCAGTTTGTTTTGGAGACTGCTCCAAAACAAAGGGGATTGTGGGTAATACATTAGGGAGCGTGGAGGGATTAGTTTGTAATGGGATTTTGAAAGCGTCTTTTTCCATAATGTACACTCAACTTACCAATATTGCAGATTATGTTGTATATCAGACTTTTAAGGCCAAGTAGCCATTATCTAGCAGATATACAGTCAGAAGGACCGCACCCCCACTGTATGATGAGCTTCCATTAGCTTCAGTGTCCGGTGATTATACTTAGGCTCATAGGGCTTTCACAGCTGTTGCTAATGGTCTGGTCATCAGAAGCAGCTAAAGGCACCAGGAACAGGTTAGAATTGCCATACAGAATGCTATTTCAAAGTTAACCGTAGTCTGCGAAGAGATTGTTTGACACAGAATGTCCTGCTCCAGTATGTTTTTCGACTTTCAAGCCTGTCTTTAACATTGTTAGGACTGAATGATGAATTAAACCACAGGCCACAAATCACCTGAGTGAACCACAATTCTTACAGAGATAATTCAAGATGCTAGTGACCACAATTGAATATACATTTAACTGAAAAACCATAATGTATGAATTAGAAATGCAATACAGTAGATATGTGATAGTTTCATTAGGGTATAAAGCGATTTTGTTAAACCAATTGTTCTAGAATGTCTGTCTTTCATACCACATTTCTGTCAGGAATTGTGTGTATGCCAGAGAAGCTGTACTGTACACACATCCAGCCTCCATGTTCTGAGAGGTTTATGAGTTTTTATGAGTGGTGAGCATAGAGGGTTAGACTTTTCAAAGGTGATTAAATGTCTTTGTTCAGAGTAGATGTCATAGTGTGCTTTCAACCAAGGTTAAAATGAATGATTTTTGTTTGTTTTTCCACACAAGACAAACAGAGAGCACCTTGTTTCCTGTTTCCTCTGCTTTTATGCGAGTGTACATGTAGATGGCTCCTGTTATATTGGTTGATTATACCATTTTAACCTTTATTTTATAGTTGCATTATCATCATTTTTCAGCATTGTGGATGTGATTGGATTATATTCATGTCTCAATAAAACATATCCTATGGTGTATATTTAGAAAACACTCATAAGACAAAACAAGTCATAAACGTGGTTTATTTTGGCTCTTTGAACTGCTTTTGAAAGAGGTTATATGGCTAGTCTGGCTCCACCGTGTGTCATACATCCCCAGACATACAAACCTAAACCCCTGGAGCATATTACATCATTGATTCCTTCAGGCAGTTCTTCACATGCACTCCATCTTTGTTTTCCTGTCGTATTGCAGAGTAGCCTTAAAGAATGTCCCTTTTTTATAACTTGAGGCTTAGATTACCTCGATTGACTTCTCTGTGATGGATTGGTCTAGCGTTTTCTATTAGGGTTCTGTCTGTCCCCTGAGGGATCCCCCCGTGACAGAGGCTGGGTGACAGAGAGCCACAGGGGAGCATGGAGACAGGCGGTGGGAAGGATATCGTTTAAGGGTCTGGAAGTGGTAGTCAGTACTCTTATCCTAAGTCAGGTGACCTTTTGATAGAGGTAGAAGATGCCTGGCACAGACTTCTAGACTCATTGTCAACTTTACAACGTGGCTTTGGTATTCTGCTCTATTCCGTGAACAAATGTAACTTCTAAAGACAATAATGTGACAACTGTTCCTCTTCATGTGCTGTGCAGCTCTTGTGGTATCAGCTCTTTTCCTAGCCCTCCTCTCTCTCTCCTGTGTGACTGCACCCTACTGCTACAGGTAATATGACTATTTATTCATTTATTAGCATATGTTTAGCATAATGTCTATGGTGGCACAGCTCATTGATGCTGAAGCTATGTCAAGGTATTTTAACTGGAATGCTCAGACAAGTAGAGCTATACTCTTTTTCCTTTACAGGAGACGCTGTACGACAAAGTTGATCGAGCGTATGTGCTTGAAAGGTCCACAAAACTCAGTGGATTGTGTAAGTATATAGTAAAGTGTTTCCTTGGTTAAGAGAGAGTTACTCATTTAAGGACAATAGATCAATACCAACAATCACTAGCTTACTTTTCTAGGTCCTAAGTCAAAGTAGGATGCCCTGACTCTAACTCAAATTAGCACTTACTAGCCTTATTTCTATAATTGATTACTATATAAAAATATCCTTTTGTCCTTTTCAATCAAAATGGAAGGTTACATAGATCTTCCAAATACATTGTTTTGTTTGAATCGTTTTCAGTGAGTTATTGTGCAAAGGTCGAGAGGCATCTGAAATTACTTTAGAGCTCCAGTCATCAAGCTATTTGAGAGAGGGTAATAGAATGATTGATATAAATGTTATCAGATCCAGTGGTACAGCTAGCAGACATACACTGGGGTGATAGATCAAGCATTGTATCTGTCCTCTTGTCTAGCTTAACGACGTAGGCTGCTGTGTATTTTTGGTGAGCATGAATAGCTCCTCTCATCTTCCAGAGGAAGAGATCTCTGTCTTCCATATGCCGGCTTAATGGCAGTCAGATCCATCACAGGGAATTAGTACTGGTGTCTTCCTGCTCTGGCTCCTCAGACTGTGTGGGGGCCAGGGAGCCAGGGAGCCAGGGTAATATAACTGAGAGGGCAGTAGGCCAGAGTCATCCACATCCCACCCTCAGAAAACAGTGAGGAGGAGGGGCCAGCCCTCATCACAGGAAGAGGAAATGTAAAGATACTCACTCAGGCACTCACATAGGGCTCTCAAATAGTTATTAACCCTTGTGTTATCTTCGGGTCGTTCTGACCCATCAGTCATTGTGACCCACCGTCGTATTGCGACAACTTTACCGCATACAAAAACAAAGTGAAGCATTTTCTTTTAACCGTTGGGCTGTCTCAGACCCCCCACATTGCGAAGGTTAAAAGAAAGTTATTTTTATTTGTTTTTGTATTGGGTAAAATTGGGTAAACACAACGATGGTTCGTTATGAACCTTTGGGTCATGTGACCCGAAGGCAGCACGAGGGTTAACATGTCACAGCATTTCAAGACATGTTTTTGTTACTACAGAGGGTTATAGAGCGTTATTGAAGGCAGATCATATGTGTCATGTGAAAAATGGTTGAAATGTTTAAAGCATTGGCTGAAATCTTTTTGTTCAGGGTGAAACACAGAATGGTGGGGCTGAGGCAGAGGCTGCCAGACCCAAACAGAAACGTCTGCGCTCACTGGACACTTTCCGAGGGTATGTACCGTACTGTATATTATGAACAGTACTGTTTATCAGTCGATCACCACATTTGGTTTGTTTACATGCTGATTGATTTTAGGCTAATCATAGGCATGCTGAAGATGTACAGGCCTCAGTATGTATTGTATAATGCCTGATTATAAGGGTCACTGTCTGGTCACATGCTCACTTGAGCCTTTGTCATCCAGGCAGTAGCTTTGGGCATGATTTCTAATATCTTTTCTGTCTATGGTTTGGAACAGCGTATTTCTGTTGGACAGGAGTGATGTGATTTAATCTGGGGTCCCTGCTGGCCTTAATTGTGGCCTCGGGGCAGACAAAAAGCACGCCTTTCTGGAAACAGGAAGCTGGTGTGGCTTTGACCTACCCTTGCCAAATAATTGATATAATAATACCTTCAACATATCAGCACACATTCGTTTAGCTATGGATCTAGATTCTAACTGAATTGAGAGAAGTTTTGAAGCTGGGTTTTATTATTAGAGAGACATTGGCAAAACAAACATCCTCATATCTGTAATCTTCATTATACACAAAGGTGTAGACATGATTTGACATTTTTATTTTAAGTTGAATATATATCTGCAGAAGTAATAACTTTAAATCCAAGCCCCAGGCCTTCTTAATTTGGTTTGTATAGATTTGTATCACTTTACAGTGAGGGTTAGGGTTGGTCTTTGGATGGACTCTACAGCATGATAAACTTCTCAAGGTAAAACACCTCAGATTCTTGTCAAACCTTACTGCAGATAGTATTCCTCTGGGATTACAAATATTAATTAATGTTCTATAGTGGTTCCTGTCCCAGAAGTCTAATACCTTTCAACATGCTTAATCAAAGTGTGACTCAGTCTCAAGATTAACGTTGCCGGCACCTCAACCGAGTGAGTTACGATCCATATCCCAATAAGTAACAACTTTCTACGGAAGAAAGAAGCATCAGTCATCTGGCATGAGTGGTGGCACATTTCAGAGGCCAGAGGGTTTTCTTCTGAGCTGAAAGGCTTTTCAGCCCATTCCTCAGAGTCCCTGGACATGATCTATGGAGAATAGTAGACTTTGTTTGCATTTTAATTTTTCTAAAAGGATCTGTATTTGAATCTTGTGGCACAGCTAAAAGCCTGCCAACAGTTGCAGTTCTATTGAAGATTACATATTCGGAAAAAGTTGTTATGTATACAAGAAGCAACAGCAATTATAGTTTAACAGGAACGTGTCAGGTGTGCATGTAACACAAGGTGGTTGAGTAAATTCACATATTTTGTCAGGCCTAGAATCTTGATAATTATCTAGACCAGTCATTCTGTTTTCAGTCATTCTGACCAGTCAACATAGATGTTTTGGCAACAAACAAACAAAAAAACCCTAAGTAAGGTGCTATATAGCAGTACTACAGAGAATCTGAAGAACTTTATTGTTGTCACTGTAGTGACTAATGGGTGTATTTGCTACCATCTGAATGAAGATACACACTTGTGTGTCTTCAGGTTTGGGTCTGTGTGTGTGCTTGGGGGGTATGCACATTGGCTCGCTCTTCTTTAATAGGCCTTTGGAGATGATAGCGTCTGATTAAAGTCTTGTATCAGCAGGTTGGGGATAAAAGGAGCAGTAATGGCTTGGTGTACCTCCTAATTGAATCCGGCCAGAAAAACAAGGCAGGCCTGAAGAAGATACAGTGCACCTTATCAGACCACTAATTCTCTAGGATGTTGTTGTAATTTCCCTAAGGTTGTTAAAGACTACCCGATGTTTTACTTCTCAGACCGAACTACCCATGAATCAAACACGAAAAATTATCATTTTATGGCTGATGAAAAAGGAGCTTTCAGTGCGGCACAGTACGGCTCTGCACTATACCTATTACCTGCAGGCACAATCAGTTTGTGCAGTGTCATGCAACCATTTTCTGTTGTGTGATACAAACAACCTTTCAACAAGCAGCTGATTCAGTTTAGTACTCCATCATGTATGCTATGTTTCAGTGGCTTCAGCTTGCACTAAGAAATAAGTGTATCATAAATTAGAACCCAAGTGTTTAGTCAGCACTCCTGCATGAGGAGATCCAGAGGACAAGTGTTCATTTCCTGAGTGATTCATAATGCTTAGATGGCAGTACCTTGTGTTTGCAATGTGACTGAACATATACTTTTGTCCTGATCTCTTGATCTCTGAGTCACAAGTTATGTCCGTATTAATGGCATTGGATTGAATAGATGCAATGCAGCACATTTTGTTCAGTATTTCATGGCTTCACCAATCAATATCTACAAACAATTATGTAACCAATCTAATGCTAATTACATTTCTTCAATTACAATTTAACATGAAGACTATAATGATAATAATGTATTTAAAGAGCAGTGTTTTGTTATGTTTTATAGATTTTCCCTGACAGCCATGGTGTTTGTCAACTATGGAGGTGGAGGCTACTGGTTCTTTGAACATGCACCATGGAATGGTAAAGTATAAGACTGATGCTACTCCTACTTGTAAGGACAACGCTTGCAGTGACCAGTAGAAAACACTGTAGTTCAAAGCCATCTAATGTTTTCTATGGCAGCATTTATGAAGTCACGTTGTGATTCTCCTGCCTGCATTAACAATGGTAAACAAACACATGCTCATATAACCAGACCCATGTGACGTAATTCCTTATCTGTGCCAAGTCTACGTCACCTCCCACTGATCCATACAGTACTGGTAACTAACAAGAGGGAAAAGAGGAGGGTTGGATAGCCCATTTTAATGGAGACAAAATGCATCTTTGCTTGTATTTAAAGATGAACTCAATATAGGCTTTATAATAGCCACTTCATCACATCCACAGAACTATTGATTTTAGAGAATAGTTGATGGATTCTGATATTACTACAAGACCGCTACTGTCATAGAGTTGGGACGTTTATAAATCAAAATCTAACTGTAATACGAAAACTGTGTTTTTAACGGTAATGAAAAAATTATTAACAACACACTGATTGTCTCTCTGATTTAGGGCTGGGGTTAATTCGTTTAAAATGAGTTTCTTTTTGTCTGTTTTTCCATCTATCCGTCCGTGTGTCTGACCTGAATGCATGACTCTGTCTCCCAGGTCTGACTGTGGGAGATATTTTGATGCCATGGTGGGTTGGCAATTCTTTCTTCAGCTCTGGTCAATGATTAGCACTGCAATCATGACACAATTCAATGCTATTTAATAAAACGACTCATTAACAATGTGTTGCCTTTCCGACCTGGATAAAAGTACACAGTTGCCATTGAATAACACTACTCTGTGTCAGTTATTTGGACGTTTCCTAATGTTTTCCTCCAGGTTTGTGTTCATCATTGGGACATCGGTGGTATTGGCCTTTAGCTCCATGCAGAGAAAAGGAGTCACCTGTGTTCAACTGCTGCGTAAGCTCACCTGGAGAACGGTGGTCCTCATGATGATCGGTTTCTGTTTTATAAACTACTCTCCAAAGGACGGACCATGTAAGTACACACCATGTCAAATCCATGTAGGTACTACCTGAACCTGTGGTTATGTCAAATTTCCACCAAATATTCCACCAAACATTTTCATGACTTGAAAAGGGAATTCATTTGGATGGTTTCACATGACTTGTCTTAAATATCTTTATCTTCTGAGTTTCTGATATCAACTATTTCATTTGATCAAGCATTTATCCTTGGAGACAAGAGCTCTTCAGTTAATAACCTGACTGGGATGTGACAGGGCTAAATAAGGGAAGCTGTCAGAAGAGTTATTACTGTCCACCAAAAGCCAGGGTGGGCGCCCTTCACAGATTGGCCAGCCCCAATACTAATGGACCTTCCTGGGAGAATGTCTCCGTAACCAGGTTAACAAAAATATTGTTATTCTGTGCAAAGGCAAAATACAACATCAGGGGACGTTTAACAGAGGCGGATTGGGCAAAAACAACCCCTGCAGTAATGGACAATTACAGCAGATAGAGTTACATATAACCAGCTGAACAGGGGAGGCTGTGTAACCTCTCATAATGGGGTGATGACTTTGACCATAACTGCTGGTTTGTCCTGATTCTCCAAGGACGTCATTGGCACCTCCTGTGTTTAATCTAATAAAGGATTGTACTTTTCCATATTCTGAACTTCTCTCATGTCAAATGTGTCACAAGACTAAATGATTAGGTTCCTAACATGTTGATTTGTCCAAGGTAATGGCAAATTTAAAAATGTTAGATCCAGCTGTGTTAAGTTGATCTGTTTCCATATATCAGCTTGCTTCATGAGTCCATAAATAGGTCATTCGTCCCATCATCCCTGATATTATTTTATATAATTCTATTTTGGAATCAGTCAGTTGAAAGCGAAACTAATAGTTAAACAAGTCAGCTGCTATGGAACTTGAATTGTGAGACATTTAAATACTATACTTTAACCAGCAGCCTTAACAAACATAGGGCATTAGTCATTGAAAGAGCTTTTTCCTTTCCTGTGAAAAGAGACATTTCCACTTCTTATTTGATTTGTCAGGATCAATTATTAGGATTATATTGTTTTTTTACAGCACTTTGTCCTCAAAGAGGTTTTCAATTAAGTAATGTACAGATTACAATCAATCCTTTAACCCTAGACCATTCCCATCCTCCACAATTTGTCGCGACCAGAAGATAACAGAATCTTTGATTGGCTTTCCACTTCCCTGACACACACCTCCATATCCGAAGACTGACACCATTTCCTCCCATATTGGCACTAAGCGTTCACTTTCATCCTCCCTCAGGGAACAGTATACTTGTGGCCTAACGTCTGTTCCAATGGACGTTACTATCAGTTTCCTGTATGATAACTTGCTGAAGTCATCTGAAATAGTTTCACACAGTTTTGAAAAGACTATATATTTAATGTGTGCTGTACTGTAGCCATGCATATTTCTCGTAAAGGTGTGGACCTTTTGTGTGTTTATTCAGTGTCTTGGTCCTGGCTGAGGGTTCCTGGAGTTCTGCAGCGTCTCAGCTTCACATACTTTATATTGTCCCTTATGGAAACGTTCTGGGGCCAGAGAGAAATCCCAATGAGGAAGGTGAGCCCCTTTTCACACCATGTTCTCATCTCTGATTCTGTTCTAGGAACCAATTTAAACATTGCAGGAATTGACTGAATGGTTTTTAAATATCTTTTCACCTTCTAGAATCCTTGGTGGAAACCTGTCCAGGATGTGGTCTTGTATTGGCCTCAGTGGGTCTTCATTCTTCTCCTGGAGACTGTCTGGCTCTGTTTCACTTTCCTATTGCCTGTTCCCAACTGCCCCATGTGAGTCAAACCTGACATAATACCAAGCATTCCTATCATGCTATATTTTTGGACAACATCCAAGAAACCAATCATTTAGTGATTTGTCATTTAAATTACCACCCAGGCAAGATGGCAGTGGGGAATCTAAAGATTTAATCTATTTCTACATGCTGTGGTGATCTCATATGTGGCCAGACAGTAAACTGTTTGCATGCATTGGCTGGGATGGCGTTTGTGTGCTCCATGTGTTGCTGCTGTTATGAGCCATTGTGATTTATGGCTCTGAGGTGGACGCTTCACAGGGCATAATTAGCCAATCTGAGTCTGTCATGTGCAATAAGAGGGGCTGAGGCAGAGGATCCATCTTCCACTCTCTCTTTCTTTCTCTCTCTCTCTCTCTCTTCAACCCTGCTTTCTATTTTCTCTCTTTTTTTACTTTCTCTTTTCTTAATTTTCGTGACCCCGCATGGCCATAGTAAGGAAGTTGATGATAGTATGGTTTAATGGTGAGAGAAAATAACACCAGCATTTTTGTTTCTCCTATTTTCCCTTTTTTTATTATGTTTGCCTATGATGGGATGAGGATAGGGAGGATGTGATAGTAGACAGTATAATTTATCTAAAACCTTTGTTTCCCCAAAGAGGTTATTTGGGTGCTGGTGGAATTGGGGATGATGGCCTCTACCCCAACTGTACTGGAGGGGCAGCAGGATATATTGACAAGTGGTTACTGGGACACAACATCTACCGTTATCCAACATGCAGGGTAAGGTTGAGTACTTTCCAATGACTAAGACTCACTCATTACTTCAGGAAAGTCATAAAGTCATTAAGGGATTAGATTAGCAGAATTATATGCCAATATGTAGTAATTTTTGTCCTTTGTTTGTCAGGAAATGTATCGTACGACAGAGCCGTTTGATCCAGAGGGGGTTCTGGGAACCATCAACTCTGTAGTCCTGGGATTTCTGGGCATGCAAGTAAACTGAGCTTATGTTTAGTCAATCTTTTTTTTATTTTTTTTATCCATGCATTTCTTGCCTACCTCTTCCATGATTTTGTCCTAACTGGAAAAGTACATTTCTTCTCACAGGCTAAATTATTTTCAGTATGCCTAGTTAAATTTTGAATTTTTCTTTTAATAATCAAATTCGGATTTACTGTGTGTTCTGACACCAAGTTTGAGCCAGTGCTACAATAATTGTTGGGTTAGGGACATTTTCCTGCCTGGAAAGGTTCAGCTGTTCTTCTTCATTGACACCTCATGTCCCCTCAAGGTTAGGACAGCGCTTTGGGTTCTCAGGAGAGATTGTTTATAATGGCACACAAACTTTGATGGTGACTCTGTTGCATCATGAAACGGTTTTTGGGGTGGGAAGTTGCTATGCACAACCAACCACATTTCTGAATTCCCGGTGGGCGGTTAGCGCTGAGCTCTTCCGTCAGCGAGTCTTAGGTGACACACCAGGTGTCTGCTGCCCTTGTCTGTGTTTGCCCATGCTAATGTCCTCAGCTGAGACATATTTATCATCACCAAATTAATCAGAGAGCGCGGGTGACTTACACACCACATCTGGCACTGCAAAATAGGTGAAATACGAGAGCTCTGTCAGGGACGCAGTATTCACATCCACGTCCCTAACAATCTCTATTTAGCTCACCCAATACAGATAAATGAACAAGCTGATTGTTAGTGTAGTGTTTATCAGATATCTTGTTCAAAGTATTAGATATGAATAAGTGACCTAAATATCCTGTTTTGTGATAATCTATGTCATTTTCATCCACAGGCTGGAAAAATTCTACTTTTCTACAAGAAAATGAATGTCAGCATCCTTTCCCGATTTCTAATATGGGCCATCATTCTGGTAGGTAGCATCTTTCGTATCTAGAAAGAAGATACTGGAAGCTGGATCTGGTAGCCTATATTTGAAACTCTGTCTTTACAAGTATTTACATTTGTTCATTTCGTAGATGCTTATATCCAAAGCAACGTACACATAGTGCATATTAAGTGCAGCAGAAAATCAAGGATTAGTGCACAGTTCTATCATAATGTCTTCCCTCTGAATTTCTGGCCTTTGAACTAATCACAAATGCCAGCTTATGCCACCTGTACTGTAAAAAAGAGTTTAAAGTAGACTCATTTGTTTTGCATCAACTGATCAATGAGTCTTAGCTGCACAAAGTCCTGATAAGCCGTTCTTTGTTCTATAGGTATGTGATCTCAGTGCATGTTTCAACCACACCACCATGTATGGATGAGTGTTTCCGGGCAGACATAAGTATCCAGAGACCCAGGGGATAGCCTCTGCCTCTTTTTGCTTATGTGACTCTCATGTGTGGTTTTAGAATGTAAAAAGCCTGCATATTGGTTACATTGAGCTCTAACATGGCAGAGCTCATGTTCTCCTATCCGTTCATGGCTAAAGTCTGTCCAAAGACGCAATAAATAGAGGTAGACCAAACAGATGATTTGATGCAAGAGATAAACCAATGTCCTGCTCTCCTAGTTGCAGCTTATTCTGGGCCTGAACACTGGTGTTCATTCATTTAAAAAGGGTATTGTGTAGCTTAGATTGAACTGAATCATGTAAGCAAGTATGGAGGGTAGATTTGTTTTGGACTACCATTCATTCTGGGTGGTCTCAAAACAAATAGAGGCACAGGCTGGCTGCTATTTCATTTAGGCGGGCACCCGTCCCACAGGGAGATGCTAAGTGTTATGTGAGACGCTGACCCGTCTTTGCATCTGAAGACAACAAAAGGGAAGCAATCCACTCTAATAAGATCACAACACAACAACACAAATTCTATATAGTGATTATATGGTTTGCCAAACTATATGTGACCTTCTGGTATTACATAATCTTTTGTGAGAAGCAGACCTCAGCCATTGGCTGTGATGGAGGATTCGTTTGTTTTGGTGGCAGTAATCCGGATGTCCTGCTCCCAGTGACTATGCGTGCTGATGGAGAGGAGTTAGCTGGAAGAAAACAAGCAGGCCAGTAGACTCAGGGTGGTGATACAGAAGGCAGATCTACTTTTGCACAGCATATTTATTTACTGATTTACTTTGTAATATTGATGTTGATCACCAGGTTGGATAGAAACACTACATTATAATAGCATGCTGACACCTTTATAGAAGGAGAGTGTGTTCAGATGTTTTAGGAATCACCCCATCAGAGGCCATAGAATGGGTCTCCTAATGTTATTAGCATCAATGCCTTTGACAAATCTCTCCATTATGTTTCTTATGCTGAATCTTATTGAGTATTATTGTAGTGCGAGAAGCTTCGGGGAACTGAAATAAATTAGATCCATTTTGGTCTTCCCAGAGGCATAGAATGAAACCACCTTGATATATTATTGTACATTATGATGT
Organism: Osmerus eperlanus; assembly: GCF_963692335.1. Lineage (NCBI taxonomy): Eukaryota > Metazoa > Chordata > Actinopteri > Osmeriformes > Osmeridae > Osmerus > Osmerus eperlanus. The sequence goes on from NC_085023.1 coordinate 16,906,276, forward strand.
ACCATTAGGCTTTACCAGTCAGTGTATATGCTCCTAGAATTTCCATGTCATCCCCAGTCTGCACTGCAGAGATTACTTCAATCCTGCCGTACTGGACTGTAGCCTACCATATGTTAGAGGTGTTCTCAACTAAATAGTTGCAATCAAAAGACAATGGATGAGAGATCAATGCATCAATTGTTAAAACAATTTGTGATTCAAAAAACTGCAAATTCATGTAGTTTCTGAAGTGTATGAGATCTGTTCAGATGTTTCCTTGTGCCACGTCAAATAAGCTCAGGGTTTAGTTCTTTTTGCAATCGTTTTGTCAGGAGTCTCTCTGGAACCAATATTCTATTGTTCAGTTTTTATGTGGAAAGACTTTGTTGTTTGTTGACTTTTTCTGATACAGTAGATATCCAGTTCAGCCTATTTACAGTCAAATAATGGAACCAGAGTTAAGTGTTTTCCTGAACAAGTTTAGTGAAATTTTAAAAGTGATTGACCAGCACTTGATATTGACTTCTCTAATAAGATTCAGCCTTCGAGGGGAGGTTTGGAGCTGCGTTCGAGCAGCCTCTTGTATTCGAAATGTGCTCTTGACATTAGCGGTTACCCTTGGTAAGCCAAGGAGCTAATAGCTTCAGCCAGACAACCACAGCACTTGGCTACAGACAGACAAACAGAAAGAAAGTAAGACAAACAGACAGACACAGTTGACTAAAAAAGACCAGACCATCTGCACTGTGCAGGGGTGTTGTTGTGGCATGGCTGCCATGGCTGCTGGTGCTTTGATATTCTGGGGCTGCCATGCGTCCTTCTCCTAATAAACAGCAGCCAGAGTTAATTAAAGCCCAACGATCAGGGCCTGGGAGTGAGAGATTGAAATTGAGCGATTGCCCCACATACCAGCCCCGTCCCACATCCTGCCTGCATAGCCTGGAGACTCAATCTAGCCACAGCCAGGCTATTTCCACATCATCGATTCTGTCATCTATACAAATGATGGATATCCACCTAACAAGCATGGTGTTTGGGTTCTGATCTATTGTATGGTGCTTATGACAGGAACACAGAAGACTTTCTCTAAAAAAACAAAGCCATTCAAAAAGAATAATGTACTGTAATAAAGATTGTAATTGACCATTATACTGAAGCCCATGCAAACTGTACATTTTGTTAAGTGATTGAACAGATGTATGTAAATTTGGCCATAAATATTTCCAACTCTACTTGGAGCATGCAAGCATCAGGAATCTATATACTGTGAATAGAAACCCAAATCTTGAATTTACATTACATTACATTTAGTCATTTAGACGCTCTTATCCAGAGCAACTTACAGTAAGTACAGGGACATTCCCCCGAGGCAAGTAGGGTGAAGTGCCTTGCCCAAGAACACAACGTCAGTTGGCATGACCGGGAATCAAACTGGCAACCTTCGGATTACTAGCCCGATTCCCTCACCGCTCAGCCACCTGACTCCCAGGTAATTTAAAGTTTACTGTAAAACTGATGGGTTTGCAGTTTGTTTGTGTAGCTGAGACTTGAGGGACCTTTTTGATCAGAGTCTCCGATAATCGGTTTATCTTCCTGACTTGCTTGATTCTGTTGGCCCATGTTTTTTTGCAGCCCAATACTGCGTGCTTTATCGCCCTGCATTGATTTGAAATCTGTTTCATTTCCACCCTCAGGGAATCTCTACAGCCATCCTTACTAAGTGCACGCGAGACGAAGGATTTATACCTGTCAATAAAAACCTTTGGTAAGTGCTTCCTGACCCTCTAAATCCATCCACTTTCCTCACAAAAGAAAGGATGAGTTTCCAGCAGACACAAATCATGGTCTGCTAAAACACGCGTTTACTTACCTCTAACGACAGATACGACTGTAAATAATCACCCCGGCTGTCGGGGGTGTGATGCAGAAGGGTGATACATTCTCCAACAGGGTCACTCTTCCTCACAGCCAGGTGAATAGAGGGAATAGGGATATTTTATTCTCCCTACCCCACCACCCATCACAACAGGAGAACCTCTCCCTGCTGGTGGAGACGGAGTGGAGTTCTGGGAATCAAAACGGCAGCATGCTTATGTACAGTTCATTCACATTTAGACTAAACAGAGTACACTGTATACCTATTGAGTTAATGCCTTAATGGTTGCTTCATAATGATAACATAGTGTCATAATCCTGCACAAATATTCAATCAATGTTTTATAGTGATTTGGTATGAAATACAGTATGATTATGGAGGCACCGATTTTATAGCTGTTGTATTTCTTCCATAATCTCCCTGTACATTACATGAATCACTTTAATGCTATGTCAGGCATAATACAATTTCTTCGATGATATGTAAGCAACTTCTCTGATGTCCCACAGGGGCTTCAGCATAGCCGTGCTCATCCTTCCACATTACCTGCACTGGCTTTATGGGCAGTTCATCATGGGCATATTGAGCTCTTGAGTATGACTCCCTGCCTGCATGTCTAAAAGTAATTAACTCCCAGCCAAGAGTCTTTTTTGGCCCCACTTCAGATAAGATAAAAGATGCTGCCCACCGCGAGCCTCTGGGATGCAGCCATTTTACATTAGATGATATAACATCAAACATTCTTGCACTTAGTAACAGACAGGGACATGACTCGCTGGCAGGGATTCATGGGGCATGTGCCAGGGATCCACTATGGAAGCTAATGCTTTATACTGGCTGGCCCTACTGTAGTTATGCACCTGCAGCATTGGGAAATATCAGTGTGCAGTTTATACTGGCCTGCCTAATGCCGTTCAACACTTTCTGCTGATCACAAAAACTCTGGCAATCAAGTTTAGAGAAGTTGATAAGAGTACTGTTCTTTACGTTGTGTGCCCCCAGGTCTCTGTCCTTTGTGACATGCACAGGCTGTTTCTCCTTCCTCCTGCTGGGAGCCATGTACTTTATAATGGACATCAAGGGTTGGTGGGGTGGCCAGCCTTTCATATACCCAGGTAAACCCATTGACATTGACTCAGGGCCTCAGTCTTACTAAACCAACGTAGAACAGAAGCAATTACAAGAATAAGAAACCATAAACAAAATGTCTTTCAACTGTCAATGGATTTTCTCTGGATTTACTGTCTAACGTTGTGATCTTCAGGGATGAACTCCATATTTGTGTATGTGGGCCACTCCCTCCTGGGTTCCTATTTCCCTTTCAGCTGGGAGATGCGTTTCCAGCAGAGTCACTGGGAGCGCCTGTTCCAGGGCCTGTGGGGCACATCTCTCTGGATCCTTGTCGCATACCTGCTGTACAGGAAGAGATTCTTCCTCAAAATCTGATTGCTTGACTGACTCCACTCTGTACATGCCTTGTTTGGTCTTGTTATCTGCCATCTATGTCAGACCTCAAGAGATGTATGCTCTTTGTTGTTGAACAGCCCTGTATAGTGAACATTTATAAAATTTGTCAAAAAAACACAGTGGACTATTGCGTGTGGGTGAATGCTTTTACACAAGTGACACTATCATATCTAGCATTCCACAGCTCCATTACTGAAAAGGGTAGACGTGATTCAAGCAGATGTCTGATTTACTGTCGTCCATGGACACCCCTTGATGTTTTATGTGGTGTTAGTTGTGTTAGGCACTGAATAGAGTGATTAAATCAAATATACTGAGGTGGTACTTAACAAATTAGAGTGAGGGATTCTGCTACACCGTAGTAGCCATTATGTGTCTGTTGCCATGGCCACGCCTCCTCTCTTCAAAAGAGAGTGTACCATCTGCTCTCCGAGTGACAGCACTTTAATAGGGGTCAAGATGGACAGTGTCATAAATATGACCAGCACCTTTTGCACTCATACTAATGTAAAATTTTGGAAACTATGCATCCGCTTTGCCATGTGATAACCACACTGCTCCCAAAATGATACTACCAGAAACTCACATCCACTTCACATAGTGTATATTTCGTTTTTTTATTTGACTTTTCTTTCAGTTGTTCCATCTTTCCATTGCATTACCAGAGACAGACATCTGATTGAATCATCTCACCTTGGAAGCATCTCTATGACATATGGTTTTTCCACTCTAAAGCTTGTGGTACTGCCGGTACACAGTGTAAGTAGTTTCCGGAACATCCTGTTCTATCAAATAATGCTCAAGATTCTACAAATGTTTACTACTTCAACAGAACAATGAATTCAACATGTTCCTCCTCACCAGAATAGATGCTAAGTAGCATAGACGGTTTGGTACGTTTTAGTGAAATTGTGAATGTCCCTATCTCTATAATCATGTCTGAGAAGAAGCTGGATGCCATTCACTTTACAAAAAGCCAAACCATTAGATAACATTGTGGTTACACTTGTCATGAGAGCGTTACCACATTTCCTTGTTCGCATTGATTTCCATCGACCAGATGTCTCAGGATACCTATAGTCTGACATATGGTAACTTCAGCTGTGTTAATAGTTTCTAGCGGAGGCGAGTCATATCACATTCATATTTTATATCACATGTACATTCCATTTCCCTTTGTGTAGTGTTCTCACTTTCCTGGTAATGCAATGACTAAGACATCCAAGTGTTTCATTTCTTAAAAAAATCAACAAATTCTTAACAGAAAATAAATAGCAATGTGTATCTTTTAGTAGCATTATACAGTTGATTATCTTGTATTTGTGTAATGACATTGCAAACCTTTAATTTAAGCGGTTAATTGGTCACCACTGTTATAGTCGTGTGACCAAACACGTAGGGTTCTGTATTGTACAGTATTTGCTCCATGTTTCACCTGGCTCTATTACATACTACAATGTGCACCTGAGCCTAGGAGTATCTGGTGTAACCAGGGTCGTCAAACTGGGGGGAAACGTGGATCTGACAACCCAGGGCCCCAATGGAGATGGGGCCCTCGAAAAGCTTGGAATGAAAATTTGTTGAATGAAAAAACAGACCAAACCAAAATGGGGGAGGGGCAGAGTCCAATATCTTCATGGGGCCACAGATTCTTAGCGGCGCCCCTGTGTGCAACTTCTGTGGAAGGAATATATAGTGGTCCCTTTCAACTGGATACAATACCTCCAATTATCTAAGACCTCTACACATGAGAGCAAACCATCAATGTTTCTGAAATCTGAAATATTGATATGCTAACAAAGAATATCTGGTTGAATGTATGTGTTATAGTTGTAATAGTTGTTGATTGCTCTAACTTCCCATGACTGTGCTCTGGTGTTTTGCTGCCCACACTGACATTGATTGTAGTGATTGTTGTGTGATTGACTGGTGCCCTGCCCTGAGGGCAGAGTAATGCATCACTCTAAAGAAGCCAAGATAATCAGCCGGCCTGGGAGGGTTCCCACACTTAGAGGCAGCCTTCAACCCTGCGAGCACTCCCCAGTCTGAGGATAACCACTGGTCTTGGTCACACACACTGCAGACAAAGCACAGCTTTTAGTCACAAGCACAGGCTAGCAAAGAAAAGAGTCATTTTGGGTTTCATTAACGTTGTTGCTCTACGTGGTAGTTATTATAATATGATACCAGAGAGACAATATGCCTCTTGGTTGTAAGAGATTAGGTCTACACTCCAATATTTTGGAACACCAATATTCACCAACTGATTTGGACATTGCACCCTATATAGCTAGCCATAGCTGCTGCCAAGATCTTGGCGTCAGTTCAGGTGTAGTGCCAGTTGGAGTAGCCTACACCGTGGGTGTGGCGCTTTAATATCAGTTATTTATTGATGAAACATTGCTTCATAAGATCTATTAAATGAAATCACAATTGGCTTGACTTGAAACGAAGAATTAATATTTGAATTATACATTTCAGTGCTATTGGCCAAAGTTCTTTTTTAATACTGTAGAACATTCTATAGTTTTAAGGAATTGTCCCAATAAAGTAGGAGGTACAATCAAGTAGGTTATTGGCCACAGGATTACTGAGAACCACGAAATATTGACTACCTTTTCAATAGTTACGAGGTCCAGAAATTGCTATCTGTAAATAACTGTCAAATGATAACGAGGTGACTCTTTGTATTAAATATTTTTTAGTTTTTTAATTTCCTGGAGATGGTATCGTGCTTGTACTGCTCCGGGTGGACCGGAAAATACATCGCAGCATATTAGCCTGATTTGATCCTCCCCCAGAACATCGCTACAGTCGGTCAAGCAGCAAAAGCTGCAGAGACCAGCCCATCAATGGGACGCTCTCAGTGAGTACTTCATCGGCTGCTCTGAGCTGCGTACGGGGAACTGATCGTTTACACTGGCTGTATTTTGTATCTATAGGGACGGTTTTGCTTATTCGAACTGAAACTTTTACTTATGTTTGGTGATTATGGGGCCAACGTGTGGTTTCTTACTGGGAAACATCGTTTTCATCTTCCTGTTGGGATGTAAAGGTAAGGGGCAATTAACTTCAATTAAGCTTTATAGCGTTTATTAGGCTACATACCCCTCCCATATTACTATAATAGCAGAAACAAAGTTGAAACGATTTCTGAAAGTCTACAGTAGTCTATTTGAAGAACATAATGTCTAAATTATCTTTAGAAATTAACTGAATGTGTTCGTAATCGACTTATTTATCGTTGATCAATTGCAAGACGTCCGCAGAAGTTGATGTATGCAAAAAGTTTAAATTAGAACCCAATGTGTGCTTCTATTTATACATTATTTTGATCTATATAATTTGTTGCTATTGCAGTCAGGGACTGTAACTGTGGTGCTTGAGTGTTGTGTGTAAATGAACTTTTGAAAGCATTTTTCACCCATGTTTCTGTTTTCATCTTTTGAGCGATAGCCTACTAGATGCATTTTCCCATGCAGTGTGACCCCAATACTTAAATTGCTGTATAGCCGTAGCTACAAAAGTTCTGAGGATTTAAGCAAATGAACTCTTCCCTTTATCTTATTTTATCATCACGATTTGCTTCAAACATTTATTGTTTACATTTTGGGGGTTCTGGAAAGCCCTGCGTGGTGTAGCCTAAATACAATGGTAAATACTAGGCCCATATGGTACGAAAACGTTGCCCTCTCACATCATGCTATGCATGGCATGGCACATGGTCTCCCAGAGTGAAATGCATGCAGCTATATATCATAATATTATAATCCCATTTTCAATCCTGCTACCCAACTGAACCAACACTCTCGCCCCAAACAGACTATATATAAAGCTTAACTCATGGCCTACGTGTGTGAATCTTAATGTGAGGTCTGTGAAACGGGATGGCCGTTCAAATATAGACCATTGTGTAAAATGTTGGGATTCTTGACAGCCTATATCTATTTCTAGTCAGCCTATTACAGTTAGAAGCATGTAGGTATAGGCCACTCTGGCTATTCAATTTGTTTTTGTGTTTTGTCTGTTAATGTTACAGTGTTTTGAATTGAATATTTGGTCATTGGAAGGTCACGCACCTAGAGTCTATCAGTAAACTATAAAATCCTTGGTAATATAGTCATAACTAATGATGTACAGTGCACATTTTAATGATTTTGGTACAATGTTCTTTGGTTGGTTTTATTAGGCATTTTGTGTGTTGTTTTTTACAAAATTATTATGTTGGAGTTGCCTCAATCAGCAGAGAACATGCGATGGTAAATAGTGGCAAAATGGTTTTTAAGGAGCTGGAATTTGCCTACTTACTATGGTCCAAATGCATCGTCATACAATTGTCATAAATAGTAGTTCCTAACCGGAAGACATCAACAAATGTATCTCAATTTGCGTGTATATTGATTTATTGTTTATTGATCTTGTGCACCATTTTGATCATGGTGTAATACAGAGGTGCTGAAATCCATGTCCGGTATTAATACGATGGATGCATGTTCTTCACCTGCGGATCTGTGGAAAACAAAAGCTCTTCGCGCTCTGCAAGTCTGGGGGCAGGTGTGCGGCAGGTGCGTCTGTCTCTGAGCAAACATCAAGTGTTTGTTTTCTTGTAGGGAAATATTGCCTGTTAAACAATAGAAGGCACTGTTCTGGGAACACATTAAGCTTTAACCCCTCTCTCAAAAGACAATCAATTCATTTTTTTGTAAATTTGATGCTGTACAATACAGTTTGATGATATTCATATATAAGCGAGTCTGCATTTCTTTTAGTTAGTCAATATATAATACTTTCTCTATCTTGAGAATTTTTTCTTTCTCTGGTGCCCGAATTTGTATATGACTAACAGACCAATATCTTTTCCCAAGCAAACTTTGGAAACGTGCCCTTTTCCTCAAAAAATAACCAGCCATCATTAGTTCCCACTTTTATGGCTATGTTACCAAACAACAATGACCTTAAAAGACATTCACCATAACACCTTCACAAAATATTCTATCCTTTTGTATGAGGTTAATTGAATGTCACTTGACCCAAAGGTCATTATTGTAAAATCTATCTGTTTGGATTTCTCAGTAATTCTCAACAAGTTCTCACTTGTGATCTTCTCTGGAACTTTTATACAATATAACAAACACGTTCTAGGTATTGTTTTGATACACTGAAGAATCTAGTGGTCCCACATAGCAAATTACTGGTAATCTACATGGTGACTCCTGCTGAGGTAATCACACAAAGGAAATTGAAGATCAATGCCTGTGTAATGCCCATCTGTGTTGAAATGGTGCCTGCACGGAAGTACATGCTCAGCAGAGTGCAGGGGGAGAAGTCAGTGAAGATACCTCATAAAACATTTTCTGAAACACAGCTTGAATAAAGAGTAAATAGTATGTGTTAAATGTCTGATCATGATTGGGAAGGATCCATATTAGGTGAATTTGTGTAAATGCAAGCATATAGGTTAAGTCAAATCAACCATGTCGATACAATGAAGGATGCATCTTAATCTGTTCATGATCATATGTTATATGCAATGATTTTATAACCCATTTTGTGTGCAACTATGAATGTGCTTTTCTAATCATAGTAAAGACTTATAGCTGTTTTATTGTTTTATATTAAATGAAATCCCAGTATTTGCTCGACGTAAATAATGATCCTTGTTGTGACATTTAGATTTAAAGCAACACTAGCTATCTAGGGCACCAAAGTCAAAAGGTTATGTTTGAAAAAACATAGGATTCCTATGTTTAGTTCTTCAGTAACTCATATTGAGTGTTCAGATTTTAATACTACAATTTCAAGATGAAACCAATATGTTGATGTTCATTCAAAATGCACATGAACAGTTGTTGGTTCAAAGTTCAGCTAGGGTTACCTCAGTTGACCCTTCCTTTTGCTATGATGAATACAGCCTATTCCATTTAGGACATGTACTGTGCACATTTCCTTAGCACTACATGGATATATATGGATCTGTCCTTGTATCCATTTCTTTTGTATCTACTTTATCATCTACAGGAGCACAAGGAGAAAAGGATGTTTTTATGTAAAAGCATTGATCTGTGGACATGCTACCATGACCCTGTTTTTGTATTGATGACCCTGTCATGCCCTCTGACCTTGGAAACCTTAACCTGATTGGTAATTGCCAGTGATCGCCTTCACATCCTTGAGGATGCTGTGTTAGCAGTCGCTTTAGCTGGCTCTCTTCCTTGCATTAGCGCAATCATTTTCATCAGCATCCATTGCTTTTGAGAAGGACCAGACCAATAAATCTCATTTGATACATGGTGCTATTTGATTTAAGCCCTTATTACATTATATGATTTAGTTAAGCTTGTGTCTTGGGTTGCTCACAGTTATATTATAAATCTTCTAAATTTTCCACTCTTGCTGTCACTAAGTTTCTTTTAGTGTAATTGAAAACACCACAGGCATACAGTTATTTCTAAGAGTGTTTACCGTTTCTGTTTTAGTTTACTTGTGTAGCTTAGTCTATATATTTCACATTGGATAATTTCTTAAAGTAGGGTACTATAGCAACAACTAAAATATTCTAAATTTCACTCTCTGTAAGTCTTGCTACTGTTTTACTGATGATTTCTAGATCCAGGTCTTGCCTGTTCAGCCCTAGGGTCAGTAAGTCCAGAACATCCATATGTTGAACCTTATCACACAGGCACACCAGCAACTTAATGTGATTCCACTTTTTGCTGTTGTAAAATGGATAAGATTATAGCCATGAGCAAATACACCCAAAAATCCTGAGTAATTCAGAGGGACTAAATTACTCCTTTGTCTCAAGGACGGACACCTTGGAGGATATTTAATTGTCTGACTGTCCTCTAAGCCCAGCCTCAGTGTCTGGAAAGCTGTTTCTCCTCTATCTGCTGCCATACAAGAGCAACAGTAGAACATTACCTTCCCCACTGTCTTCTCTGATCCCCTAGTCAGGAAAGGGTCACATTCCCCTTCCATGCATGGGCAGAATCTAATTTGCTTTGGTGGAAGGACAAGGAGACATTGATTGAAATTGTTTCCTCAGGGCATTTAGTGCTCTTTTTTCACGTGGGTCTTGACAAGTTATTTTCCAGTGGCCAGTGATGCATGCTGTGTTTGACCGATCATTTACAGCAATGAACAATGCAAAGACTAGGCTTGTTATGTCTCTCTCACATTCAGACTGCAGGTCAGAGATGGGCGTTGGAAGGTCTTGATGTCATCATGTCCTTACAGTGGCTGTTTGACCCTTGGGACTATTGAGATTGCTGTAAATGTGGTGTTTACTTATTTAGTGGGAAATGCAGTTATATGAGTAAAACATATTTATTGTAACTTTTTACTGTTAACCTAAGAAAAATAATACATTCAGAAGCTTAATTATAAAGGTCAGATGCTCGTGAATATGGAAGCGGTGTCTCTGTGTTTATCCTGACGCAAAATCTGGGAGAAGTTAAGCTATTTAGGAAAAGGTTAATCAGCAGCAATGATCTTTGCTTAACTCTGATCATGCATACTTCCTGTTTGAATTCACCAAGTTTACGGCAGCAGTGATGTGTATCAGAACATTTAACGACAGTGGTCTAATGATTATGACATCAAACTCCATCTGCTGTGCTGTGTGATGTGTTGTTCAATTTTTAATGTCCAAGTCGTTCCCATGTGAATTCTGAAACTGAATTTGCAGTTCCACCGAACCCCTAAGGAGATGTTATATTATATTTCTTGATGACTGATGAACATGGTACATTGCTTTTCGGCTCTTGTAATCTCTGAAAGATAATTGGATTACATTATGGGAATAATTGATTATTATGTTACGGTATGTATCATGGTTTGAGTGATCCACCTGGAGTCCATCTTCTTACAGTATTCCAAGCAAATACATTCTATGTAAGACACCAACTTACTAACTACTTATTGTTATTAGAATTAGGAAGTATTAATATTAGTATTAGTAGTAGTTGACGTTAACGTTAACGTTATTGTTATTTAAATGAGTATGCGTAGTATATAGTTTCTATCATATTAAGGATTTGTTTGATTGGCTAAATTTATGATGTTGCCATTATTTATCATGCCACAGACCTAAAGTGTGTAAACATCAGATGTTCTGCTCAACTATTAACCATTTTAACAATAAAACCAAAAAGCATCATCATTTCATGACAAAGCAATCTTGCACACTGACAATTCAAACCAGAAATGCAAGTTATAAAAACAAGGTAATCAATAATAACTTGCATCAATTGATTTGCAGCCTTTTAGTTAATTGAATCATTGCAGAGAGCCTTAGTAATGATTCTCATAACTATTTAATCTTTGGGAACAGAGTGATCATTGCAGCTTTCAGAGTGATTATGACAGTTTCATTTGAACTTGATATGAGTGGCAAACATGTCCCTTACTTGTGTTTGCTCACTGTGTGCGAATGGATTAATTATTCTTTGGAAACCATAATAAAGTAAATAGATTTTAGTTCCTGGTTATTTCTATACTGTGCACAATATAAAGTAAGCCCTATATTCTGTTCTCATTAATGATTGTACATGTGCAAGGGTTAGGGTAAGGGTGCTTCTAGTCTATCTCATCAATTAAAAACAATCAGCCTGACTGTTGATTAGAACTGATATTGATTGGTCAGCTGCCAGATATTCCCCTCCCCAACCGGTCGTTACTGGGGACAGATGCATGAAGCATTGACCTTGAAAGGGCACAGGCTTTGTTCCTCCCTCAGAACTCATTCCCAATCTCAAGACCACTGCCAGCTGCCAGCCACAACAAGGCTACTGCAGCAGTGAGGTCGGGTATCGTTGTCAGTGAAGGACTTGTGGTGGATTTTCAATAAGGAATTCTAGGTGGGAGATCTGGCTCCAGTGTTTGTCTCCAGTTGTGTTCTCAGACAGATTAGTAAATAGGGAAGAGAAACTACTGAGGCTCACTCCAGGACATGAGCTCATAGATGGTAAATCTCTCCGGTGATGTGCATGGTGAGCTAATTGAGTTCCAGTCTTTGTCCTCCTGGATGGCGGATAGGACGTCCCACTCAGTCAGCTCAGACAAATCCTCAGGCCCTGTAAATAACAACACGCAGCCATGTTTTCTGCTTTTGTTTATATCCTGGATTATTATCTTTCCACTTTGTTTTCAAGATTTTTTTTTACTCATCTGTTTAGTCTCCAGTATGAGTTTTACAGTTTATATGTAATAACATAGTCCACCAAGGTCTATAACACTTCAAAGATATCGAGGAATCCTCCCACATACTCTTCCCTCGTTTCTTTAAACTGAAATCAATAAACAGATTTCATTAGACTTTGGCAGCCATTGCCCTTGACATGGTTATAAGAGGTCACAGTCATGATCACATCTGTCACTGTATATGAGTAACATTGAACATTTCTTAAGTTCAGTTATGAAAGTGCTGCATTTAGGAGAAGTCATGAGTCATTCAGGAAAGACCTTCATAGAATCACAGAGCAAAGACTGGATTTGCTTAGAGTCGTGCTTAATCCATTCGATTAATTAGTTTAGATATAAACTGCTTAGCCTCTGTTGGCTTGAGTCCTGGAAATAAATTGAATTTTGAATTATACAAATGAATTGTATAGCATACGATTCACTGTGGCAAGCTTTAAACCAAAGTCAGCCCTCACTTGTAATACCACCGGTACCACAGATTTACAGTGTCACCCTAGATCCTAGTCCAGATACAGTGGTCATCTACACTCTGCTAAAGCTTTGAATTAACATGAATGTATGCTAAGAATGTTTAGAAGTAATACTAGCACTGAGTCCAAATGCTTTAAGACCATACAGTCTGTGGGAAATGGCATTTAGTCATCATTGTTTTATCGTACTGACAGTATCATGTGTCCTGAACTGGATCCTTTCCTGGTGGTCTGCTTCATAACCTTGATCTGGTGGTAGAGATATGTCTCCCTCTGATGGTCACTGAATGTTGCTGGGAGCAAGCAGGATGAGAATTGATTATTAATGCATCTAAGCAGTTAATGAAGGTTACATCTTGTCATACATTTTGCTTACATTAACTGCAATGATATTGTGCTTTCTGATGGATTTACTAAAGACCTTGCAAGATATTAATTTATATTAACAATTTTAAACTAAGATATATGTAGAGATTTTGTTTTGTTGAATTGCAAAGCAAGGCATCTTAAACTCTCTGAGCAGTGTTCTGTATCTTGATCCATTTGTCTATTTTCAAGCACACAGGATGTAATGAAATAGCTATGTTTATGCAAAGATTTAGGAAGTGGATAGTGTTCACCTATCTAATTTGAGAGAATGAAATTGAATCCAATTGCCTGAATGGAATTTTGAATGGATTTAGCAAACTAACTGAGTTGTTTGTTTTTGTCTCAGAAAGGTTTTAATAAAGGGGGAAATAACTTTCCTGAGTGTATATCCTTCAGGAAGACAGGTCACATTTTATCCATCCATCCAACCTCCTGTCATCCATGAGCAACTAAATTAAATCAATGTCTGAAACCAGAGCCGGGGCTTCAACTGCACCGACAGAAATAGAAAATCTAGTTTCACTGTCTGCTAATAACATTAGTACGTTCCCTAAATGGCCAACCACCGACGACGGACAGGAACACAACAGGGATATAATTACAACACTCACATCTCCATTTTCCTGTAAAACATGCAGCCTGCTATTGCGCTTTATAGATTAGCTCCCACCCCCATAACCCCAGCAGGTAATGATTCATTCTTCACAGTATCATGTTTTACCCCATAATTAAACATCCCAAGGTGAAGCCAAGGAGAATTGGAAACCACATCTCATTGACCATATGAGAAATTCATTAAAAGTGCTGTGTGGGTGTCATTTGAGACCCTTTTCAATTTCCGTGGACTGACAAGTGTCATATATTTCAATAAACCAAATTCTAAACCTGTTGTTTGTTATATATAAGTAATTGGAATCCAGTCACCTGATTGCATCAACTTTATTGTCATATGACAGGTATTGTTGCCTAATTAGAAAATCTAAATAGAGACTCCAGATAATGGATATGCACACCATCGGTCAGCTCAGCATAATGTAACAATGAAAGCTTTTAGCAAGGCTCAAACAATTATTAGAAGTATGGACGGCATGATGTGAATGAAATCAGGATGTGTTAGCAGAGACAAAGAAGGACTTGTGATGTGAGGCAACAAGTTCCAAATCTGATTTGTTTCCTTCATCAGACAGCATCCAAGTTTCAATCTTCAGAGGAAAAAACATTGCAAAAAGCATTGTACCATTGTTTATATACTACAGTCTGCACTGAACTTCCTACCGTAGCTCCATTCTTGAATAGTTCCAGAGATCTTTAGAGCAAAATATGTTTAGTTATGTCAAATAACATGTGTTTACCTGTGTACTTTCTTCATCTCTTCACAGAATCTGCTGGTCTATACTTCCCGCAGAAACCGTATGCAGAGACCATTTACGTAGGGCAGGCTGCAGGGACACCTGTACTCCAGGTCCACTCCATGCCGGAAAGTGACTCTGAGAGGCCCCACTACCACTTGTGCTGGACCAACCCCATGAAGGCTCCATACTACAGCACATGGTTCCACATGGATGAGACCACAGGAGTTCTGTCCATGAATAAAACCCTGGAATGGAATGATTTTTACTCTCCCTGTAAGTTAAAGATAGAATCTTAGATGTTCTTTCTCATGGATTGTTGATCATTTTGTAAGTGTCATTGCGTGACTATGTAGACTACTCAATACCATTGTGCATGCTGTCTTTCAGTTGTTTATTTAACTGCTTAGTGTTTCAGTACTATTAACAAGTCACTATTAAAATATGATATATACGCTAGAATTGATAGGCTGCTTTACCTTTGGCATACAAATAATGCTGTTGCGTAAAAGTGATATGTCATTTTCAGAAATCTGCATTCTGGGCAGTAATGTAATTGAAAAGAGTAGGAAGTGCTTTGTCATCAAGAAAAGCACTGTGTGAGATTAAAATTGGGTTTTGGTCTTGTTATGGCTGTGTGTCTCATCAGATAAGAGCTCTGTGTCAGTGTGGAAGCTGACCCTGAGTGTCACCCCCCAAACCCCCAAACCTGACCAGAAGCACCGTTGTTATGGTCTGCCCTCTGACCGGACCGTGGTCACCCTGACCTTTGTCAACGCCACAGTGCCCCTTTGTGGCCAAACCAAGATGGAGAAGCTGTGCTTCCCTGACCACAACTTAAACCTCCACATCAAAGAGAACAGATTCCCAGGGTCACTTCTTCAGCTCAGGCCCCTTTCCAGGCTCAACATCTGCCCCAACTACACCATCTCCTACAGCATTGAATCAGGTGCAGCCATGCTTCTATCTACATTGTCTATGAGTCATCATTATTCATACTGCTGTTACAATGCTGATTCTCAGGTTGGCATCCCTCTTACCTTTCTGGTGCTGCAGAGGTCCCAGCACCGTTTGCTGTTAATGAGAACACCACTGAGTTGGTGGTGACCGCTCCGTTGGACCGCGAGGAGAGGGAGATGTATCGCCTGATGCTCGTCTGCGTGGTCCAGACCGAGGAGACCCTAAGCAAGCACTTTGTTCCACTTCTAATTAGCATCTATGACGAAGATGACAACGCACCATATGTAAATGGAACAGACACAGATGAGATCGTGATCGAGTTCAATCGCATTGAGGTACAGTTTGTACACGGCACATCATAACGTTTAAGAAACATCCTATTCGAATTGTATCTCTTATAAATATGTCTTAACGATTTTGCATTTTCTCTTTGGTTTCGCAGGGAGGAGTTTTTGGCAACTTAACTGTATATGATCGAGACACAACGGCTACTTACCCCAAAGATGATAGTCAGAATTGGTTGGTTGGTAATATGTTGACAAATGACATATGGATAAGAGAAGCATTCACTGTAGAACATACCTTCAGAGAAGAAAAGAGCATGTTTGGCAACGTTCGAGGGACCGTTCATGAATACAGTGAGTAATTCCAATAAATTCCACAGTGACATGTTGTGATAAAATGATATCAAATGTGCATTATTGTGATATTGAATAAACCACACTTTCTCCTTTTTCTGTGGGTATCCAGGGCTTAAACTCAATCGGAGCTTGTCTGTGACAGAGAATCGTACCTTCCAGCTTCCCTATCTGGTCAATGACACCACCTACCCTGGTCCTGACGGAACAGTGATGCTGCACTACAACATCACCATCACACCCGTTCCTATCCGCTTCACCAATGTCACCTATCTTTTCCCACTGACACGCAGATCCTCTGTTTATGCCCAGGTATCTGATGTTCCACACCACAACAATGGAAATATATTTAGCATTCGAGGCTAGAAAAATGTTTTATGTTTTGGGGGTTTATTTTTCAAATTAAAGTAGCCACCCCCAAAATAATTTGAATTTTCCAAGATCTTAAATCAACCCTTTCAATGTGATAATTTCTCTTTCTCTAACAATTTATGTTACATCTCTTTTCAGGTTGGTAGAGTGTGTGTGGACAACTGCCTGAAGTTTCAGGGCATCAATGTCACGTACCGGCTAGAGATAGCAGAGAAGAATGTTTCTGCTGACATGCAGGCCTGTTATGCCGCCATTAGCATAGCCCAGAGCCTGAGGGACGTGTCGGGAGTGCTGTATGTGAATGACTCTGAGGCACTGAGCCGACCAGAGTGCCAGGACCTGCAATACTCTGTGGTTGCCCAGGAGCAGCAGAACCAACTGCAGGCCAGCACTCAAATACTTATAGTACTTGATGGAGAAGGTACGTGTACAGGATGGCAATAATATAGACTGCAGCTGTTGTGAGTTGCCAATTAGATTACACTTAAAGGATGAAAGTATCTGTTTTTGGTTGCTGTGTTTGTATTTATGCTTTTTGATAGCCTAGTTGACAGCCACAGTATGGTGATTCACACAGTACACACATTCACTGTACAGTCTGTAATGAGGTTTGTATTTTATAGCACACAGGCAGTCTCTACAGGACCAGCGCTCACTGTCATGTGCGGAAGGAAGACAGCGAGGGGATTGCGAGGCAATCAGAGGTCTGGGTGCCACCACAGGGAGGTGCCAGTGGAGGCAGGGCACAGAAAAAGGTATATCATACGTGGTTCAAGAAAGGCTCCTGATAGCCTCCACTGGTTAATGTCAAAACACTGAATCAAATAATGTTCCCTTTACCTCAGGAATATCAGAGAGTTATTCCACCTGCTCTCCAGACCTTCATACCTGTCCTGATGGCTTATGTGATGCTATTGAGAGCAAGGACATGTCGATATGTCCACAGGACTGCACTGGTAAGAAACAACTGAAGTTCATGAATATGTGTCTTCTAATTTTACTTTTTGTGAAAGAAAGACATTTTTTAAGAAAATAATATTAACTATGAATTTGAATTCTGTGCATATTTGTGTCTTCACAAAGGTGAACCTGTAATCGGAGGTCACGAAAAAGGCTTGATGTTTGGCATCAAAGCTGGCTATGGAACCTGCTACTGCTACTCTGAGAAATGCTATTGTGAAAAAGACGATGTTGAAGGTAAGTTCACCACATTCAAACCCTGTCTTCTTTTACAGTCCACACAGCCTATCCCAAAGCGCCTCTCCTGATACTCCTCTCTCTGCCTTGTCTTTCTCAGAAGCCATATGTGACGATATGTGTAAGACCATCATCGCCACTGCCGTGCTGCTCTCCTTCATAGTCTCCATCCTCCTCTCCTCCTACTTCATCCATCGTTACCACAAGAACTCTCCCAAGCCGCCTATAGCCTCAGCTGAGATGACCTTCCGTCGGCCGGCCCAGTCTTACCCTATCAGTTACTCTGCTAACAATGTACGACGCGGCTCTCTGGACTCCATGGAGAACCAAGTGGCCATCGACACATTCAAAATACCTGTAAGCTTTAAACGAATGGGTCAGTTCTAAAACTAGGTGGAAAATACAAGGAACGAGAACTAGGCTCTAAAACTGTTTCTCTATTGTTTTAACAGGAGGATCCCAAGTGGGAATTCCCTCGTAAAAACCTGGTGCTGGGTAAAACCTTAGGAGAAGGGGAGTTTGGGAAAGTTGTCAAGGCGACTGCTTTCCGTCTCAAAGGAAAGGCTGGTTACACCACAGTGGCTGTGAAAATGCTTAAAGGTAAGATGAAGCAGACAGAGTGCAGACAGACTGGGAAGTAATAATATGGCTGACTTTTTGTACACTGAGTACAAAAGCAACTGCACATGCTGCAATACCTTATATTCATCACTGTTTGCAAAAACATTTTAACACTGTATATTTCCATGTATATTTGTCAATCCTTCCCTTTTTTCACAGAACATGCCTCACATAGCGAGCTCCGTGATCTGCTGTCAGAATTCACTTTACTGAAGCAAGTAAACCATCCACACGTCATAAAGATGTATGGAGCTTGCAGTCAGGATGGTAAGGCATAATTTTCCTCCTCTTTGACTACCTGCATGTTTTTCATCTGAGTGTCTTCTTAATGGCTGTGATTCCCCACCCAGGACCATTGTACCTGATTGTGGAGTATGCAAAGTATGGATCGCTACGCAACTTCCTCCGTGAGAGTAGAAAGGTCGGGCCCAGCTACATGAGCGGCGATGCCAACCGCAACTCCAGCTACCTGGAGAACCCAGACGAGAGGGCACTTACTATGGGTGACCTGATCTCCTTCGCCTGGCAGATCTCCAGGGGTATGCAGTACTTGGCGGAGATGAAGGTATAGTCACTAGCTTAATTGAAAATTAACCTGAAAATCCTTTGGCTCCAAAAAATTTAATTGAGTACTGTTGTCCTACAGCTTGTCCACAGGGACCTCGCTGCAAGAAACGTCTTGGTTGCAGAGGGGCGTAAGATGAAGATTTCCGACTTTGGCTTGTCCCGAGACGTCTATGAAGAAGACTCATATGTAAAGAGGAGCAAGGTAAGGCAAGCATTTTCAGAAAGCCATTCTGAAATCTGAATTGTAGTCTATGTACTAGGAACAAAGCTGAATGGTTCTATTTCTTTTTAGGGTCGAATCCCAGTCAAATGGATGGCAATAGAGTCCTTGTTTGATCACATTTACACAACACAAAGTGATGTGTAAGTAGTTTGTACCATCCACTTAAACTTGGGAATGCATACTTTATCCCTAACCTTAACCGTTAAAAGTCATACTTATATGAGTTCCTTTACCTCCTCCAAGCTGGTCCTTTGGTGTGCTACTGTGGGAGATAGTAACACTGGGTGGAAACCCCTACCCAGGTATTGCCCCTGAACGCCTCTTTAACCTCCTCAAAACGGGCTACAGGATGGAGAAACCAGAGAACTGCACAGATGAAATGTAAGTTTACTTTCATTTTGGAGCTTGCGTTCCTGTTTACAAATTTTTTTTATTGAAAATCTGGATAGTACAATCTGGAGGTTATGATGATGATTATAAAGGATTCCAACTTCAACCATGGGCTACATGTGTCTTTGCAGGTATAATCTGATGCTCCGATGCTGGAAACAAGAGTCAGACAAGAGGCCAGTGTTTTCAGACATCAGCAAAGAACTTGAAAAGATGATGGTGAAAAGCCGGGTAGGTTCAAACAAAAAAAGATAATTGATCTTGTTTCTGTCTTCAATAGTAATTCACTAATTATATGGCACTTACAGACTCTTATTCTTAATTACATAAACCCTTTCATACTCTGTATGTCCAACATAATTCATGTCTAGACAACATTCTCATTTTCCCATGTCCTTAGACTGCACACACATATAATTAGCAAGGATGGGCTTGTGTTGCGGTTTTGATTGAGGCCAGTTGAAGTACCATTTGTCATAGAATTAGAAATCCAATCAAAGCTATCTCTTGTGGTTATTTTTGTCTGTACTTGCCACACCTCTCTATTTGTCTGGTGATTGGCTTAATCAGATGTTGATCTCCTGTTGCCAGGATTACCTGGACCTGGCAGCATCAACGCCAGCTGATGCCCTGCTGTACGACGATGCCCTCTCTGAAGAGGACACGCCTCTAGTGGACTGTAATAACGCCCCTCTCCCTCGAACCCTTCCCTCCACATGGATTGAAAACAAGCTATATGGTAGAATTTCCCATGCATTTACTAGATTTTAGAGACAGGACACAAAAGCTCTCTTTTTGGCAAGTTGTGATTGGCTTTCCTTAGACAAATGTGTGTGTCTGTGATCTAGGCATGCTTCTCTGACATCTGAAAATCTCACATTTCTTAGAAAATGAGAGAATCTGTGAAAAAGAGGATCTTGTGTCTCAATTTATTTGGACCTGCTTCTGATGTACAGTACCCGAAAGCTGACTAAAAAAAACATACATCTGTAAATATAAAACATTCCTATACTTATATTTTATTCCATATAGCCAGTTGGATAACTCATTTAGGAATGGAATTCGCTTTTCAATACACATTTCAACGATCCCAACTTTTTATTTAAAAAATAATGCAACATTTGAAACAGGTCCTTGCTGAATAAATTACTATTTATAATTTGGTTTGGATTCCAAACTGTCTTACTTATCTGAATTTGATGTGAAATGATCTGATTCCTCAATGTTGAACAGAGAAACAGTAAGGCTTTTGAATCAAACTCTCTGGTAATATTGATAACAGAGAGAATCAACATTGTAAATGTGTTTCCCCTGGGCCTTCCTACCAAATATTCCAGCTCTTGATAACATAAAACGTATTTAGCAATATGATGGCTGTCAGTGAGGTAGTTAATTACCAGGTAAAAAACTGTGACACATTGTCCATGTTGTTTATTGTTTGATGCAATCTACATCTGCTTCAACAACATTGATGGTGCATAAGCCAAGGATACCATTGACAGATCACAACATTCAGTAATGTACCAGTTGTTGTTGTTGTGTTTTTTTATTTTATATGACACCTCGTAGCTCATATAATTTTCATAGCAGGAACAATCAGCATCTGTCTCATCTGCAAAACGTATTGATCATCGCTACTTACAATTTTCCATTAGTATCGCATTAGTCTGGAGTTCCATTATAAAATTGTCTTTTGGCAAACATGACCAAAACAGAGTTTCTTTTGAGAGCCTTACTGTCTGCACTCTACATTTCATTTACTCCGTGCAGAAAAATGATATGTTCTCATTTTTAGGCATGTCATACCCGAACTGGCCTGAGAAGAGCCCGGTACCTCTCAACAGACTTGATGCCACTAACCCAGTCTTTACAAGATATGCCAATGATAGTGTTTATGCAAACTGGATGGCGTTGCCTTCACCCGCAAAAATTGTGGACAAGCTTGATAGTTAAAAGCAAATCAACATTGTAGAAAAGATTCCTAATTGGGTAGATGTGTATATTTATATAAAAACTGTACATACACAATCTGATGCTAAAGTTGGTTCCCTTTTATTTCTGTTGCACGGGTAATTCAAATCCAAGGAAACTGGGGGATAATAAAGTCTTTTTGCTGCAAAATGGCTATACAACATTGACCATGCTTCAAGCAGCTGTTTGGTATGTTGATCATTACCTCAAGGTCATGTTGGCCAAATTGTATCATTGCATGACTATATACTGTACCAGGTTGTATGTCAATGTAATTGTCTTTCAAGTGCCTGTGCTGCTTCTAATAGCCTCCAATTATTAGTGTACGACTGTGAAGATCTTGTACCATCCTCGGAATTAAAGGGCACATCTTTACCATCACCAGTCGTAGATCTCTGGAGATGATTGACAAAGAGACAACATTGAGTTTAAACATCTGAACATCTGTAAAGTTTCTACTTAATATAATATTGTTCTTTAAAATGTAAACATTGCATTTGTTGTGGTACTCAACAGTTCCAACTATACTTGCCAAAGAAAATAAGACAACCATGTTGAATTAAATAAATCTTAACACAAAAATATCAAATAGTGTTACTGTACGAAGGACATAATACTAAATGTAGAATGTGGCATGTCCAGTGTAAAACTGCAGTTCACCTTATGATTCAATGTAATGGCAATCTTTGTGCAAAAATGATAGTTCAGCAAATACATTTGTGTTAATAATTGTTATTATATGATTTTGTTGCAGTCAATAAACAATGAAATGTATACAGTCTGTTTACACATAACAGGCTTAATTGCATTTTTCTTCCTCAATGATTACATTGGTTTACACAAGCAAGCAAAAAAATAGCAAATTAATCTTAGAATATTGAGCTATGGGAAAGTAGAGCACTAAACCTTAATGTTAACATTTGCAGGGCACCAAAATATCCGTGGGAAGTGTGCTCAATAGTTTTTATAAACTAATGAAAATATAAAGCCAAAATGATCTTAAGGTATTGGATCAATTATCTTTCATCTCAGTAGCATTGACTGCTTACATTTGAACGCGGCACTTGCATGTATTTAAATCCAATGTACGCAAAGTACGGGAGTCTGCTCACAGATATATAAAGATCTATGGCGCTTTTATAAAACTGTTTTTTAAATACATTTTCTGTCTTATACACACAATGTCAAAAGAAAAAGGTATTTCTAGTTGTTGCTTCTTTTTTGTATTAGCTAAACAAACATTAGGGGGTTTTGTCATCTGGGTAAAGTGGATCTAGATACAGTCTGTACTCCGTGGCATTTACATGAAGATGAGAGAAGGGGCATCTTTTCCTGGTGAGTTAGCCTGCTAGCTATGGAAAAATAATTTAAAACAACCGATTTAAACGTATCGAGACAAATACAAAACTTACATACTTGTAGCGCTGGTTGTGTTTCTGTCACTCCTCAGTTATTTCGCCTAACGTTTGCAAATGTTCGCACTCTAATTTAATCAACAGAAGAGTAGAGCTAGTTAGGTGGCTAGCTTCGGGCACAAAGCCGGCTGGCTACAGTAGTGTTTATAGCTAGGCTAGCTAGGGACTGTAGCTGGGTATTTTTCTTGCTGGCTAACTAGCTAAAATAGTGACAATGTATATAACTTGACATTAGCCAGCATCCCTTATCTGTAAACCCTAAAGATAGCTAGCTAGCTGTAAAAGAAGTCTCCGATTTTGGAGTATTAGCCTAGGCTAGCAAAGCTATCTGACAGAAGTTATTATCATTGGGTCTGATTCAGTTCATGCAGCGCATCACTTGAGCCGAGTTAACTAAGTTAGTTACTCAATTGTATTAAAGTTAAATGAATTATGTATTTCATTAACTTTTTTGTAGTCAGTGTCTTGCCTCGTACAACTCATTGCCAACTCTTTCCCCTTTGTTATCTGTTCCTAGTCCAATTCGATAGGGTGTCAATCCCAACCAAGTAAGGCAAAGAATGTTTGCTCCTGTGCTTCTGTAAACTACATTTGATCAACAACTCACTGGAATAGCCACTCACCAACCAAAATGGGCAGAATGAAATGAAATGACAGATTCACTTTTTATAGTGAGCAATCTGCATTTCTCTGTTCAAGGATATATTGCCTGCCACATTAGTATGTTTGGCTAAACATACTATTTATGAGGACTTGATGCATTGCAACAAGGGTGGTCTGTTATTCTTGGGGGAGGTTTAGCAGAATTTGAAGCAAATGAAGATGTCCCATCCTTAGACTTGATGAGAGCGTGATGCCCAGGCGAAGGTTAACTCTGCAGGGCCGGGCGCGCTGGCTGCTCCTTGGTCTATTCCTGCTCCTGGTGCTGCTGCTGTTTGTCTACTTGCTTGAGTGCACCCCCCCAGCAGACGTCAGCCTGATGCTGCCTGGCCTGGGTGCCGAGCCCTATGGTAAGGAGTACTGCCAAGCCCTGCTGCAGGAGCAAGAGGAGCACCATGTCAGCCGCACCACCAGCCTCAAGCGCCAGATTGCCCAGCTCAAGCAGGAGCTCCAGGAGATGAGTGAGAAGCTGAAGGTGCTGCAGGACAGGAAGGAGCTCCCTGGGATACAGGGACTGGCTGACACCAAGGACCAAGAGCCTGGAGACCTCCTGGAATACCTCCATTCTCAAATTGACAAGGCAGAGGTGAACACGGGTGCACGCCTGCCCAGTGAATACGCTGTTGTCCCCTTTGAGAGCTTCACCTCCACCAAGGTGTATCAGCTGGAGATGGGGCTGACGCGGCACCCAGAGGAGAAGCCTGTTCGTAAGGATCGCAGAGATGAGCTAGTTGAGGTCATAGAAGCAGCTCTGGATGTCATTAACAACCCAGATGAGGAGGATGGCCAGGAGGATGAAGCACCCATGCAGAGGCAGACCTACACAGAGAGCCACTTCACTGAGGGTAAGAAGGACCCTGACCATGTGTGAATCTGTTACTGAAAAGTAGCTGTTATAAGCTGCATATTTGTGGAATGCTTGACGTGGTATTCTTTTGTCCATTTGGACTTATTCTGATATTTGTGCAGGGCTATACAGGACTGAACGGGATAAAGGCACGCTCTACGAACTCTACTTTGCAAAAGAGGATTCCAGCAGTTTCCGGCACATCACTCTTTTCCGTCCATTTGGTCCTTTGATGAAGGTCAGGAGCACGTCTGTGGAGACATCAGGGATCATAATCAACATCATTGTGCCACTGGCAGGCAGAACAGAAACCTTCTCACAGTTCCTACACAACTTCAGGTGTTGATTTGATTGATATAATTTTCATTATATAAAAAAAAATGTATGTATTCCATAAATTATACTATTGATTATTTTCATATATTTACCAAGCCTGATTGGTTAATTGGTTAATAGATATTGCATTGCCTGTTAAAAATAGATATAATACATGTACCTAAAGATACCTTGAAGGCAGAATTGGCAAGTTTTTGGACCAAAATCATTGCATTTGGTCTGAATGCTGTCCAATCATTTTTGCTGGTCCGACCTTAATGATTGGTCATGTTTATTACAGTCTTGCGACACCAACATATATCAAATTTATGTAATTTTGCTTTCAATAGTTTCCATCACAAAGTTTATTTCAGCAAATGTGACAAAAAGTTATTCTCAACAACATTGCCTACCCTGCCTTTAAGTATGACTTTTTAAAGGCTACTTTTGTTTTGCAGGGAAGTTTGTATCCAACATGATAGACAAGTGCATTTGACCGTGGTTTACTTTGGACAGGAGGGTTTACAAGAGGTTAAGTCCTCTTTAGAAAAGATGTCCAGGTTTGTTCTCATATTGTGAATTATTTCACATCTAAACACATTCTACCTGCTCTTTCAATGTATCACATTGTACAATTGGTTCTTACAAATTTCTGTATCCAGAGTGTCCTGGATATATGTGACAGCTGTTCCTCTTTGATTTGTTAACATTGTTATTTCATCACCAGGGAGGAGGACTTCTCTAACTACACCCTCATCCCAGTGGACGAGGAGTTTTCCAGGGGCAGAGGTCTTGACATTGGAGCCCATGCCTGGAAGAAGGGTGATGTGTTGATGTTCTTCTGTGACGTGGATATCTACTTCACACTGGAGTTCCTCAACACTTGCCGTCTGAACTCTGCTCCAAGTAGGTCTATGAAATTATGTATATTTTTTCTTTTAAATATACAGTGGTCTTCTGATGTTTGTACTGTATTGGTTGTGATGGTATATGTGTTATGACTAACTAAACTTTCTGTTTTCTCTTGTTTTTATTTTAGACAAGAAAGTATTTTATCCAGTGGTTTTCAGTTTGTACAATCCTGCCATAGTTTATGGAAATTTGGAGCTGGCCCCCCCTATTGAAAACCAGCTTGTGAGTACAAAATACACTTTTTAATGTAGAAGTGGGCTTTTTTAGCCTGGTGTTTATGTATCCAATGACAAGCTGCCTTTTTATGCAGATTCATAAGAAAGATGCTGGTTTCTGGAGAGACTTTGGCTTTGGAATGACATGTCAATACCGCTCAGACTTCCTCAACATTGGTAAGCTGTGTTGATAAGCTCAGTGAAGACAGTCTCATAATATACAGTAGGTAGTATTGAATATTTCATCTGAGAAAGCAATGAGACAGGAAGCTACAAAAGAGAACTTGATGTGTGATTTGCTTTCCAGGCGGTTTTGATCTTGAAGTAAAGGGCTGGGGTGTGGAAGACGTCCACTTGTACAGAAAATACCTGCGAAGCGACTTAATTGTCATGCGAACACCGGTATCAGGTCTATTCCACTTGTGGCACGAGAAGCAGTGTGCAGATGAGTTGACACCAGAGCAGTACCGCATGTGCATTCAGTCCAAAGCCATGAACGAGGCCTCACACTCCCATCTGGGCATGCTGGTGTTCCGAGAGGAGATTGAGAATCACCTCCGCAAGCAAGCCTTCAAGACTCAGCTCAAAGCAGATGATTGAACCGGTTTGTTTCCAACGTGGACGTCATAGTCCCTTTGTGCAACTTACAGTCAAGGCGCTGATGTTTTAGAAGACATTAGAATGGCAGTACTAAATATGGTTAATTATTAAAATGCACTATAGAAAAAAGCTGTTTACACAAAAACCTCCAGTTATTTGTTATAGTTTAGCTGAAGACACAGATGAATGTACTAAAATGTACAGTTACATTGATAAATGTGAAAAATCCAAGTGATAGACCTGAATAGCACTACCTGCATTAACATCAAAAGACTAAACATCTGTAAAGTTTGGACTATCAGGCAAAGGTCCAACCAAACTAAGGATTGGGTCCCTTTAAAAAAATAAAATAAAATTTTTTAGTTGTCCCATGCCAGTCTCAAGCCATATCGTTATATTTTTTTAATTCACGTGAAACCTGGGTTTAAATGATGGTAAAAAGGGATGATTTTTATATTAGCATAGGCTTTATTGAAAGGGAAAGACAATCAGTCAATGTTTTCTTTGCATAGAAAACTGCTTGTAATGTGATAAAATAAATAGAAATTTGATCAAAAGCATACAGTCCATAAATATTCCTAATCTATGTTCATCTCCAAAGAAAAATATTCTTAGAGCTGGGTTAAACCATACATGATGGAGCCATTAAATGACAGTTGCGCTGTGGCAAATCTGGGATTATTAACATGTACATAACTTTTCTGTGTACATAATTATAATTGTCTATGTTTTTATAATACGATACATGTGTGCCTACTAGCTGGGTGTGGGAATATGAAAGACGAGATTATACTCTATACCTCTTTACGGTTGATGTCATTGATTAAAATGAATGACAATACATAGAGCAGCATTCACAACTGAAAATAGTACATGTTGGTCCTGATCATTTCTGCTGAGAAAAACATTGCTGGAAAGAGATATTTACACTTGCAAGAATGTGACCTTATCAGACAGCTCTTTATTTTGTTAAATGTCTTCAAAAACTGAAGCTGAACATTATTAAAAATGGATAGGTTACGGTTGCATTTTGTCTGTACACAAACATGCCAGTTTTGTGGCATTTCTGTTCCTTGTTAGTTATGTTTAACATTGCCATTCCAACTATTTTACCCTGCTGCATGGTTCTCTAGATTATTTCTAGAAAGGTTTATTTTTTAAGGATTCTGTTTTTAACTGAGCTCTACTCAACACCAATACAATAAAAACACTTAACAAATGATGTGAAAGTAAACTATTTATTTTGACTTATTACATCATAAAATGTATAGTAGTATTTCAATTTCTTCTGTCACACAATTGTTTAAATTCTCTCAATGTTTCAGTTGGATCCATATACTGTACATTGCAGTAAATCTCAAGCAAGCTTCACCAGTTCGATAATTTAAGCTATAAAATGTAACCAGTGGTCTTAGAATCCACTAATCTGTCTAAAGAAATTCTTAATTTAAGACAAATGGCATAATACAAGTGTATTCATCATAATACAATTGACTACAAGAAATGTATAGAAAATAAAAGAATACTAACAGAAAATCATGTATCAAATCAAAGAGCAATAAACACAATGCTGTAGGGGGGGTTTCTGATTAATTTTTGCAGGTTTATTTTCCACTCCAGCCAGTCAATTTCCTCAGTGCATATGTTCTGGCTGTATTCCCATGGTCTTGTAGATCTCTTTGAGAATAAGAAGAGCTGTGTCCTCTGACTCCCTGGAAGAATTTAAATATCATATCTCATTAATTGGGGGTTACATTTACAAGTACTTTATGTTGAGAAAGATCTTTGCTAAAAGCCGAGTTGAAGGACGATGGCAGAGGAAAATGAAACTGCCCACATACCAGTAGCACAGATGACTCTGAAGGGCGAACAGGTACTCGTTGAAGCTTTCGATTGGCTTCTCCTGTAGAACGTAGTCAATGCGATTTCCTGCGTTCAACATTCCTATCTTCACCTGTGGCTCCTCCTCCCGCAGGGGCTCAGGACTCTCTCCCATCTTGGATTCTGTGACAAACCCTAAGGGGGTATTTTACAGTTTCATAATCATACACATTAACATTTATACTTCAACAATAAATGCCAACAAGGGGGTATTTTTGCCTTTGTATCAATGACACTCCACCTCAAGAGTGTCAATGAGAAAACTCACCCTGCTGCACCTGCTTCTCCTCCTCTTCTTTGATCTGATTGGCCACCATGGCTAGTTCAGCCTGTAGCTGGGCAGAAGATGTGTGAGCCCGGGCAAAGTCATTAAGCGTCTGCCAGGCACTCTTCAGGGAGCTAATGAAGCCGTGCTTCAGGTCTGAGCCCATACGAGTCAGGCTTTCCTTCAGCTCTGCAACAGACAACAGCCCCCCTTGTTAGACCCTCTTGTAACATGATGCAATGCAACTTCTGATCAGGACATGGGTCAGGAAATTCACATTCTGCAGGATTAAGGTTAAAACTGTAGTCTTTATTCTAGATGTCCATACCAAGATGAAGTCTCTTTCTCCCTTTGTGATGTGGGATGAGAACAGGCTTCAAATCCAAGTCTGGCATTATCATGGGCTCCATCCTGTATGCAACTGGGTCCAACTAAAGCAGAGGACAACTTTGTTGTTACATCAAATGTTTTTGTGATTTAGAAATACAAGTAAATGCTTTTTGACTTGGGCATGTCATGAATAAGCACAATCACATTCCTCCAAGGGCAAATAGAGTCAGACGGATTCACAAACCGGATGGTAGATGTTGAAGAATCCTTTGCACGTGGGCAGCTGGTAAGTCTCTTCGATCTTCTCCAGCCCTCGGACTGTCAGGAACATTCCTATTGGAGATCCCAAAGCAAAGAAATTCTCTGGCTCAAAGTCCAGAGAGTGGTACACCACAGATACCTATGCAGTGGAAGGGTGACAGAGATATTATTTTATAGTTATTTTCATTGCAAAGGTATAATATCATTTTACAACAATGTAAAATGTTTGTTTAAAATGATTATTTATGCAACAGTTGCATCAGTTTCCAATGATGTGCTAAAAGATGGGATGTGGTTTACCTGTCCAGTGCCAACTTCAAAGTAGTTGTAATCCACATGGATGGAGGAGACAGTCCCGCGCACAGGAAGCTTCATAGCGCTCGGTTCTGGGAGGGGCCCTACTTGAGCGGGCACAACCTCCTGACTGGCTACCTTTACTTCCTCCTTCTCTTGTGCTGCCTGGTGTGTGGCCAACAAATCGGTGACAAACAGAGGAGAGGAGACATCTTCATGTTAAACTGGTTTTGGTTTGGCAGCTTCACTGAGGAGTTTTCAGAGAAGGCTGTTAAACTAACCTGCTTATTCGCTTTTTCCTTCACAAATTTGGCTATTTTCTTCCGTGGTCCCAGGGGAATGCCCATCTCTTTAAGATCATCAACTGTACACATCAGCTTCATATGAGGGGGAAAGAGATGATAAGTCAATAAATCCCAGGTACCTTGACATTCAGTGTCCTGTCAATGCTCAATATAAGTCATGTGATTACAAGCAAGGAGGTCCTTACAAAAGACTCAATGTCTATCTTCTCCTGTTCAAAGGTACTCTGGTAGTCACATAACCCCAGGTGCTCCAGCACAGTGGAGAGATCTTCAAGCTCTTCTGACTCTTCTTTAGGCACCTCCTCCACAGCAGGTGGGACAGCAGCACTATTAGCCTGGGAGATGGGGCCAGACACCTGATTTGAGAGTAAGATGGGAAATTAAAGTTGTACTTTAATTGAATCAAACTTTGTTATCACAATTTATGAAGGTGATTGTTTTTACATTGTTGGGTTTTATATGATGGTTATGAACTCTGACCTGTTGTCTGTCTACCAGGATGCCTCCATTAGAGGTGGGCATGGTTGTCATCCCTTGCAGGGGTGAGCAATTCTTCTGATTAGACAGCAAGTCAAATAGTATAAGAGAACCTGGACAGAACAAAGAAATAAAACAATATTCAATACAAATGATTCTCATTAATTTTCTAAGCCTGAATACATGTTCACACCATGACTAACCCAAGCTGTGTCCAGACACTGAAACACCTCCTTTGAAATCTGGATTTCTCTGCATGAACAGGGCATAAATCCTGTTAATCTCCTGGGCAACTGTGTCCATTATGGTCTGGCAGTAGGTTGGGCTGTTGTAGAACAATACGTCTAACAGAGTCTCGTTAGTAAAATGACGCAAGCGTCCAGTACTGGGCAGGGTGATCTTCTTTATCCTCCTGAAAGAGGAAGAATTATCATGTAGAGGGTCAAAACATGCCAATCCTGAAGGAGAATTGGTTTCACACAGTCATGAACCATGGCTCTGTCATGTGTCTGTCACCTGTCCACCCCTGTGGCATCTCCATGCAGTGCTGTATGCCACTGGACAGGAAGGAACTCCACCCTGCTGATGACGTGCTCATCCTGGGCTTTCTTAAAGTGACTCTGCAACAACTTCAGGGACACACTACGGAAATCGTCCACTGACAAGACAAGAATATATGACAATGGATTTCAGAACATGATTCAATCTATAAGTATGATTTGGCTCTTGGGAATTTAAGACAACAGGTGAAAACAAGCTACATACCACACTCCACCATGCTCCTGAACCTCAGATCACACACTGGACCAATACCATGGACCATGAAGACAAGATGATCCACCTGTGGCATCTCTCCTGGAATTGGCAAACACAAACATGTAGACAGTACTTTAATAGGAGGTTTTTTTATGTGTCCTTTAATTCGTAACATGTTAAATTAATGAGAGAAATAATAATAATGTAAGAAGAGTTACCATCAGGTACTTCATCATGGTCATCATCGATGCCCCTCTTGACAACTCTAGGTCTGGTCTGTCCATCCTGGGTCGTGCCCCACTCATCCGGCATAGCGGAGGGTTGAAACTGAACTATAACCTAAGAGACAGAAAGAAAGGGAACCACCGGTAACTATGGACATACAGTACTCCACTAAATTAACACAAATGTCAAAAACAACGTTAGTTACCTTAGGATTGTGCATGACAATGGTTTCCCCAGATGGGAACTCCAGCCGTCGATGCCACTGGTTGGTGGACACAGCTTTCTTATATTCTCCCTTGATAGAAGACAGATTATCACTCAAAGAAAATCACAGCAATCACCAAGTCAGGTCAGTCATCTCTCAGGACAAACGCTGTGCTGCACACGTGAAGCACAGCGTTCACCAGCACTTGGTGTACTTAGTACTGACAAGCTTATCAGAGTTAACGTTTATGGGACAAACCTCTAGCTTGTCGCTGAACTCTTCTGAGTAAGGAATGAAGCGGCTGTCTGTGTCTCCCTTGTAGAACCAGGTGCAGCGCCGGACCTCGGTCGGCTCCTCCTCCCAGTAGACAGCAGTCCGGATGCGGTCATACAGCTGCACGTCGTAGCGACCGCCGTCCGTGCACACTATCACGCTCTCAGGGTCTGGTTGGACTGGAATCAAATTATACATTTTGGCAACTTTAGCCGGTTTAATTTGATAGGAATCCTGATGAACGCAAATGATCCAAGTCAGATTGCAGTAATATGTCATAATGTGCCTCCAAACCTGAGTTATAAATCTCCTCCAGCTGAATAGAGTCGAGGATACTAAAGGGAAGCCAAACACTTTTAGATTCCACTTGTTTGCAGAAGAACCAATGAGGCTGGACAGGCTCGTAGACATTGTAGTTGTATTGCATCATGGGGTTGGCAGGGACTAATGCTCCAGAAGTGGTAGGGGCAAGAGGGGGCGTCTGCATCTGTGTGGTAGGAGGCTAGAGGAAAAACAACACAGATTTAGACTCAACTTGACTACAAGCATCTTCATCAGAGGCATTTACCATGCATGGCGTCAAAAAGATAAACAATGCAAACAGCTCAAAAGAGATGGATTGTCTACCTTAGAATATGTGGAGGGAATCGTTTGGAACGTTTGAGCTGGAGAGCCAAGAGAGTAGGGATTTTGTTGTGGTGGAAAAGGCTGGGACTGAACCTCTGGCCCTGCAACATAGGGCTTCGCCCTGCTACTGATGGGGTTGTGGCGGTAAGGATTGTAGCTTTGTTGACTGGGCTGGGGAGGAGGAGGGGTCACTGTGCTAGGGGGAGGAGTGTATCGTCCCATTGGGTTCTGGTAAACCCCACCACCAAACTGTGGCACAGGGTTGGTTTGAGGTGCAGGAGTTTGAACCATGGCACCACTGGGTACAGAGATTGGACCTGATGTTGATGGGGCTACTGAGAGTGCTGGGGGTGGGCATGGCTGATGCCCAATGGAGGCAAATGGGTCACTGCTGGTGACAGTATTAGAGAAGTAGTTAAAAGTGGCAGGGGCGGGGGCATTTCCAGAGGTCTGTCCAAGAAAGCTGTCTTCTTCTCCTACATCTGTTGAGTCATCTAGAAAAGAAAGACACCACACAAACGTGACATAAACTAGTTAGCTGCATGTATTTTAATTTGTCATCTCAGCACTTACATTTAACATGCACTCATAAGTTGCTCACATGTATTCTTATTACGTACAAATAATTTTCCTACTACTGGGCTACTATAATTCACACATTTCTCGGACCTGTTCACTATCTAAGGTTACAAAGGTATTTGGATTATTAGATATGGTGAAATGACACCAAAACAGAGACAATTGGTCTACTCGGAGTTAATGATAAACCAGCCATAAACGACAACTGACATGTCAAATGAACTGTTTTGGTTGTACAACTAGCAAGCTGACTTAGCTGCAAGCTAGGTTGCTAACTTTTGCCAATGAATAATAACCCTATTTGCCTTATCTTACCTCCTGATAACACGGCTGGACCAGTGGCCTGGCTGACAGGTATGAACGGTAGATTAAAATTAAACTCTGGTGCCGTAGTAAACAGTAAATTTGAGCTGGAATTGGCCACATTGTTGGTTTTCCTATCAGCCATTTTCATCCAAATTACACGTAGCCAAGCTTATCCCACTGCCGGGGCAGTCATTAGTTCACAACCCGGATATGGGAGGAAGGTTTCGTTCCTGCGTTGAAGTATCCACTGATTTGTAAACATGATGATAGCTCTGCTGAACTAGTACGTAGCCTAGGGCCTACTGTACACCGGTTGTGTTGAAACATACGAAAAAGCACAGTGCTGCTGCCCCTGCTGGTGTGGAGAACTATTAACACTGTGGTCGTGTCCAGAAAAGTAGCATAAAAAATTTACTAAAAGCAGATAATCGTTGGACGTTATTAGGTTGGTAATATTACATATGATACAATCTCACAAAAAATAAGGTCTAGTTCAAAAGAATCACACCCCGACTGTGCAAGATATAAAGCGGTTTCTCAGCCGGGGTAGTCAGGGTACATTTGACATGGGTGCTTCCATTCGAATATATTTTTATTGGTACAATTTTTATTTTAAATATAATGAATATTTGAATCCAACAACATGACAACCAAGGACACATAATCTTCTTTGTTATTGTGTGCTAATTTTCCTGAGCTTTTCGTGCTGAATATGATGACGTACAGTTAAAGTTTTGATGACGTACTTTTCCCGCCACAGAGTGTTCCTGCCTTGACAGTCAAAGTTGGTGTCTGACTAGCTAACTCCATAATTTTACGTTGTTGTGACACTTATTTTACCGATTAATCATACTGATTCTGCCTAATGATGCCTTCTTCTCATGACTGGATAAACAACCCAATGGGTGTTGTCGAAGGCATGTTTGGTAAGAACAAACGAAACGCTGAAAGCTAAAATTGATAGTTAGCTATATCTGGCTAGAACAGCGTGCGCTGGCTGTGCTACAGTAGTCTTCCTCTTCTCGGCTGGATTGGGGTCTGGTTCAAAAACTTTGTTAGATATGATGATTGCAAACCAGCAAACCGTACATTATTAATTTTAGAACAATACAACTTTATTGTTGTTAGACTAGTTAGACTAGTTCTTTTTTTTATCACCTGCCCAGTTAGCTAGCTAGCTAGCTGTCCCACCAACACAGCAATGTTTTAAGACTGTTAGTTGGGTACTAGTAGATCGTAAACGTTTGCAAACTCTTGTCATGTTACGAAGCCAGATTGGAACACTTTCATCTTTTTATTTGGTGTGACCCTGTTCGCGTCCAGAATGACAACGACCCTTCAAATGTTTCACTTTCCATTTAATCTGAATGCAGTGAGTGTTATTGTCAGTCAGCTTCCCCATTTTCACCCACGGTGAGATACCACACAGATCCTATGTTTCTATATTTGTGACTATATCATTTTTGTTATTTTTCAGCCCAGAGAAACTCAAACCCCCAATGGGGATCAAAAGTTGTGGAGTACTTCAAAGACAAGCTGAAAGAAAAAGAGGCCCATACCTGGGTAATGTCATGTCTAACACAAATGTTATTGTTTTCAACCAGATTAACATGCCATTGAATTTGCTGTTCATTACAAATATTTAATAGCTATGTCTACCTTTTTAACTATTGTAACATGTTACTATCCATTTCTAATGCCTCCATATAGGTTCCCTCATTGAACGATGTCCCTCTGCATTACCTGAAACCTGACAGTCTGGTGAAATTCCGTTGTTTAATCCAAGACATGTTTGATCCAGAGTTCTACATGGGGGTGTATGAGACTGTTGAGCCCTCTAACAATGCTAAAGTAAGTATTTCTGACAGTTCTATTTCTAGAGTAAATACGTCAACATGAGATGCATTGCTGACAAAAAATTACTTGCATTACTGTAGATAATTGAAATGAACATGCAAGACATATTTTACATGAACATTTTTTTACTTCAGGTTTTGAAATGTGGGAAGTATAAAGATGTTACAGAGTGTGGGGTAAGTCCATTATACTATTATACAATGACATTGTACTGCTTTGTTTTAATATTACATGTAATACAACAATGTGATGCTATTGTTTTATACGACATAGTACCTGTTGACTTAAAATACTAAAATGACTTTCTGTACCTGTGCTGTGTGTTTTAAAGGTGGATTTGATTTCCAGAAACACTGTGACTTCCGAGAGACAGACCTTCTATTGTGTTCCTGTTCCAGGAGAAAGCCAATGGGCAAAAGATATATCCTTTCGATTTAATGTAATCAAAATCACTTCCTAAATTGTGTGTTTATTTTACAGGTGATTGATTATTTGTTACGAATTGCTAGGTGGCCATTATATTGAGTTTCCCTTAACTGTCACACAGTTATGCCTGCTCTAGCCAAGCAAGAGTGGTCCCTTCCACCTCTTACGTCCCCAGCAGACAGAAGCGCAGCTACGAAGAGGATGATGACATGGACACACAACCCCAGAAGCAAAGAGAATTACACATTGGTACAGGATTTTAAAGCATACATTGAGATGAAGATTTACTAGGTACTTTATCACAGAAGAAGACCGTTTGACTCGTGTGAACGCGGTCTCCATTCTTCTGCAGAGCACCATGGCAACGGGGATTCCAAAAGGCAGGAGACCGAGGCCCCCTCCAGCCAAACCACAACCCCGTCAGACTGCTCCTCCCATCTGGATCTCAACTTCCCGTTGCCAGGGGAGAGGGGCCCAGCCTGTCTAGTGAAGGTAGTACATCTCCCTGTAGGGTCCTGTCGACACTTTCTCCCTGGTGTTTCTGTTGCCCAGGCAACAAATTCACATCTGTATTTATGTGGTACTACTCATGGACTTCCAGGTCTACGAGGAGTCGGACAGCTTCAAACTGAATGACACAATTGAGGTTTATGGGATCCTCTCCATGAGTCCTGTCCTGAGCGGGGTGGCAGAGGAAAAGTAAGGGTCTTCTTTTAGAGTACATCCCTGTCCCCACACAGTTCTTCTGTCGTGTGTATATTTTGTGTTTGTTGTATTTATGTTGCACGTCGCTGTTTCTAAAAAGAGACCTGGCCTCATCGTTGCTGGACCCTGTGGAGAGTATGGAGACCGTAGAGGAGCAGAGAGCCCACAGCCCACCTGCATCACTAGTGCCTCGCCTCCACATGCTCTTTGCCAAACGTCTGCAACACAACAACCCTCTGCTGCCCTCTGCACCTCTGGAAGACAACAGCACAGGTAAGATCACCCACCTAGTTAGCATATCAATTGTCTATTTATTTTTGCTATAGGGTAAAAGCGTAGATGCATGTAGCCGTAATGTGTCGGGTCTGATTAAGTCTTCGTGTCTCTTTCAGTTTTCTCATCGTTCTTAAGCGAGATTACCTCGGTGAGAGCTGATCTGCTGGCATACTTGACTCACATTCTCCTGGGAGATGGACTGGCCGCAGAGTACCTCATACTGCACCTCATATCCAGTGTGTGAGTGGACCAGGCCATCTTTAATCCTTAGTCATGTGTATCCTCCACAACCATAGACTTTGTATATTCTTTTACCCCAAAGCTAAATGTTCTTCATATTGGTTTCTTATTAGGTATAGCAGGCGGGATGTTCTTCCTCTGGGAAAATTCAGCCTGAATCTGAGTGGCTGTCCAACCACCTCCCCGTACACAGATAAATTGTATACAATCATCCAACAGCTCGTCCCTTGTGTGAGTCAACATCCGTTGTTTCTTCTGTTAGTTTAGTCTTCCAAATCAGTGTGCGTTAATGTATTTTGTTCTTCCATTCCATCCCCTCGGCAGTCGTATCGGTTAGGTATGAGCCTACAGAACATGAACAGCCTGCGACTGGTGCCCAGGAAAGACTATGTGGCCAACAGGCTGGTGAGTGGAGCACTGCAGTTGTCAAACAACACCTCCCTCTTCCTTGATGAGACGCAGCTGGAGCAGGGGCAACTCGACACCTCAGGTGAGCGCTCCGGGATCCGTGGGTCGCCACTGGGGAGCAGACGCGTTGAAATCTTTCTTAAACGCACTCTGATTTACATCATATAGATGTGGCATTAGGAATGCACATGGAGTGCCTTTTTTTGTTGTTGCTTGTTTGCTAATGGCGGTGTTTGAACATTAACTTCGGTGTCATTTAAACATTGCTAATATTTTTATATTGACTTTTGTATGTCCTGCTGTAGGTGTACGCAACGTCACTGCCCTTGGGAACCTAATATCCTGGCAGAAGGTTGATTATGACTTCAACTACCACAAGATGGAATTCCCCTGCAATATTAACGTGCTCATCTCGTCAGAGGGACGCTCACTGCTACCGGTGAGAACATGGGGGCCCGTGAACACAAGAGGGCGCAGGATGGCGACACCCTTGCAAAGTAGAGTCAGAGTTCGGTTTCATCCAGGGCTCTCAGGAGACTGACACTCACAGTGGGTTGTTTCCATTCAGTGTCATGCTGCTGTCTCACTTCCCATTGGTCCCCGGTAGCTGTCCGCATGGTCTGGCTTTAGACTTGCCTTCACTTTGTTGCGAACAGCCTGAGGAATGCGGCGTGTGCTATTCCTGTGTGCTGGTCTAATGTGTTGCCATGGGCGCAGCTGTGCTGTAGGGACAATCCAGGGAGAGGCGTCAGAATAGACCGCCTGTTTGGCTGCAGTGAAGGACAGTGTGGAATAAAGAGGTCTCAGGGCAGATCAAAAGTTCAGATCCCCTTGGCATAAGTATATGAAACAGGATCCAAATCGTATACAGACACATTGTTGACACAGTAGCTGCCGTAGTTAGTAACTCAATTTAGAAAACGTACTTCTGAAAGAGACAGACTGTACCACACTGGACCACTATGTTGCTTGAGTTTATTTATATTTATCTTTTGCTCCTCTGGTTGCCATGTAAACCCCCCTCCAACAGTCGGACTGCCAGGTGCATCTACAACCCCAGGTGACCCCATCCAACATGGAGGAGTACTTCAGTACCTTCCTGTTGGCTCAGATGTCGTCCCAGCTCAACAGGTACCGTGTGTACCTGACTGTGGCTCGAACCCTGGACTACAGCATCTCTGATGAGGTCACCAAGGTGAGACACTGTGCATAGTGATCTAGAAGGAGTAACATGGTCACTACTCGTACATATGCATGTTGTTGAAATCTTTCTACTGATCTTGCGTTGCCCAGGCAGTCGAGGATGACTTTGTGGACATGCGTAAAGATGACCCTCAGAGTATCTCTGCTGAGGACCTGCACAGGCTGCTTGTTGTGGCAAGGTGGGATTATTCA
Organism: Osmerus eperlanus; assembly: GCF_963692335.1. Taxonomy (NCBI): domain Eukaryota; kingdom Metazoa; phylum Chordata; class Actinopteri; order Osmeriformes; family Osmeridae; genus Osmerus; species Osmerus eperlanus. The sequence goes on from NC_085023.1 coordinate 16,944,981, forward strand.
ACATTTGTCAAATGTTTGGATTTAGAATAGTAATGGTAAAAGACGATTTTCATAAGTCACAATCAAAGGATGTTGCAGCTTTTAATGAGCAGGTTTTGTTTTAAAGTAGCTCACTCTGGTCAATGTTCTTCAGGTTGCTATCTCTCAGTTTGGGACAGACCACCCTTTCAAGAGACTGCTGGATGAGAGCCAAGCACTTAGAGGTGCTCCGAACAAGTAGGACTGAACAGCAGAAGAGTGTCAATGGCAACGAGCCTTAATCTGGAGTAACATTTTGATACAAAGAACAAAATCTTGCAATAAACTTGTTTTTTTTTTCCATGTATAAGATGGTTATTGGTCTCTTTGAAAATATGTATTTTGATGTACCTGTGAGATGATTTGATGAAAATGATCTTTGTAGAGGTAGAGCTTTCAACTCCATATGCATAACACCTTGTTTATATTTCTTTACAGTATGCTTTGGCCTTACATTTGACAAAGTGCTTAGATATGGGGTGACCTTGAAACTATAGGAAAAATATGCAGTTTCATGTATAAAAAAAGAGAGAAAGATGCTCTACCTAGCCAGTGATAACTTGATATCTCAATGCTCCATAACAGGATGTGAACAGTAAAACAGGAAGCTCATCATTGCAACCCCCCTAGACCATAACATGCACTTACATTCGATGTTTTGGAAAGGAAAAAAGCTTCACAGGTGTGAATAAGAATAAATAGTATTTTATTATTCAATAAAAGTTTAGTACAACATGAGAACATGACGATAGTTATTTGGTAGGTGAACTACAACCACAGACGTTTAGACAACATGATACTATGTTGGAAAATGTGCTTAAATGCTGTGCAATCATGTGTAAAGCTTAATCACATGACAATGACAAACATAACTGTACATTATCTATGAGCAGGATCCACATTGGTAAAAGGTGAGGTAAACCATTGATGCAAAATTAGATGTGGTTTCAAAAGCACTTGGTGTAAAAACAAAAGACGCAAACCAAAACCCTCCGAGAATAGAACATACTGTATAAAAGGTGTATGCCTTTTGCATATGGAAAAAAAGAAATATACCCCTCTTCCAACATCACAATCCCTATCTTAAAAGGAATGTTTTATAATTAAGACTTGATTTATTTTTACAGTATGTACCTAATTCTAGTAACAATAGTTTATACTCTGATTTGAGAACTGACCCAGTGCATGCATTCCTGAATAGAATAAAACAAGAACTCTTTCCCAAGTAATGTAACTATTGCGCTATACCCATCATATTAAACCTTTGGCAGTGCCAGACAAGTTCAGCAGGTTTCGGAAACTGAGGAGCCAGACAATGTGCGATTTAGCACCATACCGGACATGCTACAGTCTCTAACATTTACCTCAAGAACAGTTTAGAATGCAGCTATCCCAGCCTCGACGTGGTACGATAGCTACTGTACACAGCTAACTGCTGAAAAGAGAGGCATTATCTGTATATAAAAACAAAAAAGGTGCAGAGTAGTTACACTTTATCTTGGGATATTCCTGATTAGATATTAGGACAACTCTGATACACAATATTATTATATTCTTTTTAGGGCATCATCAGTATATGGACACAACAAGAGGTCCTGTTAAAAGTTTAATTAAATTAGCACTTACCTTTCTTAACTCAATCCTGCTGGTGTGAACCTTTAACAACCCTGAATCTGCCTCTAAATTGGACCAACCACCAAAAGGTTTGTACTACAACAATTAGACAGAGCAAAGCAACGTTTTTGGGAGTCAAAAAGCCATGTTACATCGTATATGTACAGTTTTGTTTTTACACTTGCAGACCTATTAGAAAGGACTCACACCAAATCCCCTCCACTCAACAAACATGTTCACACAACAGCACACCACACACGCACCTTCCTGTATTCCTTACAGTCTTGATCATTTTGAGCATGTCATTTACATGTATGGCTGGAGAACGGAATATCCCAAGTTAAAGCACACAATACTATGAACAGGAACTCATGTACAGTACATATGCAGTTGAAACAAACAATATAACTATTTTTAAAAGGTGAATTCCTTTTAAAAAGGTAGATTTGCCATACTGCAAATACCTGATATACAACATCTCCCGCTTATATTTCCTGTTAAGGCAAGTATGCTTTAGATTCAGGGAGTGTATAAAGCATCGAACAGTGTTAGGACGAGCTAATTGCATATATTTAATATGCGACTGTCTCCTGTTCCTTAAACACATGACTGTATAATTCTGGACTATTTGAGTGCTTGACGGTCAAATATAGCATCAGAGATAGTGCAAACATTTCAATCAAATAGGTTCCATGAACAAACCCAACAAGGATTTCTGTGGTTATCTATATAGAGCTGACATTGAGAGTATTGAGGTTAGAACTGGGGTTTCGTATCAATAAAAAGGAATAATACCTCTTTACCGTAAGCACAAATACAGCATCCACTCAGGCTGCATCACTACGATCAAAAACCAAAGAATAAGATCACCCATGTCCATAAATATGTTTGTCAATGGATATATGCTACTCAGGGAACAGATATAGATACTTACAATACATACAATACTTACTGTACATATCAAACAGTATACCTATCTTACTGAACTAATGTTGTAATTCATTCTTGAATGGTATGTTTCCTACATTGGGAAGGATTACACTTGACAATATCCATTTTACTATTCAGTATCCTGTTTGTTTTCTTAGTAGGGTAATATCAAACATTAAGCTGCCCTTCTGAAATATATATACGAATTTGGTCAGACTTTTCTACTAGTTTTAACAGAGCTATAACTATGCCTATATCACAAAAGCCAATAGGTGCAGTGCACATAATGGGATTGCATACTTTACATGTAAATTAAGAACTCGTCTCTCAACATATGCTTGAAATAATCTGCTTCGACTAACTCAGATCAAACTGACAGGCTAGCATGCGAATGTATTGGGGAAACCAATTCAAAGGACTTTGAATGACATTGTCATATTAAGTTATGGGACTTATTAACACAAGACTCTGTAAACATTGGTCATATGTACTACAGGGGAATTGGGGTTCTTAGCATACCGGTGGGCCCCTTGTGCAAGCATATGCTACTGCTACTGTACTGTAAATCACATACAACAAAAAAAAGAACTGCTAGAGGCTACAAGGGAAGCGCTAGATCTGGATGATCCGGGTCTGGCACTGTGTAAACATTGCCTTCAGCTCATTTTCTTGGGTCTCATTGACAGCCTCCGGCTCAGGGCTCTTCTGGACCTTTGCCACGGCAAAGTTGATGCCTTGGGTTAGTCCAGCCTGGGTAAGGCTGGCCACCTGCACCATGGAGCTCTTGATCTTGGCAAAGGGGGACACCACCCGACTGCCATTGCTGTCAGCAGGCGAAGGGCCCAAGCTGCCTTCCAGATGTGAGCCCAGGCTCCTCTGGGAGCCACCCGAGGCAGCAGAGTTGGGCTTCTGGACAGTCAGGTGGTTGTGGCCAGAAGCAGGGGGCTGCACGTCAAGTTGGGACGGCCTGGGAAGCTGGGGCTCCTGCTGCTGGTTGTGGCCTGGCTGCCCCTGTGGGGCCCCAGGGGCCTTACTGTGTGGAGGCACCAGTGGGTTCTGTGTAGGTGCCACGACTACATGCTCCTCTCCAAATACCTCGACAGGCTTGGTCTGAGCATCCTGTACAAACTGGTGGCAGTAGGCATCGATTGGGGTCCCAAAGTCAATGAGAATAGCCTCCTCAGCTTCTGAAGCAGCTCCGGGGGACTGGTCGTCAGGACTAGTTTTAGCCTCCTGCTTACTGTCACAACCTGTGACCCTGATAACGGAGGGGACATTGAGCTCCACACTGCCAATGGACTGGGAACGGCTGCCTAAGCGTGGGGCTGATGCTACAATGCCACAGCTGGGCAACACATAGTCCACATTCTCCAAGGAGCCGAGGGGCGGCGGATGCTCCGGGTCCGAGTTATAAGAGTCGGAGTCTGAGGAGATCTCAGAGTGGTCGTCACACATGTTCTTGAGCGCTCCAGTACCAGGGTTGCTGTCCGACGTCTCCAGACTACTGTCGGACTTCCAAAGGTTCACATGCATAGTAGGCTTCAAGAAGTTGACCTTGACATCAGGCTTGGAGAATGTGCCCAGCCTGCCGAGGGCCCTGGTCTGCTTCACCTTCTGGTTGAGGGAGGAGAACTTGTTGAGCAGGAAGCTTTTGCCCTGAGCTAGACCAGAGCTGCCCAGGACTTGGTCGGTAGTTTTTGTCTGCATACCCATGATGTCCTCATGAGGTTTACTGTGCCGCCTGAAACAAATCAAGTTACAGTCTTAAGCTAGCATCATAGACCCAACTTGTGAAAATGATTAAATCAGCCAATGGAGATCAATTTACAGTGTACTGTAGGTATGACGTGATTATATAAGAGGTTACAAATCACCTCTCCAGTTTCTTTTCAACCACCTGCAGGTCAAGTCCAATTGCTTCTTTAGTTATACGAAGCATCTCAGCTATGCACTGCAATGTGTCTGAAAGAGTACCAAAAGGAAAGCGACAATGAGTCAAAACTGAATCTTTATCATGCATGTTACTCATCGTAGTCCGGTGTCTAAAATCATCTCCACTTTACCTTTCCCGTCGTCTTCAGGGTTCCGTGTGACTGCCCTCAGTGTGTGGAAGTACCCGCTTGTCTCTTCATTCCTGTAGTGCAGGCGCATACAGCAGAACTTCGGCTTCCCAAACAGAGTGGGCTCTGGGCCTGCAAGAAAATACGGGAGGCAAAGTTGTAATGGCTATATCGATAGTCCGAAAAAGAAAACCATAACAAAAAATGGAGTGACGTGGTCTGATTGTCCTGGTCTCCAGAACACTGGAGCCTAGGCTCCTCTCTGAGAACCAATTTCTAGGTATCATGGCACCATCTTTACCTATTTCAATCTTTTCCAATCCTTCTAAGTTGAGGCGCTGGTACTGGTTCACTTTGTCTGCTTCATCATCATAGCTGTAATGAAGCAAATTAACACAAATCTAAGTCACTAAGAAAGACAACAATGGTTGACAAAAGTACATTTATGAATATATTTAACTTACTAAGCGACATAATAAGCATTGTTGGATAGCAGAAGAAGAACATCCTGATCTTTGTTGGTGGCATCGATGAGACTGAAAACCAGAGGAACAGATTATGGTAAATATTCCCACATAAATGGTACAGATGAAGTCAACACTTTGAATACAGATTCTACATCGTCGCTTACAGATTCGGTGGGGGTGAGCTATCATGTTGCTGACGGACAGCTACACTGACCTCATGTCGCAGTCGACGAGGGCCCAGCCCCCATGGAACTTCTCGTCGTCAGGCAGCAGCAGCTGCATGTAGGTCTGCAGCAGGAGGCTGACCTGCTCCTGAGCTCCCCTCTGGTTCTCCTTCTCCTTCTCCTCGTGCTCCTTCTCCTTGCTGAAGATGGAGTACAGGTCCTCGGTTACTGGTAACCCCATCATCAGATCTGCAGGCAGAGAAGCACAAGACAGGTTGATGAGAAGATGTTTTGTTGAGGAGGGTTAATCGAGTTGTTACACAGTGGGAGTTGTATGTATATTTGCCCTTACCAATGACTGCTTGTCTGTATGCATCCCTGAAGCGGTTTAGATAGTAGCGGTTAGCCGAGTTCACCCCATCTTTCATCACACCAGCTAGCTTTCTCTCTCCCGTCCTGGTAAAGTCCCCCTTTAGAGGATTATAGAAATGATGTTGATGAGCATCCTTGGAATTTTGGAAGTTACATTGACAATCCTTGGAAAAACAACTCTGACCCTGCTAAAATGGATCATTTCCAAGGTGTCAATAAAACATTCCCTTAATATCTTATCTGTACAGGTTCCACTATAATTGCATCAGATTACACCCTAATTCTGTTACCTTGAGGGCAGCAGTGCCGGCATACTGTCTGCTGATGGTGTCTCCGTTGTTGGCCCACATGACCTGGTAAATCCTGTAACACTTGAGGGGCAGGGGCTGCTCTGGAGGCATCACACCCAGTTTCTTGAGCTAATTGGACCAAGAGAGATAAACACAGGCACAGTGTCAAAGGCACAGAGTTGAATATTTCACTCAGAACATCCCTCAGGTCTCCATGTTAGATGTCCGATAGAATCTCACCTGTTGTTCCATCACTGCACGGGCAATTGACGCCTGGACCACATTGGTCCTGTCCAGGCAATCCATACAGTTGACCCTGAAGATGCCCTCTTGCTTGCAGATGACTCCTGCCTGGTCCACCCTAGGAGAGGAATAAGAACATTCAGTCAGATGAGGAGCTTCAGATCACCCAAATGGGGAATTATCATCTCATCTTTCTATGGAGTGATGTTTTTAATACACTTACCAGCCCCATCTCATGTCTATGATTAAATCAGAGATGGCATCTGTCAATGTTTGCACGTTTTCAAACTTCATACCTCGACTGAGTAGAAAAAAAACACATGAAAACTGCTCATTAAAGGAGTTACACAACATTCATAGTGAAATTCATACTTTATATTTAGAATTATAACTTCCTTTTTCAAGGCATCGTTACTGCGGTCCAGAGTTGTTTCAGTGTGAATGTGCTGGGGATTTCTTACCAGTGCTCATGGAAGTCAAAAGAGACGTATGTGAGGTTAGGGTTGTTGTATAGCAGAACTTGTTTGAGATATGCATCGCCAATTATCTTCTCACGTCCGCTTTGGTCCACTAAATTAACTATGACCTGCAAAGATCAAGAAATAAATACAGTTATCAAACTATCTTTACATCATTAGCAAGTGCAATTGCCAAATCAATGTCTTCAGACGCATCTCACCTGCTTCTGGTAAAGCCTGAGCTGTTCGTCAAAGTGAGCAGCAAAGTAAGGAATTGTCTCCTTCTCCCCTGAAAGGTCAGACAAACTTAATAAGCATCACTTGCAGACAAAATGACAAAGCAAAAACCATGTGTATAATCTCTGGAGTCATGTTTCATAGCGTAATGCTGAGGACAGTAAGGTGTAGAGGATCTAGTAGGTCATATTGACCTTTCTCCAGTCGAGGCCTGGGGTTATAGCGGTAGCCTGCTTGGCTCCAGAACACAGGCACAGATCCACGGCTCTGGACGAAGGACAGAGTGTGACTGTGCACATGGATCAGCTGCTCGGTCTCCACGAAATTGGCCACGTGACCGTCTGTGTCCACACCTCTCCGTTTGTAGCGCATCCCTGTGGGAGAAGTAACAGATGTTACTGTGGACCGTACAGAACAGGTTACACTTTTAATTTGAGTAAGCTAAAGAGAAAATAGAATAGATATATCTGTTATATAATGGATCAAACTCTTTCATCAGGGGAAACATGTTTTTTTCAACCAAATTAGATTCACTTCCAAGACCATGCTGACATGCTGTGTCCATGACTCTACCTGCGCGATGGCGACTACGTCGGGAGATGAGAGCGACAGTGAATCGAGGGTGAATGTCATCCACGCAGGTGAGCTCTTGAGGTGGGGTCTCCGGGCTGCTCCTCTCCTCGTCTGAACTGTCATTGTAGTTCACCACCAGCTCCTCCACCTGCACAAACCCCTGGATGATGGGCATCACCCAGAAGTCCACTTCTGGGACCTGCAACACCATAAATATTTCATAGAAATAAACTCTAAAAACTCTTTTAAAACTCTATTTTTAAAAACTAGAGTTGTTTCCCCCCCAATGACATTTTTCCTACAACACAAAGAATATGGGTAAATCAATAAAATAATGTAATTTGACATAGATTCGGGAGGACAAGTCTATCAATTTGTGGTCAGAAACTGGTCAATAATGCAATGTGAAAGCACAGTCATTTGTCTGTGATGGTTTTGTGTCCCAGGGCATTTTCAAATGTTCAGATAGACATTTCTAGATTGGCAGGAGCTCTAACTGCCCCCGTAACTCATCATGACCATCTGCAATCACATGCCTGACTGTTTTCACACATTTCTGTTTACAAACCAAGCAAAATCACTTGTCCATACTGGCAACTCAGAAACAAATGTTACTATACAACGCATCAATACCATGAAAATGTTTGTGAAAATGCAATTACCTGGAGGTCGATAAGCTCCTGGATCATGTGTTTGTTCCAGAAAAATCGGTCATCCACCTAGCAGAAGAGAATAAATAGAATCAGCTACAGACATGTTTGATGAGTCATTGGGGCGGGGTTTTATTTTGTGCTACTTCTCTTTTCAGCAGTCCCTGACCTGTTTCCATAATGGCAGGTTGGATTTGTCTGAGTCTCCCTGTCGCTGTACAGTGTTTGTAAGGTCATAGGTCCTGCTGTAGTAAAAGGAGTCGGAGTCCATGAAGACCTTGTAGAGCTCATCCAGGAGCCGCCTCTCCAGACGCTCCTTCTCCTTGTTCTCCTTCACCTGTAAGGCAGGGGAATACTGGGTGGGAAAGGGTGGGCAAAAATTTGGCATGGATGGGCAATGTTCAAAAAGAAAAGCTGGTAATTTCGAAAAGCAACATACACGGGAAAAGCAAAAAAGGTAGACTGAACATATTTTACCAAACAAAAGATGTAATACATATATTATATATAATATTGGAAACTACAATTACCTTCTTCTTAATGGGCTGACCAACATTGGACTTGATTTGACTCAGAGTTTTCATCAGGAATTTGGACTCATCTGGAGACTGGGCAAGTTTTTCTGGCTTGTCGATTCCAAAGTGATGTTTCTTGCAAAGCTAAAAGACAAGTTTGCATTTTCCAAGAAAATGTCAGAAAGTTATTATGTTGCCTCATGGGAAATAAAGGTAATCTGTAACTAATATCCAAGTTTGACATTTGTTTTATTATAAATATATTCCTCTATATAGTGTGAACTATAATAAACGTATGGAGAATCCCAGGAGGGACATTCCTGTGAATTCACAATGCATAAGCTCATCTATGAATACTACATGAATTGGATTAATTTATTGCTACACGCAACATAAATACAGTAAAAAAATTAGTACATTTATACATATTTTACTAACTACCACATCGGCTACTGGACACCTATCCAAGACTGCGATATCCTTTAATGTTGTGAGTAGAACGTGTAGGTTCTATAACATACCCGAAAATGACTAGGCTACACTACACATCTTTTCTCTGGAATAGCATTACTTACTTGAAAATCACTTCTTAATCCATGAAGCTCACCTGTAAGACTGACATCTTAGTCATACTCTGATTCCTATCAGATCAAACATGGACTAGTCCCTGACAATTCTCCCAGATAAAGGGACTGAAGGAAATGGGAAACAATTCTGAAGCCAAATTCATTCACACCAGTGTCTATTATCAGAGACAATTCGCTGTAAATATAACTGACATGGTATACACGGGTTAGGACCAATCAAAACAGTACAAGCTGATCAATGTTTAAACTATGTATTCTACTCCATAAATCTCCCACACATAGTTGGAGATGTAATCACTTTGGCTCACCTCAAGTTCAAGATCCAGGGGCTCTTCCTCAGACAGAGGAATGACAGCTATCTTTATGATCTTGTAGACTTTGTGGTTTCCTGGCAACTGGCCAACCAGGGCTTTCTGGCGGATTAGTACCAGACCCAGAGGAAGATCTGACAACAGGATTTGGGAGAGAAATTAGTCATGGTCCCACACATGAAGTTCCATGCATTCCACGGGGTGACTTCACCAGCTGGTCACTTAGTTTCCGTTTGGCGAGTTGTGCACTCAAAACTTGGGTCAGTTACATTGTCTACCAAAAACAATTCATTTCAAAATTAACACTCTTTGTTAGAATAACATTTACAACAGGAAGCACATGAAACAATCACGAAAATTAACATTTAAAGATAAGTCTGCCTCCTTGCTTAAAAACTAGACTTTTACTGCTGTCTCCAGCTATAGTCCTACATTGATCTGAAAGTAGGCCTATATCACTCACTGGCACATCCATGTTTCAAATACAGTTAAGAGTATCTCACTTACCTGTGTGAAGCTGTATTTTTCCAATGATGCCCTCCACCAGGCCCAAGCAAACCGGGTTCCAGGCCAACAGCAGGTCTGTTGCTGAAATTAAGAAATAGAACCATCTTTCTAATTTAAGAACAATAATGGAATAACTTTTCTAATTACTATTCATGTTGGAAAAAAACCCGCTAATGACAAATGATTGATGGTTAATTGAGTAGTATTATAAATTGAGTCAACAGGATAGACTGGACTTTGACACCCTATCACTATCTGATGCTCACATGCTCAGTACCTTGCCTATGAAAATGTTGATTCATAATGTGTTTAAAGAAACAATGTCAGGGATGTGTGCCAACATGCAGGAGTGGGAAACTATGTGAGTGAGGGTGTAGAACATTTCTGTAGGCAACCTCAGACAATAGGCTAACTCTTCCTGTTCCATGGAACTAGAGAACTGAATGTACAAGACAGGTCTTGGCTTTGGAACCCTATCAGGGAGGGGGCTCAGGGTCTGGGAGTACATGGTCTGAGAAAATACCCCACATAACCCACTTTGTATATGTTACAGATACAGCTGGGGGCAACATAACGACATAGCTGCCTGTTGAATACGTGTATAATATAGTGGAAATTCCTCTAGTGCTACCTAGGCCCAGTGTGAGGGAGTAGTGGAAATCCTTTTCCAATTAAATAATGGAACAGTGGTGCAACCCAAACCTGTTCAGGCTGGCTGCACACCCATGTGACTCCAGCCCACAGCTAGCCAACAGGGTAACTCATTCATACAGTCCGAGAGCTCCATAGCCAACTGCTTTTGCTCACAACAAAAATACTAGCTTTACTAGTACAGTTGGCTGTGCCCAGAATTTCGTCAAGCTTAGTGCCTGGTACAGTCAGGAAAATGGGAAGGCCTTTCAAGCACTGATTTATCCTCTTTGTCAGCAGCACAAGAAAACATTTATCCTTACACGATCACCAGCAAGACATAGGTTGACTTGTTATTTGACGGTTATATGACTGCATCCTAGTTATTGTTTACAGGTAACTGATCTACTGAAACATATACAAATCAGCTAAACGAGCTAAGATGGGAAATCTACCCTCGGTCCTAACCTGTAACGTAACACTTCATGTTCTTACAAGTTATCAATTACACTGTTACAAGCTGCTCAGCAGCGGATGAATATGTTCGTGGATAATTTCGGCATTAGTGTATGCTCTTTGAAAACACAAAGAGAAAGGGGGTTTACTTCCAGTAAACGGGAACATCATTTCTCGATGGTCGCATGTTATCAACAGTATTTGAATACAGTTAGACGGCAGCAAGTTGTACTTACCCGGTCTGACATTCATGGTCCCATCTTTTCGGCTACACCACAGAGCATGATCACCACTTTGAAGAATGTAATGGTCTTTAGCCTGAAACAGCTCCATTATGTCATAGAACGGAAATTATTTGCTAAAGCAAACGTTAGCTAGCTAGCTAGTCCAACTCGCGTAGCAAGGAAATGTTTGAGGGATAGTCCAGGCTCCCCAGCGGCCAGGTGAGGTCTCAATACCAACAAGAAGCTAGAGCTAGCTGTCTAGTTTTTATGTTATTGTTATCCTGCCACTGGGTATCTACAACTATCTGGCTACGTTTGCTTTGGTTTTTTATATATCGGGTTTAGTATTCCATTCCAATGACATGTCGTTGTAAGTACACGACTTCAGTTCTTCAATGTGCGAAAATGCCAGTCGCTAGCTAACCATTTCCAAGTCGACCGACCGACTGTCAATTTCCTGCAGAAACAATCACACGTGATCACAGTCGTCATTCATGCTAATGTTCCACTTCCAGGCGATGCAAGCTCCTTTCTCACGCTGACTCCGACACACACTGGTACAGCCATCGAGACATATCCAGAATTCTGAACATTTGCATTATGCATATTTGCTGTTTCTCGCTAAACAGCCAGGACTGTCTGTCAGTATAGGTAAAATAATCAAATTTCTAGATAGGTTGTGTCATAAGAGGGGAAATTATGTGCAGTTAGTAAGCCATGTTATGTTGATGCACTTAACCCGTTAAGGAGTAGCGTCACACATATGTGATTCTGAACATTCCAACCGACTATTTTCCGATAGACAAAAACTATATGACAAACGCTATAGTATGGCTTCAAAATTTACAATTAGGAGGCTAACAAGTAACACTAGCAGGTAGTAGCATTGCTACGAGTATTATGCTAGGTTGCTAGGTAACGGAAGCTAACTAAAACTAGCTAGCTTCCGTTTTGGAAAAATAACTCACTCCCTAAATGAATGCAGTGCTTTATAATTCACTCGAAAGACAATGCCAAATAAATTTTATTTGCAACCAACGTAACTTCAACAATCTATAACACTGCAACAACCTGCAACTCACAAGCTGTGATATAACAAATATATTTCATTTTACATTCTCAAACCTTTTAAACTGTGACTCGTAATTAGCAGCAGGTGCTGGTATAATCTCACATTTTGTGAGATATACAGCTCACATCCATTTCTGTCATTATTGTAACCTTCATAACTCTCGATTTCAAAATACAACCATTGACTCTAGAAATAAACATATTACTATCATGGCTTGTTAAAAAAAAAAGTTAACTAAGCAATAATCATTCCAATAATAATGTTAATCATTTTAAACAGAGATACTTTGAATTTGTTTTAAATATTATTGGAATAGTTATTTACTTTTAAGAATGGCAAAATAAGTCCCAACACCTTAAAGCTGTAACTGATTAGCAATTACAAATTTGTTAGGAATTGAAACAGGCAATTTAAAAGAATGGAGTGGAAATTAAACATTTTTGGCACTTGCCATCTGAGGCATAATGGCTTTCCCTGTTTGTCCTACCTCTTAGTATTAAAGTATTTGAGGTAAATACTGCAAGTACAGCAATCAATTTAAAATAAGAGGGCAATATTTTACATCATGTATAAGCCCTTTCTTGAACAGATTACAGACCAGTATCTTTCTCAAATAATATGTTAAAAAGCTTTACACATCACATGGTTGAAAGGCAACTACATAATACACATACAAAATATCAACTGTTATTTTCACTTCATCAATCAAGGCCTCTTGTTTAATGTTCTTTCTGGGTGACCTCTGTCTCTAACAACTTGAAGACAAAGATCATGTAGCAAGGACATCGGTGCACAGCACAAAAATGGTAGCAACACTGGCTTAACATCACTTAATACATGATTTCACTCAGTTACCATCACATAAGGGGTGAATGCCAGAAAATACAAATACTGTTAATTAACATGCAAAATTCAGTGATATCTGCAGTAAAATTGTTGACTGTGGGGTTGTTATGGTGTATTTCAGTGTGTCACTATGATACTCCCTGGCCATCCCTAGACATCTCCACATTGACTTGGCTGATCATGCTAGGCTCCCCTTTCTGCAGTGGGTTGTCACCCTCCATTGAAGACTCACTGGTTGGCACAGTTGGCCGCTCATCCAGTTGCTCAAGTTCGTCCAAGATGTTTTGGACCTTCCGGACTCCATCACGTCTAGCCTGCCGCACATCTAGCCGTCCCTCTGGGTCTACTGAGTCCAATGCTAAAAGCTCTTTGGTCAACATCTCCTCCAACAGTAAGTACTTCTTATCATTCTTCTTCCCTTCGAAACATCTCACATCTTGCTTCAGTTTTGCCACTCTCTCTACTATCTGCTGTACCTTAGCCAAACCTGGGTGCCTTGGAGCTTGAGCGTCTGCCTCATCTTCTGCTTTAGAACCAGGATCCTCTTGTACAGAGTCCTCGGGTTCGGATTTTGGAGGAATCTGCACTGTGATGTTTGATGTTTGCTGTGACTGCTGAGGTTGTGTTTGTTGGGGTTGTTCCTGCTGCTGAGGTTGGGACACCTGCTGTGGTTGCTGGGGCTGCTGTGGCAGTGGGTATTGTTGGGACTGTGGATTCTGTTGGGACTGTGGAGGCTGTTGGGACTGTGGAGGCTGTTGGGACTGTGGAGGCTGTTGGGACTGTGGAGGCTGTTGGGACTGTTGAGGCTGTTGGGACTGTTGGAACTGTGGAGGCTGTTGGAGCTGTGGAGGCTGTTGGAACTGTGGAGGCTGTTGGAACTGTGGAGGCTGTTGGAGCTGTGGAGGCTGTTGGAACTGTGGAGGCTGTTGGAACTGTGGAGGCTGTTGGGACTGTTGAGGCTGTTGGAACTGTGGATGCTGTTGGAATTGTGGAGGCTGTTGGAACTGTGGAGGCTGTTGGAACTGTGGAGGCTGTTGGAACTGTGGAGGCTGTTGAGGTTGCTGTGGCTTTGGTGCATCAGGCTCTCTCTGCACAGACTGTGAAAAAATAAGGTTCTCGGGTCTTGACATGTTGCTTTGCTCCTCCTGCTCCACTTTGTGAGGTGATTCCCTCTGTTGGACATGGTGTTGCATCTGGGGATCATAAGAGGAATGCATTTAAAATTACTGGTTCTCCACGTACGCATCTTTCACACTCTAAGGCAGAGAATACTTTGAGCTAGTTGGATTGATACAGCCATTATCTGTTCATACGCTTTTGAACTGGGTCAAAGTGGGGCCTCTGCTTCACTATTTCAGTAGGGCTTTCCATGCTCCAAGCTTCAATGTAGCCTCTAGGGGTCAGTTTTATATACTGTGATGGTGGATACATCCATATCCATAGTATTGGATGAACAGCTGTTTAGTGAATATGCTTGCATTGAGTTTGGTGACCAGATCAAGCATAGAAACTATTCCAATTATGTTGGAGATGTGTTATTAACCGTTTTGCACTCAAGGTTACAAGTAACAGTATATGCACTTTTGTAGTTGGAATCAGATATTATCAAGTCAATTTCTCTACCATCAAATCAAACAGTCCTTCAGTCGGGGACGAGCAAACTCAAGTGTCCACCTACACCATATACTTGTATTTAGCAGTTAGGTCATAGTTATAACAACCCATTAAATTAAATCAGGCCAAAGTATAGCAACCAGTATTATCATCATCAATTAACAGATATAATAATGAGATTAATTACCTGTGGCCTTTCTCCCATAAACTGTGCTATAATTGGAGACTGACTTCTCATGTGGGGAGGGAGATGGATTGGGGCAGCCTCACGGTGCTGGGAAACTATACTTGGAGAGGCCCGATCCCGTGGAGGGGGTGTAGACCCACGATGAGCGCTCCACTCCTCTGGCTGTAGGCGGTGGAAAGGTGTCTGGTGCTCAGAGAAAGGCAAGCGTTGGGAGTAGAGTGAGGAGTTGACTGGGGATTGTTGACCTACAGCTCCCTCGTGGATCACTGGGATGGGGATATAACCTGTCTGAAGGCTGGTGCTGCTGGGCCTCGAAGACTGGTGGAAGGGGGCATTATGAATCTGTGGGGGGGGGAAAGGCATATTGCTACAGAGGAATTGCAGCTACAGTTTTAGAAATAGGCTAAATTATGGGTTGAAGCACTTAATTCCAAATATGAATACTCCCATTTTCTTCTCTGAAATCTCACCTCAGGTCCTTGTGAAACAGGAGAACATGATTTGCAGGGCTCTGGGGGGCAGCTCTCTGAAGGGCCCAACAATGGAGATCTAGGTCGGCAGTGAAGTGTAGGAGTAGGGGAAGGTGTCTGTCCTTCTGCCCGAACATTCTGTAAAGAGGCTGGTTGGATGTAGGAATAACATGATGGCTGATGTTGCTGTCGGAGATCTACACCCTCATGGAAGATAGGGATGGGTATATAACCCTGGCGGAGTGTGGGGTGCTTCATCTCCCTTAAATATGTCTTCTGTGTCTCCTGGGGGCTTGGCTCTTGAGGAACAGAGGGGCCATTCTGAGATAACTGGGTGACCTGAAAAATACATGGAAAAGAGCTGGTTAGGGAATTGATCATACAGGACGAAACAGTAGCCTAAGCAATGTTGTAAGGTCGTAATTCCCTGACAGGAGCTCTAAAATAATGAAAGGGAAGAACTGCTTTCACATCTGTCTAATGTTAAAACTAGGGAGCCGTTTCACATCCAAAGTACAGCAAAATTAAATGGTTCACAAAACGCTGAAGCAAATTGTTTCTGTCTATTCTGGCAGCCTGAAAGCATTAGTTAGATATGTGAAATATCCCTGAGAGATGTTAAAAACATCACCTCTCTGACCACTTGAGGGAGGAAACTAGTCAGTATACAATTAAAAAATAAAGCTGATTGACAGAATGACCTATAACCATTAAAATGCACTAGTATGCAAGCTATGTCAATTTAAAATGGCCTAGATTAAGATGCCATAGTGGTTGTAATTTGTCACCATAACAACCTGTAGAACATTAGAGTGACAACTGTCATGCAGCAAATAAGTCATACCATATGTTGATGAGACATTTTGTTTTAGAATTCTAATTATTCAAATTCTAATTATTAACATAGTGTAAGGGACAGAACTATATTCAAATGTAGGAACCACTTTTTGTCTATTGTACCTGCTTCTCTATATTTATTGATCTAGTGTTACAGGTTGCTACAAAGTCAAAAGAAAGCTGGACAGCTCACTGGCACCCAAATCTCACCAAATTCAGTAAAGCCTACATCCAATATAGGCACTTGCAACACTAATATACCTATTAATTAGTTAACAGGTGATTTAATGTAACTGGAAAGACTGCACTTATACTGACTTCCTTTGTTGTCTTATGCTTTCACACAGTTTAAGTGTTGATTGTAAAAGTAACAGAGTAGCACAACTGGGATACGTGAAGTTCTGCTTAAGAAACCAGACAACATGAAAAAAAGCAGCATCGACAGCCAAAATCACCTATCCATATTCATTCTAGCGGAGTTTTCCAAAGAAATGTCTGAGAATACAGCATTAACGTATAGCCTAATCCATGTTAACCATATAAAGAAATATAGAGAATAGCCTAATATATAGAATTAGCCTGTAAATTAATTAATTAATTAATTAATTAATTAATTATTAGAACTCTCTAAGGTGTTTTTCATTCAAACTTTTTAAGCAAATATAACAACTTGAACGACCCTTTGCCCTCTACCATTTTAGCATGGACGCTTCACTGCCAGCATTGCACCAATTTTATCCCCGACAGCTGTCTTTCCAGCAGATTCTTTGTGACACCAAGTTTGGACAACAGCAACCGTGTTGATCTTTCTAAAGGTAGATGCCAACTGGCAGACTCACCTACCCCATAAGATTTAGCCAACGTTTTACAGTATTTCAAAGAAAATACTAAATCACACCAATATGACTCATATCTAACTCTGTAACTAATATCCTTTGCGCAATAGGCCAGCTGAGATACACCCGTGTGTGTGTGTGTGTCCGTCCCCCCCCCCCCCCCCCCGTCCCCCCCGCTCAAATCCCTTGTAAGGAAAAGTTTTAGCAACGAGGTATAAAGATGAGATGAACAAACATGGTTGGCGTGGCCTAAAGGCTTTAAATAAACCTTATGAATGTGTCCAAATCTCACAGGCATGGCAATACATGACTGCAGTGCGTCAACTACAATCCAGTAACGGTTAGATCATAACACAAGAATCTAACTGGCAAGCTATTAGTTAACCATTATTATAAAGTGGGGCGGGGGTGCTCGGAAAACATACCATTGCGTTGGCAGATCAACTGGCAATAGTTTGTTCAAATATAATAAAAATAAACCGTTTTCTATCAAATAGGCTACATTGTGAAGCTGCAAGTAAAGCAATAATGTTACCTACTTGGTCGCAGTGTAAGATATCATAACCAGCACTATCAGACCACTGCTGTCAAACACTGTCACAACATTAGCAGGTTTCACAGTCTTACATTCAACATTGATACTGTTAGATTACTTGAGTGAGGGGCTACTGTACCTTTTTGAGATCGTGTCTTGGGTCATTCCATGTTGTTTTGCGATTATTGTGATCCACAAAAAAAGGCCATCCTGTCTGTGGGTCAATTTTTATTTCCCATCCAAGCGGTAGAGGGTCGTCATTTGACATTGTTACCAGCGGTGAGTGTGTCTTCATGCTGTTCATTCTGTCCGCTCCTTAGTACTGTGCCATTTTATACAGAAGGGGACCCTTTAAAGATTCCTTGCGGTGACGTCTGAAAAGGGGCTGGAAGTTTCTCGAAATAGCACGATCAACGTTAGAAAAAGCTCTAAGTGACATGTGTATCACCCTATACATGGAAAGTTCCAGGTCCTTCTTGTAACATGTTACAATGTTTCAGAAAACAACTCTTTGAATTGCAACTAAACTACAATTTAATTAATGTGTTATTAATGTATTATTAGGCTATTTCGCAAATGTCCACGGTATTTTGTGTTGGTCCGTGGAAATATTGTATCGTTTATAAGACCTCTTCGAATATTCGGCTATGATATCCTGCACAATACCTACACGCTTTACCCGTTTCATAACTTGTAACGTTATATCCAATGTTACTGGAATGTGTTTTGTAGAATTATTATATATAGACTAACAATAATAGCGTAGTAACTCCAAATTCCAGACATTGTACATGCGCAATGGCACTTACACGTTCGTCATATCTTCCCTACCTTCTGATTTGCGCCATTTTCTACTAGCTGGCTGGACTAGCTTCTAAGAAATAATTATTCCCAGGATCACCTAGCTAGTTGTTATTAGCTGAATAGTCGACACAGCTGAATATCTCTGCATGAGCATGGAAGACGAAAGCCATCCCAAAACTCTGTAAGTAATGCTTACAAAACGGTTGTCAGTGTCACGGAACCAGCTGGCTAGCTACTAGCTAGTATAATCACCCTGCAATGTTCTTGGAATAATAGTAGCTAACCCAGGTAACTAGCTAGCTAATCTAGCAAGCTAGGTTACCATGCGAGTCAAACGAACCAGCCAGAGCCACACATGTTAGCTTGCTACTGTCGACATTAGATATAATAGGTAAATGTACCTCTAGCCTCAGCTATACCTAGCTATCTAACCAGCTAATAGAGTAATTTCGAACAAAGCATCACTCGTTCTCTTGTTACAAATGCTAACGACATTAGCTTGTCATCTTGGTCTACTAGCCAGTGTGGCTAGCACCAAGACAGACCGCCACTACAATAGCAGAACAAAGTACACCTCACTTAGCAGATATGTATTGCTACCCTACCTGTACGTACTTTCTATGTCATAAAATGATCAACAAATCACACTCTTATGTCATTTCACCCGCCTTTGTTTCTCTCCCAGATATGTTGGTAACCTTTCCAGAGATGTAACAGAAATTCTGATACTCCAACTCTTCACTCAGATAGGCCCTTGCAAAAGTTGTAAAATGATCACCGAGGTAAGAATATCAGTTTGTGCAGCAAAATATGTAAATTAACTGCCTTTGGATTTCATTGTCATTAAAAAACATCATCTTGCAGTAATTGTTGTGTCCTACATTTGATCAAGACCTGGTGACATGATGAAATTGAACACGTAGAAGTTATCATGTTTTGGGCTATAATTTCCTTTCCTGGCTTTTTTTTCTCAGCAACCCGATAGCAGGAGGATGAATTCTTCTGTCGGGTTTTCTGTTTTGCAGCAAACAAGCAACGATCCGTATTGTTTTGTGGAGTTCTACGAACATAGAGACGCTGCTGCTGCTCTGGCAGCCATGAATGGGAGGAAAATATTAGGAAAGGTAATTTTTCTGAAAAAAATAAATGAAGTACAAATGTAGGAAAGGGTTTTCTACACTTTGTAACACGTTACCTGCCTTATTACTCTGGTCACTTAAGTATTGGTTTTCAGAAACCAAAAATATCTATCGGCCACAGACTTTGATTATGTGAAATCTTTTTTTCTCCAGGAAGTGAAGGTCAATTGGGCCACCACTCCAAGTAGCCAAAAGAAGGACACATCCAGTGAGTGTCCTATGCCCTTGTCATTGTTGGCCTGTACTAAACCCCCAGACCTATTCATACAACTTATGGAGGCCATCAGTTATATAAATTTGCAAAGTGCAAGCAAGTGTTATTAAGTGCCATTGCTGTAATTTGTCAAATTAACTCAGATATGCAAGTGTGCTTTAGCACTAATAGTTAACAAATTTGTATTGGTCGTTTCAGATCATTTCCATGTTTTTGTGGGTGATCTGAGCCCTGAGATCACCACGGAAGATGTCAAAGCCGCATTCGCACCTTTTGGGAAAATATCGTAAGTTTTAAATGGGAAGACTTAACTTGAATTTGCTCATTAATATGTTTTTCTACCTACCGTAATGCAGGACTTTTTACAGGATGTACAGGAAAATATTAAAGCAGTTGTGGCAAAGAGAAATTAGGCAGTAGATGACACATTTGGATAAAACACATTGTAATTTTTTCACCAGACATCTTTCTTTTGCTATTGATATATTTAGGAAATGGTAAGTACTTTTTAAAGTGCAATTTGCAGTGGCAGAACAAGCTTGTGTGTAAATGAAAAGCTTTCAGCTTCTGAAGTTATGAGTAAGTAAAGTAATAGCACTCTGGTTATTTTACAGAAATGCTCATAGGATTGGACAGGAGCTTGAAGGCTAACAGCAAGGAACAGTGCACACTGGAAACTCAGATGTAGTTTTTTTTTTCCTCATCTATTTATTCTGTTTCTTTCAATTTATTGCAGATAATTTGTGATGACATAACTTATTAATACACTCCAGTTTCCAAGTATTCCTTTTGAGATTTAGCCAATGTAAATTGTCTCATTTTAGTTTGCTTAGTATTGTTGATAGCTTAATGCTCCTTTCCTAAAGTTCTGAAAATTTTCAATTTTTCAAAATTTGCAGCTCCCCAAACTCCATATTGGTGGTAAAGAATTGACCAGGAAAAATAACGAAATCTGTTAACAGGCCATGTATGCCTTTTTAATTCCTTTTTCTCTTTGATATTTTAATATATTTCTATTGGTAGGATACCATCAGTAACTGCTAGGAATGCATGGTAATACATATAAAATGTTGCTTTCTGACTTGCTGATTTCAGACAGTAAATTAAGTGTGAATATTGATTTTAATGAACTATTTATTGGCAGGGATCCCTTTTATTGAAAATGAATATGAAAACAGCTAACTCAACAGTGTAGGTTGCATGTCTTTGTAATGGTGTTTTAAAATGCTGCTTTGCTTTCAAGTTACCAGTATAGGTTTTACGGTAGATTTTAACATAGGAGAATACATGTATAGATGATCGTCTATGTGTGTGTGTGTGTGTGTGCCTCTGTGTGGGTGTTTGTGTGGTTCTTTTAGTTGACGTGTGTAATGCAGTAAGTGTTCTGAAGCTACTTTGATGTTTTCTTTCAGGGATGCCCGTGTTGTGAAGGACATGACTACAGGGAAATCTAAGGGGTATGGATTTGTGTCCTTCTATAACAAACTGGTAAGGCTCCAGTACAGGAACACGAAATGAAGGTTATTTCTGTTTACTATCCTACTTTTAGTACATTTAATGTAATTTAATATGCTATCATAGATTCACAAACAAATTTGACTTTAGTTATGTTAATCAGATAATATCAAATATGATTTGTTATATACAAATAATTAAGCATAAACTATTTAATTGGAAATATTAATTTAATATTGATCTATTACTGTAGAATATTTAACACAGATCAGAGGGATCTAGTATGTTTTGTGATTCATAGAGTTTCGGAAAAGAAACATTATCTTTTGTGTCTTCATAGGATGCTGAAAATGCCATAGTGCACATGGGAGGACAGTGGTTAGGAGGGCGTCAGATCAGGACTAACTGGGCCACCCGCAAGCCACCAGCGCCTAAGAGTGTGCCTGATAGTAAGTTTCAAGGAAAAGTCTACCACTCAAACTGCCAGAAGTCAGTTTGTCATCAATTTGTCTTCTATTTTTGACTGTCAGATGGCTCGAAGCAGCTGAGGTTTGAAGATGTGGTCAATCTGTCTAGTCCACAGAACTGCACTGTGTATTGTGGAGGAATCCAGTCAGGACTATCAGGTAAGTGTTTCCTTTTGTAATTTGAAAATGTAGTTACATTCAGGGGTATAATGCGCTGAATAAGTACTTTGATTATGTTCAATTTTTGGAGAAACCTATATTTTTTTATATAATCCTTTTCATTTTTACACTGATAATGAAGTACATTTTGTCTACTTGACAATGTAAGAATAATACTGTGGCAATTGTATTTAGTGTGCTAACACTGCTGTTTTACAAAAGATATAACAAAATAATTTGATAAAAGTTGCATATGTAATGCTAAAAACTTTTCCACACTCTCGATGGCCTTAACTTTGTCTTTTGTTTTTGCAGAACATCTCATGCGACAGACATTCTCGCCCTTTGGTCAGATAATGGAAATCAGAGTTTTCCCAGAGAAAGGTTACTCATTCATCAGGTAATTTTCTTCCAAAGAATGTAGAGTCATTTTTTGCCCCCAGATGGCAACAGCTTAGGACTCAATGATTAATAATCGCCAAGTACTTTTCATGGGGTACATTTGTCAGATAAATAGTTTGCATGTAGTGCCCCTTTTTTGTGCTGATAGTATACTGCGATTACAGAACCCTGCTGAAAGCATATTTCTTTTTAAGGTTTTCGTCCCACGAAAGTGCTGCCCATGCAATTGTTTCAGTGAATGGAACAACCATCGAAGGTCATATTGTTAAATGCTACTGGGGCAAAGAATCTCCTGACATGACCAAGAATGTACAGCAGGTAGTGTGCAGCACCTACAAAAGGGGTCTTAAAGTTACTAAAGCTATTCATTTTTAATTTGCTTCAGTTTTATTCTTGTTGACAAAATGTTTTTGTCTTTGTGCAGATGGAATATGGTCAGTGGGGACAGTGGAATCAAATGTATGGCAACCCCCAGCAGTACAGCCAACAGTATGTGACAAATGGGTGGCAGGTGCCCTCTTATGGTGTGTACGGCCAGACATGGAATCAACAAGGATTTGGTGTAGAGTGAGTTGGAGCATTTATTTAATCATACACAGTGAAGGGGCCTTGATTATACACTCATTCAAGTTCGACCGAGTTCCTGACCAGGCTTTCTGCTAGTGTAGAGAAGAGGTATTGTTGCAATTACCAATATATTTTTGTAAACTTTTCTAGTATAAAGCTTGAACAACCTAAACCATGTAGAAATATAATTACAAAAATTGGATTGGATTGCATGTCCCCAAACTTTCATTGGGGAATAGTTTTTAAATTTAGCTTCCCATACCTCTCACCTACAGTATACAATACAATCAAGGCCCAATTTTAGTACTGTACAATGGTTTGATGTCAGGGCCACACTAAAAAAGGCTATATCATTCACAGGGACTCCATTCTGGCAGCAGCCGCACAGAATATTTCAAGGTGACAACTTTATTTATCTTAGCTTTCGAGCAAATCTTTCACCTCTCTCTGTCTGTCTCTCTCTCTCTGTATTGTGTTCTGATGTGTGTGTGTGTTCACACATATTCTCCCTATCAGGCAGTCTCAGTCTCCAGGCTGGATGGGAGGTTTTGGGTCCCCACAGTCGCAACCCCAGCCTGGTCCTGTGATGCCAAATCAGGCCAACTTCAGCATGACTGGCTACCAGACACAGTGAGCAGGCTCTCACATCAGTCACAGTCTTTCTGCTCCAGGGAATCAGTGGACAACCCATCGTATGTAAATCTGGAACCGCCTCCCACCCAGTGAAGATCACAGGCGCAGTGGCTTATCTCTAGTATGTGAGGGAAACAAAGTTATTTATATGGACGTGTAGTTTAGAGGGGTGGGGGGGTTTCCTGGCTAATGTTTTTTGGCTAGATTTCAACAAATCGTAAGTTCAAGAACTTGGACTTCCTTAATGTGTTTTATAGGAGAGATCATCATGTTTTTGATGAGTTACGTTTACCACTTAATGTAGCCTAAAACAGATTTAAAAGTATTTGTACCCTCAGTGTGAAATAGCACTGTAAACATTTTAGAAACTTTCTTAAAGTGTTTGGTAAATTATTTTAATAATGAACAATCGCTCTCCTTCCCAATTGAGGGTATTTCATCAGATGTATTAAGGTGCAATATGCTTTATTAAAACATGTCCCTATATGACATATGATGCAAAGTGAGGATGTTGATATTTTTCATGTCTTCATTCTCAGAAAACGGGAGCCAATTGTGAGCTAGAAAATGCTCTGATGTGTAAATTGTTTTAGTATAAAGTTTAGTTCAAGCGTTTTGTTCTGCTGAGTGAATTTTTAAAAATTGCTCATTTGGGGTTGATCTTCTTTTGTAAATAATAAGGCAAATTATGCCATCATGTATAGCCTAATAATCAATTAGTTGCTTTGCTCTCCTTTTTGACATGCAAATACTAGTTTAATTCTTTAATCATCTTATATCTACAAATGTCACTTCTGGGACAGGGTCAAGAAGGCCAAATATGTATATAACCCCTGCTGTGTACTGTATGTAGAAAGAGTTTTTAAGCATGTGCTCTTTTATAGTATCACAAGTTTCACAAACCCAATGCTGTACATACTGTACTTTAGGTAGATTGGTGTAAACAGGCTTATAAAATATGTTCTGTATGATTTATAATGAAGCCTTAACTTAAGTCAGTTACAGCCAGTTTTTTTTAAACCTCAAGCTCTTTAGAAGACAAGATTCTATATTCCAATAAGGGTTGTCCCAACTTTGAGGTTGTGTGCCATTTCCACATAATAGCTTGAGATAAGTGGGTTTTGAGTTTGAATTGCACGTTTTTGAAATGTATTATCTTGGTTGCTTAAAGCATTGAATGTAATTGGGTAAATTTGCTTTTAAGAAAGGTGTAGGTAAATTCTTTTCAATAAAAATTGAAATTGAAATAAAATCTGAAATAAAACAATGATTTGAAACTGCCTAACCAAGTGTCTGTGTGTAAGTTTTATATTCTGCAATTCTAGAAGTCTGTTGACAGATCTTGATACTCGTGACGATTTAAAAAATATAAGCTTTTAATGCCATGTATCACACACAATCATTGATCAGACTTATTTTATTAACAACACATGCTACAAAAGACAGTATCTTAATTAGGCTTCACCAAGCACTATATAGTAACAGCAATTTAGATCTTAACTGTTAATTAATCTTATTTTCTCAAACCTGACCTCATTAAAACCTAATGTACTAGTACATTAAACACCTCTATTGAGTCAGATTTTTGGTTGAACGACTCATAATATTGTACTTAATGTGACCTAACATAAACCACAGAGATCAATGCCTGAATCGACAATAATTACTTAAAAGCACAACACATGGATTAGCAATAGCAACATAAATAAAATACACAGATGTAATTTATATTAAGTGCTGCAAACTATCTGTTAAGAAAATTATTGACAATGTTGTCGACACTTAAAATACATGAATATGCAAAGATTTGATCTTATTCTAAATACATCATAATTTATAGTATTCCCATTGCCCAAGTATATGATGCAAGTATTGTGCAATTTCTTTCTGGACTAATATAATTGCTTGAATTTATTAATGTTTTTCTGTTGAATTTTATGTATTGTTATTAGTGGTCGTTGGTATTCTTGAATTTAAATTCTATGTAAATATTTGTTACTTTAACATCCTTAAACATGTAAGAGTTTAAGGGTTTGAAGTTTAAAACTGCTCACCTTAGTATGCCAACATTGTTCCTCAGTATTTTTGGTTATGTTGTGCATTTCTTCTCACAATTGTTGTTCTGGCACTAAGCTACATATGGCTGTTTGCCTTGGGCCAGCCTTTGACCAGGTTCTGACCATCATATGTGGTCTGGCCAACAGGAATAGTGGCACTCCATGGTGATGTCTCTGCGTGTATTTCGCTGTTGAGTTGTACGTGAATTTTACCATCTGAAGCAGTCTTTTCACTCTAGAAATTGACACAAAGTCTTAGAAATTTGGTACTCAATTTTGAGGTTGCGCAACACGTATACAAATACACACATCCTGTATTTTAACACCTACCTTAATCATTGTTTCTGTGCCTTTTTTCCACCCATGCAGTTCCAGTTTCTCCATGACCAAGTCAAGCTTCCCCATAATGGCTGCTACAAATCCTTCAAGATGAAGAACCTGTCTGACCAATCTACAATAGAAGAAGAAATAAATGATGTTCCCTAGAAAGGATGGTACACACAATTACAGCGTGACCTATACAGTACTACATCATAGCTTCCAACTCTATATCATTTTTCATAGGTATTAAATTGTCTATTCATTAACTTTACAATAATGCAGACTGTATGGGTCACCACAACATTTATCCACAGGTGAATGTGAATCCAGTGCTAAAACAGATTGGTTGTTGTTTGTCTATATGGCAATCAGAAAGCTGGGCTTGTCAGAGAAAATTGGTGTGATTTTTGGTGCTAAAAGGTCAAAGCAGCTGCTGCATGATACTATGTCAAACATGCTGCCAAACTCTTGATGGTAATATACGTCTAAAGAGCCTTTTCTTTAAATAAGAAGAAATGTTTAAAATGTTCAACTCATCGCACTTTTGGAAATCCTCCTGCTCCACTGTTTTTTTCTGCTCATTGTCAGGTTTCTTCAGGGAACCGTTAACATAGTTTCGTCCAAGATTGTTAAGCTCAGCACTGAGAGCATCCTGCGTGTGACAAGAGGAATATGTATGTATTTGGTTAATCAAACATTCATGATCTTTTTTCAAAGTCCAGAATTTACATTTTATTATTGTTTTCTGTAGTGTTCTCTGTCCATTTACCCTTTTATCTTCTAGTTCTCTTTTCATTTTCTCTTGCTCTTCTTGGTCCAGAATTTTGTTTCCATCACAGTCAAATTTGGAGAAAGCGTCAGATATTTCATGATCAGCATGTCCCATCCTGAGGGGTTAACGTAGTAGGGTCAAATTTAATACCATAATTTAATGGTTAGGGTTAGTTCAGTGAGGGTGGACGACTTACTCTTTAAGAGTCTCTCTGAAGTCTTTGAATTCTATTTCTTTGGATCCAGAATTCAAGGCTTTTTGTACATCTGATATCTTCTCCTTTTTCAGTTTTAGTTTCATAAATGTCTTTGCATAACTCTGAAAAACAGATATAATGTAAAAACATTTTCAACATCTGTAAAATATTTATGTAAAATATTGATATTTAACATGTGTACAATATATATGTCTGTATCGCCACAATTTACCTGTTTGATTATGTCAGTAATTTGCAGCTCATCTTTTTGGGATGACAGCTCTTCCTTTACCTCAGAATAGGTGTCATTAATGATGGCCAGAAACATGTTCTGGGGAACAAATGAATAGCATATACTTAAATGCTGTTAACTTTTTTCTGTAGGTTAATAGAAAGTGTATTAATGCTACTTACAAGTAACACAAAGAAGACAAAGAACACATAAGTGACAAAATAGATGGGCCCAAGGACTCTGTTGGCTCGCTCAATTGCATCATAATCGAAATCTCCAAGAATGATCCTGAACTGGGTAAAACTACAGAATACAAATAACAAAGCATCAATTGTTTTAATGTTATCTTGCTAAAGACATTTTTCAAATCTATTGTCAGACATACAACTTCTCTTACATGCACTTGACAAAGGTACTGAAGGATTCCACCTCTGTTCCAAAGAGCAGATAACCCAACTGAGCATAGGCAAAGAACACAATGAAGAACATGATAGCAAAGCCCATGATGTCTTTCGCACAACGCCCCAGTGTAGAGGACAGTTGAGTCATGGTCTTATTGAAACTGATGTACTTGAAAACCTACAGGACCAAGAGAGGACAATGAGTTTTTTGGACACAACTTTTGTGACACAATATTAAATCTTTTTGCCTTTTTTTCCAGACCTACCTTTATCCAAGCAAAGAACAAGTTCATTGCATTCATGTTATTATATTGTGTTTGCCAGAATGCTAAAAATTCAAAATCTGCATAGATATCCGGATTATGCAACAGTGTGCCAAGTAATTTATCCACTTTAAGGGTGCGAAAAACATTGAAGACGATAGCAACGATTGCTAGCTGTAAAAAGAAAAAAAAGTATTTCATTATTCTTATAGAGAAAATGAAATGTCAGTTTGTCCCTCATTTGTAATGCCTTATCCACTCAATTTACCATGATGACAACCACATCAAGAGTGTTCCAGATGCTTTTGAAGTAGGAAAACTTGTGGATCCGCAGCTCAAGAATCTCTTCCACAATATAGTAGAGAATGAACAAACAGAACACCATCTCACAGCCAATAATAAAATAATCCCAGTAGGTGATGTAGCGAATCAGTTTGACCGTTCTAATCTGATAAGAGGGTATTGCTCCACCAGTGGCTGGAAATTCAACCACTAACCTGCAGAAAAAAATGAAAACACGGTTTGGACCATTCTGAACAATTAAGAAAACATCTGAAATGATGTCACTGTTCATTCTTCCATTTACCTGATGACACAGAACAAGTTAATATTAGCGTTGTATGTGGAAAAGTCGATGAACACTGCCCGAGTCCCATGGTCCAACCACAGGTTGCTCGTCATCTCTGCCAGGACTGCAGCCGTGTCCTCCTTGGTTCTGCCAAGGTCCTGGTGGTAGCCCGCCCCACTGTAGGTGGTCAGCAGCCCCCAGTGAGCCGATCCCTTAATCTCTTTTTCTGTGTGATACTGCCAGCTGCAAAACCAGGAATGCAATACTAGACATGGCTTCTGATAAAGATAAAATTCCCACCAAACATTCAAAACAATAAACAAAAAACGATTAAAATGTTAAACTCACGCTGTGCCATTAATCAGGCCAAAGTCCAGTTTGTCCTCTTTCTTCTCATTGTAGACATCAAAGCATCCTGTGATTTCGTTCTGGAAGTCACTGTGGACTTTGCAGGAGTTGTTCTTTACCTTGATTTGTCTCATCCTGGGCACCCCTAGCAACAGGTTCTCATAGTAGATAAAGGACTGGTTTCCATTATCTAGTGACTGGTTGTTGTACCACTTGGTCCAGTAGAGTCCATCCAGTAAAGGGCCCTGGGCATACTGTTGTATTCAAAGAGGTATGGAAAAACTGAAGCTGTGAAACTGATTATAAAAAAGTAAACTCTTATGATAGAAATGGACTTACAGTGTTTTGTGTGCTTTATAGTTCTCTTGAAAAATAACAATGATATATTACATTTTATGCAGACATTGATTGATTAACTGATAATTGATCGATTGTGAAACCCAGTTATTTTAGTCACATAATGTATAAGCAACGAGAATTACTACTCACAGTCCAAAAGTCAGCCATGCTGCTAATGGATTGAAACTGAACCCCGCTGTCGCTGGGTGTATTCACAAACAGGCCTGTCATGACTTTAGTATAGTAGTAGGTACCGGAGCTGGTCATACCATATGTCACTGAAAGACAAGACAACCACATTGTTATTATCAGCCTGTGATTCATATCAACCTTTGCACAGGCTCTGGATAAAATGTTGTCCATTCAAATGTTCAAGATAAGGCAAGGAAGAATGAGACACGCTCCTCATTCAGCACTTGTCCTTTAGCCTTGTTCACATCACAGGAGTCAAAGAGGCCAGATTTACCTGGTAATTTGTTTGAAGAGAGAGCACACTGGCTGACACAAATACCCTCATCAAACAATGTAAATCTAACACAGACAAAGAAACAATGAATTGAGCCGATGCTCTTATCAGTGAAAGGCAGGGGCAGTGCGTGTGTTCCTTTCAGAGAAAATGTTTAGCAGGACAATGGCTTTCAGCCAGCAAGGATGTTGTTGGCATTTTATAATGAGCACTAAAGCATAAACCGATCATGATCAATCAGCACTTTGCACGACAGTAACAGTTTGAGAAAACACGAAAAGGTCATGCTGATGTATATTTCTCATGTATTTACTAATAGTCTACATTAAGGAGGAAATGTTACCCGATCTGTGAATTATAACTAAATGAATTTAAATCATAAATTTCCTAAATATACTGGATGTGTTTCAACATTTTCATCTCACATTACACTGCCTTGTTATTGTACCCAAGCTATACATTATCCAAACTAAACATAACAGGACAATAATTGTGTACAAATACATTTCCCAACCTGGTTAAAACACATTGCTGATATACTTACAGAGACACATATCCACAAGAAAAACCACATAGACCAGTAACTCCCTTAGGGTTGTCCTAATAAACAGCTCTCTGTTGCCTGAAGTGTTCTCAGTCAGAGCTGTACCCCACAATCCTACATCAAAGAGAACAGTGGTAAAACAAAATATAGGAATCAAGATAAACAAGAGGCTGTATCAAAGTCTGAGAAGTGATTGAAGTTGACCAGGGTGGAAGCAATAACTGAAGTCTTGGCAATTACCCCTTTATAGACATATTGGAGTAAGTTATTCAGTTTGCATATTGATAATTGTCCCTTTTTAAGTTAAATGATGTGATGTGATGATGTCAGGTGTGAGGTGTGACATCCCATTACAAACCTGATCCCTATAACATAACACTAAACAAGGATTTAACTAAAGCAAACAAAAACAACCATTGAACCAGTTCCTACCTTTGAAGAAAGAACAGCAGCCAGGCCTTGTCTTATCCACCCCCAAGTCCAGCGGATCAGGCTTGACTGGGAAAGAGTCTGGGGTGTTCAGCTTGCTCATGCTGTTGAAGGAGCCCTGGAAGTGGGGTTGAGGATTGTAGACAGTGCTGATGACACGAGGCAGGGGTGGAGGAGAGCCACAGTAGCCCTGGTTTACCCAGGAACCTTTCCCTAGACTATCCAGTTCACACTCCACCTGGCCACTCAGGTGGCTCTCTGCCCGGTTATTTAGTCGCTTCATGCTGGGAATTAACTTGAAATCAGGGAAAGGGAATGTTGATACACTAATAAAGATCCCAGTGCAGCAGACACAGATTTGAACATCACCTGTTGGCGAGATGGCTTTAAAGGGATGGTGACAAAAAGGGAGGAGGACATAAACAGTGAAGAGGGAGGAGCTGTCTATTTTCTATTGAGCACCATCAATTGAGCACCATCTGCATGTTAATGCAATGTGTAATGAAAACGAATGTGTGACGTGGGTCTCAATAAAAGGGCAGAAAAGTGGCCTATATCATTCAAAACATTTTTGGTACAGTTATATGGCCGTTGTGTATTGTGTTATATTTTGCAGCTAGATTATATTAGTTATTATTATGAAGTCGACATATGTTACTGTGCCACATCCTAAAATGTAATTAAAATATCTTCTTTGAGAAGAGGCTCAAAGAAATATGTTCTTTATGAGGACACATTTCCTTTGTCTCTGATTGGTAAATATATCCTTAAATTGACCCAGATACACAACATGCAACAAAGTTATCACAGGCATTGTCTCAAAACGAAACATTGCATTAGGTAGGTTTAATTGTAAGGTCTAAACTAAGCATTGTGGCAATTTCCCCTTCAACAGGTATGCTTAGCCAGCTAACATAATCTGTTGATCTTCACTCACAGCATTTTCAGAGAACAGCCTGAACTTTGTCATTACACTTTCTAACCATAGGTGCTAAAAGATATTTTAAGTTTTGTCAATTTTTGTCACGTCAGTTTGTTTTTGTAAACCGTGTTTGGCTGTTTATGTTGACATATGCAATCATAAAATACACGAGCTAGCAAAAATTGCAACTAGATTAAAATGTCTTGTCAACAATAAATTCAGGAAAATTGTATGTGTTCTGAATAAAGTAGAGAAATATACCTGCATAATATAATCTGCTGACACGAGGTAGGCCCACAGTCTACAAGCATTGTTACAGTGTATAACCACTCATTCAATTAAACATTCTCCTGCAGAGAAGATTAATTAACTACATTTCAATTACATCCAACTGTTGACTGCACGTGACTGTAGTGGCCAAACCAGAGGGAAGCTTAAGTGTCTCTGATGTCCTTCCCAAAGACAAATATAATAGGCCCCATCTCATTAGTATACGCATTTTGACTAACTCTGACCCGGCTTTGCATACATTGATGATGAGCCAATTGTCAAAAAGCATACATTAAGTATGCAAACAATCAACACAGCATATAACTACACATGGCCATCTGTAGGATATATAATGTAGCAGGTTTAGCACACCTCATTATTGGCTGTTAGGGAAAACTTGTGAAACAACCCATTTTGGGGACTATACTGACTATACTATACAAAACATGTGCCTTACTAAAACACAAAATATTAAGTGCAAAAGGTAGAGTAGTGAGGAGGTTTGTCGTAGATTGCCGCTTTGATCGAGATGTCTTATCCTAGATGCATCTTGTCCAGCTATGGAAATTCACGCTTCAGTTCCTCTGAACAGAGATATTATGTACGCCCCCTGCCCAACAATAGAGTGTAATTCCTCCTCCTTCACTGAAGCATTGGCAGGGTCTGGAACAAATACGTTTTTTTAATTAACTGCAGCCTGTGCCACAATGGCAACCTTTTCTAATTTGCAACCAACACTTGTCCACACATCAGTACTCGATGTTGAAGTGGCAGTATAGCTTCTTGTTGTTGCTGTAATGCACTGTCAGATTGTTTAATGACCTAATTCAGGGTTACATGACATCAGAAGTATCATACAGCCCAAATTTAAGTGTGGTCAGATAGTAGTTGTAGTAGTGATAATATCAAAATGATATAAACATTATGTTGAGGAAGAGTTTTCTGTGTCCAATTCACTTCCTGTGTTCCATAGACTAGCACCAGCAGCTTTCTCATCTAGTGCACCATTTGGGTCCATATATTTTGGTCCACAATTGACGTAATTCCTTCTTATCTCAGAACACAGGAGCTTAGGACAAAAGGGAAGCACATCCATCAGGGTGCAGGACAAGACAGAGCAACAGATTTGACCTGGCATCACGCTCACTAAGAATATGATACATCAAAACAAAAGACAAGCAGTACACCTCTAGTTTTCCTAGATCACACTTCGGGTGACAATGATGCCCATAGTTACTGTTTTTTCTAGGAGCCCATTTATTGAATAGAAAACTTGAATCATTGACGATTACCCTTTGGGGTATTATTGAAGGATGTCCTCATACAATTTATGATGTTATATCTTTTATACATTGGAACAATCCACAGTTCCAGTATGTGTGAGATGTTGGAGTTGATAAACAAGCACAAACGTTTTTTGTTTTTTCATGAAAAAATTATGTTTATTTCAGTTCTAAAACTATATTGAACAAAATAGAGTTTTATTGAGTTCACTGTACACAAATTCTTATTTTCATGCTTAGGTATTTCAAACTATACAAATGAATGTTAAATACTCATTGAAAATATGTTTTTTCTGTCTGAACAATAGATTAAAAAATAACAACAATCTAACTATTTTTCAAATCCATTGTGAAAACAATGACTTGACATCAATCGAAAATTGCACCGGATATTTTCAAGGCCTGATTGTAAAGGTTCATACAAATATGGGATATATATACAAAGTTTCAATAATGGGCACAAGAAAAGTTAAAATGATGTATACAAGTTGACACAAACTTTAAAAGTTTAAAAAGTAAGACAAAATCCAACTGTTTTTTCAAAAAGTAAAAAACAACTAAAAGTTGACAGAAAATAAATCTATAAATAAAATCAATACAGATGTATTTACTAACCCCAATATTGGAGCAAAGCCTGTATCATTAACAAGCATACATGGTAATTCACCTCAAAGAGCTTGACAGATTTTTTTTTTAAATTTATCCACCCAGTTCAGGATGGCACTTGGAGGCCATCACACTGGTAGGGAAATGAAGAGTGCATATATTCATTTTCATCTGGAGAGCTGTACCTCATAAGGCAAGGATAGTTCTCAGGCTGGACACAGTCAAACTGGAGATCCAGCCACTGCCTGTGGGGGGCAGTGTGCCTGCTTGCATCCGTCAGGATCCGATTGAGGGCCATGATATAGCTGAGGGCCATCTGCAGCGTCTCATACTTGGATAGTTTCTTGTCCTCACCCCATTGAGGGACCACTTTACGGAGCCGATCGAAGGCTGTGTTCAAGCCCTGCATCCTCTTTCTCTCACGGGCGTTGGCTGCCATCCTTCTCCTTGTGGTGCTCTCATACTTTTCTGGGCTCTTGACATCAGACTCAGATCCAGATCCAGAGTCAGAACAACTTTGCTGACAGGACATCATGCTTTTGAGTCACAATTCCAATGTTTTCTTTTCACAGTTGTTTTCTTTCAAAGTATATAAGCTTCAATCGAGCTATGCGATTTTTTCCGAATTTACCAAAACCTCCTTTCTGTTCTTCAAACTCCTTGTCCTGGGAGCGGAATTTTAATAAACAAATTGATGGTAAATCCAGGTGTAGTTGTTCCGTTTAGATGGAGAGGCTTCAGTGTCTCTGCTCCTGGAGAGACTGAGGAGTCGTCTTTTATAGGAACAAGGAGATGAACAGGTGGTGGCAGGTGGAGTCCACACCCTCCCCCATGCCCCCCTCTTCAATGTTGCTTGCTGGAGAACACACCCATGCTGACACACAAACATACACACATACTCTCCCTCTATACACACACACATGCAAACAACCCTTAATGAAATTCCAATTAACTTTGGCTGGTCTATCTAGCCCCGGCTTCACTGAGAACCATGTGTTGCAAACACAGAAATTGTACCATCTGTCTAAGGCATTTTGTTGATGATGATGATGCTTGAAACTCAAAGAACTAAACAAGATTAAATTGCTGAATCACACTCTATTTAACACAATATTTAAAAACACTATGTTTTAAATAGCATAAGTAATATAATACTTTATGAGTTATTAATTTAATATAATGACAGTTCCTTATCACAAACTCCATTGCTTAATTCCGTGTTTTAATGACTAATTATCTTGTGTTTGGACAGCAGGTTATGGAAAAAGTTGTGGATTGTGGACCTAAGTAGGCACATGCCAAGCAGGTCCTCAGCCACACAAATGTGATGGAAAGTTTTACCATAATCCACTGGCTCTTTTATTATCTTCTCATCTGCTAATTATGATAATCTGAGATTAGCCTGAGGGAACATAAGTGTAAGTGCGGCTCATAACCCCAGGGACTTGAAGAGAACATCAGCCTGCTGGGTACTCCTTTCATTATCTTGGATTATTGTTTTTTTTTTATCTGAGATGTTGAGCTCAATATGGTAGACACATGGAATATTTTATAATCTCATGCAAAACATGGGGTCGACACAATTCTCAATTTTATTTAAAAAAAGGATTAGATCCATCAAAATTATGATAGATATTAGGATACAATAGGTGGCTCTATTTTCTTCACAGCAGTTTATCTGTCCTGGTTGCACAGTATGTGGTACACATTAATGTACCAAACATACTGGTGACCACATGTGAAATAAATAATTGATCTGTCTAGTGGTCCGAGGAAATGAGACAGACAGAATAATTTGTTTGATTGTCTGTCCTTTCCATCTGGTACCAGTGAATTCAGTAATCAGGGGAGCCAAATCAGAGCAGGTCAATAACCCCTCCCCCCTCCTTCCACCCAGTTTTATCGCCCCCTCTCTCCCCTCTCCAAATGATCCACAACTTCACATAGACCCTGACATGCAACTAACATGTAAACATCTTCCAATGCACTCATCTAATAGCTCTCTCCCGATGTTTTAAAAGGATATTTGTAGTTTTGTGTTAACAATATTATCACATTCTACAACACTTTATTGACTTGTATTAGTTATGGGTCTCATTACAGCATTTAATTCCTGGAGTAATATGATGTAAATCTATGTAGCGATTTTGTGAATTTTATTCCACAAATGTTATCGTAAAGTACCTACAGCACATAAATCATTCATGACTACTAGATGCTCAAGATAATGCCTGGCCTCAATATTGGGTCATGGACACAAGCTGGAGCTGTCTGGTCATTTTGAGATGGACTGATTTGCTGTGCAATTAGGCATATAATCCCATCTACCAGTTTGGTCCATTGATTACAGATTGGCGTAGTTGGCCAGCTGCTGCTTGTGGTGTCTGTGGGCCGTGTCTCAGACAGTGCCTCGGCCCTGGCCCTACCACATCCTCCAGCCTTGCTTTTCCACTGACACAAATGATTGGCTTGTCTGGTGGTGAGGCAACCCTCTCTGCTAAAAGCCATATGTCACGCTAAAGCAGTGACCCTTCTGCTCTGACGGTGTCAAATATCATACAATGTCCTGATGGATGATAGATCTGTTTAGAGATTAGGAATGAAGCGTATGGTATACAAAAGGGGAAAGTGTAAAACGTACTGTTTGGATCATTTGTCTAGGTTTGAGTGAATGTCATTCTAACCTTTCAGTGGGGTGCATTTTCAAATTATGATCTTTGACTGTCAAGATTGGGGCTTGACTCAAATATTACATTACATTCACCTTGTAGAGACAGTTTTGTCACCTACACTAAATGGAAACCGATCACTTCTGGCTAATTACACTTCATGCATCATGGTGTCGCAGAAAATGGGGCAGCGACCTAAGGGTCTAAGTCATAAAGACCTCCAAGAGAATAACGCTGGGCCTCCCACATAACCTACTACTCTTATAAACATAAACTCTGGAACTTCATTATGATACTATGATTAAATATGTTTCTCAAATGTTCAAATATGTCTCAGAACCTTCTTACAATCAAATAAAAATCTATCAGTCTGCAACACGTTCATCTAACAACAAGTAACAGCTGGTGAAATGAGCGTTAGCAGTGTAAATAGGTCAAGTAAGGTGAATGTGATTTCATGCCTGTTTGAACTTGGCAGTGCTTAATTGGACAGTCAACATTTTGTAATTTTCATGTATCTTGAAAAGACTAAATAAATAATAATCCATGTACAATTTCAAAGGGCAAAGTAACACTGTAATTCTGCAAAGCTGAATTGTTTTAATAAATACAACTTTATTCTCATTTTATATATATTTTACATATAATAACTATTTTACATGGTGCAACTTTATCTTATTTTAACAGAAGCTTTTAAACATTTAACTTATTATTTGTCAGTTGTTAGCCTAACAAAAAATACCAAATCAGTAGACAAATTGTAACACATAAGTTTATCTTTCAAAATAAAAACTATATTGCTGTAAAGACATAACAGAGCAGCCAAAGTTCCTCACTTTAAAAACTCAACTCTGTAAAGTAAACATTATGTTACTGTTTGAATGTTTAAAATGCAAAACCTTGAATGAGGCTCTAGATGTGCAGTAGAGAACTACTATGACCAGAACTATGTGCTTGTATGACAGTGAGAAGTAACAGAGCCTATCTTCAGTGAGCTTGTTTTCTTTTACTTAAGCATGCATAAACAATGGGGTGTAAAGGTGTGTGATGTTTTAAAAATAATGTTTCTTGAATTGAATATAAAAGGGAATCTAGTTATAGTATAGTCAAAGTATATTTAAATTCAAATAACTGTAAATATGTTTTCACAATCTACTGTTTCTTTAGCAAACATAAAGTTGGTGAATCAGCCCACAAATTATTCATACTACTATATAATACTAACTTCAATACACTGTAATTTAATATACTCTAAGTTTACAGTAAAAATAAGTGGTGTGAAACCCATATAAATAGTAAAACTATGTATTTAAAACTATGCCATAAAAACAGGTTGAAGTGCTTAATGAAAGTGTGTACTCATGGTTAATCTATAATCTCACGATGATGCTACAAGGAAGTAGAAAACGTGAACTATCTATTATTCAAAACTTTTAGAGGACCCCAGAGGTGGCTCATGAACTAAGACTTTGCACATTGATCTTGCTTTGTGGGACAGTGTGAATAAGACAGTACAAATGGTGCAGTTCAGTAGGAATGGCCACACCATTAGGTTGACAGTTTGACAAATACGATTCTTGATTCGGTGAAACAAAAATTCTCTGTTATTCTAATGTCAATATATCACATCTGACAACCACACAAATTACGGGACATTCTTCTCATATGGTAATCCTCTGTGTATTCCCTCTCACCTCCCCAGATATGATGTATAATTGCATAAGTCTAGATTTAGAAGATAACAGCTCATGCTACAGTACACACTGGGTGAGAAGGCTACAGATGATTGTGGTTTACATTTACAGAGCCAGTGCTGGTGGGGATAGTGTGTGTGGTGTCTTTGGGTATATGGTTGCACTAAGATGTCTCTCCTGTCCTGATTACAGCTCCTCACTCTCCAGTGTGGCCTCCACAGGGGAGCTGGAGAACAGGATAGGGCTGTTGTCTGTGGTGGGGAAGGCAGACCTGATGTCCAGGCCTTGACCTGTCAGAACAGCATAGCGGCTTCCAGGGCGTTGAGACTTCTTCATGAGCACTGGGACCTGCTGGTGCCACTGGGCTACAGATTTGAAAAAGCAATTTGAGTGAACGTGTTTAGAAGTTCTGTCATTTCAATACTTTGCAGCAAGAACATGGGATGAGGGAGGGGATACGTACATAAAACTTACCATAGATGTCTAGCCTAGCTGTGCATGATACGATACCAGCCTCGTTTTTAGCTGACACCGTGTACCAACCAGCATCCTCTTTCCTGGTTGGTTGAATTAAAAGGCAAACATAACCAGTGGCATCCTGGTGCATGCTGAAATGAGACATAACAATGTCAGAACACCAAAGTCATCATTTGTCCTATAGTGACTATACTGGGTATAGTAGCAGTAAGTAACTGACTTGACTCTGTCCTTTGTGCTAGGGATGCTGTCATTGTCCTTCTTCCAGAAGATGACAGGAGGGGGCAGGCCCACCACCCTGCACTCCAGTCTGACTGGAGTTCCCTCGGGGATACCAGTGTTCTGGAGCTTCTCAACAAACTGGGGTGGTTGCTTCATTTCTTTTTCTGAAGGAAAAAAGAAACAACAGCACTTCAGACCAAACTACTGTGTAATTTGCATTCCATTTTTGAAAGGTCTTCATTATGAAATATAATCAAAACAACCTCCTAACCCTTTATATGGAGAACATACCAACAACCTTTAGCTCCAGACAGAAGGAGCTCTGTCCCGCTTTGTTGCTGGCGATGCAGGTGTAGGTCCCTGCGTCGTTCTGTGTCAGGGGGTCCATGACCAGTGAATGAACACCGTTCTCCCTCACCAGCATACGGTGGTAGAAGTCTGGATAGATGGGCCTTCCGTTAATCAACCACATCAGCTCTGGGTTTGGAAGACCACTCACCTGGAACAATAAAAATAAATAAATATAGGATTTCAACAGCATTTCCTGATCATCTTCTTTCAATTACTAATGTCTGTTATGTTACCTACCTTACAGTCTAACCTACACAGCTTGCCCTCATGGGCCAGCATATCTCCTGGAGCCTGGAGGAAGTGAGGTCGGAAAAAGCGTTCCTGGGTTTGCTCACCCTCCTCCACTTCCTGTACACGGGCCCGTACTCTGTAGCCATGAGAGAAGAACGAGAAGAACATGTTACGCATGTTATTGTTCCGTACAAGCACACAAGCTACAGTAGGTGTAATCGCTGGTGTGGTTCTCTCATGAGTAAGGCAAAATGTATTAGTTCACGTTTCTATTTTAGGTTATGTATAGCTCATTAAAAATAAATCCTGTTGTTGGTGCAGCCAGTATTAGTAACAAACAGTATGAGCTGCAGACATGCTGGCTCTTCATGGTGTAGAGGGATCATTCTTACCTCTGCTGATCACACTGCACACTCAGTCCTGCTCACCTCTGAGAGTGAATCATGGGTGTCAGACGGTTTCGTACGGGACCCGTTTGGACGATCAAGTGACCGGAACAGCTGATTCGTCCCTGGCGGGTTTTAAACAGCATGCCAGAATAAACTTGGGGGTCCAAGTGAAACAGGTGGCTTGCTGAGCATGAGTCGTACATGTGCTATACCTGGGGGTTAGCTGCCATGACAGTGTAGTTGCCGTCGTCATCATTGATGGTGGTCTCTATGTGGAGGGCACAGGTTCCATCCCCCTCTCTGATCTTCTTAAAGTGATCATTTTTACTCAGGATCTGCTTTCCGTCCTTGAACCAATAAACCTTGAACAGACAGATGAGGAACAAGAGGAAATTGTGTTTAACATTAATGGCTGTCATTTGTAAAATATATCTAAAAGACTGCCTACTATATGCAGTGCTACTCTGTGATGTATCACTCCCTCACCTTAGGTATGGGGATGCCAACGACTTTACATGAGAACGTGACTGGGACACCCTCCATGGCCCTAAAGTTCTTCAGCTTCTTGTCAAATATGGGGGCGATGCACTTCCCTGTGGGGATCTCATCGTGTTGCACCTCGTCGTCTGACTCCTCCACTGGCGTACGCTCCAGACGGAACTCTATCTCACTCATCAGTCTATGCTCAAAGTTGGACACTTTGTACTCCTAGAACGAGGAAGTCCATGCCATCAACATAATATTCATGGTCATGCTGATATTGTTAGTTGAGATAACTAAGAGATACATGCATGAATGGAAATCACATGAATGATTTCAGATTTGGTTTAAAGGATCCCCAATCAATAATGGCAGAGATTTAATTTGACAAAAACTTTGTAACGCTGTGAAATCTTACATTCACTGTGTCAAAAAATAACAATCCAATTGATAATGAGGTCTGAACAAGAATCACCAGGACGCCGTAAAAATAACTTATTGGGATGGTTTTCACTGAACTGACATTAGAACCAAATACTCATATAGTGTTTGTCAGACTGTAGGGATAGTCATTATTTGTATAGGAACACACCCAATAATGTTAAAGCCAAAGCCTGTAGGTTCTGTAATAGCCCAAATGGTCGATGCCGACTGGACATTATTACAGATTGTGGCTTTAAACCTTCACAATAGCCATGCAGCAGCATTCCTACTATCCTTCTTGGAGGGATGGAACAGTTAACAGAGAGGACGTTAAAAAATGAAAATACAAATATTTGCCAGAATTGGATTCCATAG
The DNA here is from genome assembly GCF_963692335.1 of Osmerus eperlanus. Classification (NCBI taxonomy): domain Eukaryota; kingdom Metazoa; phylum Chordata; class Actinopteri; order Osmeriformes; family Osmeridae; genus Osmerus; species Osmerus eperlanus. The sequence goes on from NC_085023.1 coordinate 16,985,852, forward strand.
AACTAGAGACTTAGAAACTCAAACCCAATTGTGTGAGCATTGGCCAGTTTTTTATAACGCAAGGAAACACCAAACTATAGAAAATTGTCTGGGACATTTACACATTACAGGTTCCTATTTACAGTGAAGACTCCAAATAAGAAGTACTATTGTTCTTAACCCCTTGGTTGATTTCAATTTAAGTACAGAAATACATGAAGATGTTGAGGTGTTTCTGAATGTAGGAGCATTATGAGAAATGAAATGAACAGGAAGTATGATTGGCTTCTAATGCAGTAAACTGAAATCAGCAGGTAGTCTGGTAAACTGGACATTACTTAAAATGAAATAATCTGCTGAAATGTCTTTGATGTATATAATAATTAAATGTAAGATTTGTTTCTGATACTAACAATATACTTACTCTATATTAATTTTTTATTTTTTACTACTCATGCATGTGATTTATTGACAAAAGGTTAAATGTGCGATTAGAATGATTAACCATATATCAACTGAAAGTCGAGTATCTATACTTTATGACTGCTTGTTAAGCAAAGCAATGCTAGTGAGGGAGAGTAGTTAATTGTACCTCATCATAGTTAAAGACAGTAGCGGGAATGTTTGGTCCAAAGGGTCTGCTTGCTGTTTTCCCCTCATTAGTCGGCTTCTATGAGAGGATAGGGATGAATGATGAACACCAACGTAGACACACATACACGCACGCGCAGATGAACACTGTGATGCATACAGATCACACTCACACATGATCACTTATTAGTGACTAGGTACCACTAATGAGTGATGTGTGATTGAAATGCATGAAGTTACAGGGACACACAGGTGATGAATGATTATGGGAAATGAATGATCTGGAGAGGAGTGATTGCCTACACTCTGCTATTGTTGGGTTTAGGTTAGCTAATCCAGATATTTCCTCACGATTTTCTCAGTTTCACTGAGATTTCTGAATCAAACTGAAAAAAGTCCTTGTTTAAGAAAACTAAATAATAAAACAGAGAATGCATCATGCTGTTTCTCCTTAACGCCTTGTACAATTCAAACACTTGTTTTGTTCATTCATTGGTTACACTCCAAGCCACATCCGCAATGTATGCAATACCTAGATGCATATTGCGAGATCACAACCATTCTAGAGATACGATGTGCTTGAGTAACTGTACTGTTGCAGAGGTCTTCACTACCTGTTGTACAAAACGCGTGGCTTCATCTTTGAACTGAAGCTTTTTCTCTATATCTTGAAAGAGGGACTCTCTGCTGTCTCGAATTTCATCGTTTGACAATAAACGAGTCCTGGGCACCTTCTTCAGTATGCCTTGAGGAGGCCTGTGGACAACAAGTTTGTGAATACAATCAAACACTATGACATTGTGACATTTTAGGAAATACTCAGTTGATGAGGTTAGCAAAAAGGTAAGATGACTTACCCTGCTGGAGCGCTTCTGGGCAGGCCCATGGAGTTGGTGGGTTGTGAAGTGTGCAGGGAGGGCAAGACGGAACTGAGGAAGGCTACGGGGTTCTGAATGGGGCTGGGGGTGGAGCTGCTGGAGGTGGGGGAAGAGGCCTGGGGGGGCGACTGTGACCGTAGAGCAAATACAGAGTTGAGGAAGGCTGCGGGTACCAGGGTGGGAGAGGACATGAAGCTGAGGGGGCTGGTGGGGCTGGTGGGGGACTTCAGCACCCTGATGGGGAAGACCCTGGGCGGGGGGGAGAAGGGAGTGGAGGTGGGGGACTTGGCTGTGGAGGATAGGAGCTCAGCGGCAAGCTCATGGAGCAGGGGAACAGGGGACTCTGTCGGAGGGGGACTCCTGACTGGAGAGAGGCTCTGGGCAGCGATGAACTCCTTGGGCCTAGCGTAGTTGAAGCTCTGGGATGTGGGGGCCAAGTTCATTAGGGAAGCATGGGTGCTTCTCAGCATGGGATAGGGGGAGGTATCCTGAAGGGAGGTGGGGACTTTGTTAAGAGAAGCAGGGATGGAGCTGAGTGATGCTGCGGGGGCTGTGCTCAGATGTGGGGTGGAGGGGGAGCTAAACTGGGGGGTGGTGGGTAGGGTCCTAGGCAGGGACGAAGGGGCTAGATTCAGATGAGATGCGTGAATTGTGGTCATCTGGGTAACAGCTGCCACACTCAAGGGGTGTGTGTGTGTTGTGTTCATGTAGTGTGCAGGAGTTGTTGTCAGTTGAGGGGCAGGGGGAGGGGACGTCACGAGAGGAGCTGTTTTCAGAAGGGGTGGGGATGGCAGGGTGCTCTTAGGTGGAGCAGGGGCGGAGTTCAAGTGAGGTGCAAATGTGATGCTTTGAAGTGGTGCAGGCATAGTGCTCACTAGCGGTGCAGCGGTGGTGTGTAGTCTGGTCACAGGAATGGAGGTCAGTGAAGATGTGGGGGCTGTGGTAAATAAAGGTGCATTAGATGTTTGCATGAATGTGGGGATGGGTGGGGGATGTAGGCTTGGTTCCGACTGGGATTTAGGCTGAAATGGGGACTGAGGCCGGAACTGGGGTTGGGGCTGGAGCTGTGTTGTGGGCTGAGGCTGGGGCTGAGACTGAGGCTGGAACTGGGGCTGGAATTGGGCCTGGAACTGGGGCTGCGGCTGGGGCTGGGGCTGGAACTGGGGCTGAGGTTGAGGCTGGAACTGGGGCTGGGGCTGGTGCTGGACAAGGGGCTGAGGTTGGACATGGGGCTGAGGCTGGGGCTGGGTTGTCAATTTGACCTGGATCTGAGACTGGGGTTCTGCTTGGGGCAGAGGCTGAACCTGGGACTTTGATTGTGGGTGGGGGTGGTGGTGTGCCTTTGCTGGCCAGTTCGAGGCCTCCTTCTGGTTCGAGGGTTCACCCTCCTGTTGCTGCTCCATCAGGACCTGGTTGTGGAGGAGCTGGAGCTGGACTGGGTCCCTGAGTAATGGTAAAAATAAGGATGCAAAACAAAGGTATCAGATATGTAAATGAGCATTGCAGGCTGAACACAAAGTTTTACATTCAGTGTGATATTCACATAGTTGAAAAGCACACAACAATTTCCTGCCCATTTATGGGATACCAGTAGACAACACTAAAACGCAACATTATTTGATTTGTCTCTCCACAACTGTACCATACTGATAAACATGCTGCAAATCCAGTTTGAATTACATTAGCTTTCAACTTGCATGCCATGCAAAACGTCCAATAGTAACAGTTGCACCAAACTTTAAAATATTGAAAGTTGTGTAGATATTCAATATCTACACAAAATTGTAACACTGCACTTACATATAATATGTCCCATCTATTCTTTTATGCAGTTGAAAACTCCACATAGTCAAGCCGAGATGTGTTCAGTACTCAAACTATAGCTGCTCCACCAGTGATACAGAGTATAGCTGTTCTAACAAAATTCTCAAGAAGTTTCCTCCCACATTCAGTGTTTACTTTTCTAAAAACAACCCACCAAACCCTACCTACCATATTTCAAAATAAGAGCCACAAGACCAAGACAACCCATGCTCACACAGACATAAACAGTAGAAGAGCAAATAGTTTGATGTCTGTTCGCTCACTTCATCAAATTCTACACTTTGGTCACACTCACAGCTTTGGTTTGGCCAGTACTGGTGGTGGTTCTTTGTTGGCTGATGCCTGATCCATATCCTCATTTGATAGGCTGTTGGATGCGTCACTATCCTCATCCTCCTCATCCTCTGGCAGTTTAAAGTGAACACGTAGTCCCACCCTGGAGCCGGACCGAGGCTCTTTGTGGTTTACCAGGACCCCAGACTTCAGGCAGGATGAGGTTGGGGGGTCCGGCAGCGGCACAACAGTGGGGTTCACATTCTGGTGGTTGACTGTCCCCTCCCCTTTAGATGACCCAACAATGGCTGCCTTAGGTCTAGAATCTTCCTGACCATTTTTAAAGCTACTGCTTTGGGACTCGGTCATCAGTGGGCTTGTGAAGGGTTTGTAAAACGAGGCCCCCTCATGAGTCTTTTGGGCGTCTGGACGCACCATCGTGGAGCCTGGCAGGTCTTGGTGGAGGGTGCTGAGGTTAAGGGGGTCCAGGCTGGGGAGACTGGTGCTGAGAGGGTCCTGGCGCAGCACGCTGGAGCGGTGAGGGTCTAGACGCAGGGTACTGGTGCTCAGAGGGTCCAGGCGTAGGCTACTGGAGCTGAGAGGGTCCAAGCGGATGGTGCTGGAGTGTGGCTTGATGCTCATAGAGCTCTCAGACTGAGGTTTGGGGAGTTCAGATAGTGAAGGCTCTGCGAGTTGACTGGCTTGCACATGATTGCTGTTATTGCCATTGCCTAGTGAAGTGCAGGCAGATAGATAAATAATCTGCAACAAATACTGAGAGATATTGTCTAACAAATACTATAATGTTCAGTGTATATTAAAGACATTACCTTTTACCCTCAGTGAAGCAATACTGGATACAGTTCCATACTTGTTGCTTGCAGTGCAAGTAAATGTTCCAGAATCTTCAGGGAAAACTTCAGAAATGACCAAAGTGCATATCTCCTCTAGAATGAATGCAAATTAGATATTACATTTACATTACATTTAGTCATTTAGCAGACGCTCTTATCCAGAGCGACTTACAGTAAGTACAGGGACATTCCCCCGAGGCAATTAGGGTGAAGTGCCTTGCCCAAGGACACAACATCATTTGGCACGGCTGGGAATCGAACTGGCAACCTTCAGATTACTAGCCCGACTCCCTCACCGCTCAGCCATCTGACTCCCAGATATACAACTTTGACATCATACAATTAGCAGAGAGACATTTTAGATAACGTTTGATACTGGCCTTTAAAGGACGTGAAAAAAAAAAAACTTTATTACGTTTAAAAAAACGTAATAAACAGTAGAATATCAACACTCAGAGGAAGTTAAACATTACAAGTCAGAACCGCTACAGAGCAGTTCTTTCCAATCACAAGATCTTGCCGTTAGCTAAGACCCCGTTTGACAAGCTGCCTTATATGGTCCAAAGTCAGGACAAACAACTCTGGTGTATGTTTAAGGGGGTTAGAAAAGAGACAGACCACACCAGACTCTATAAACATCTCAGGAGAGTGAGGGTGTGCACTGTTGTAAAGTGCACTTTCACATGTACTGCAAATTAGCTGCTCTTTCTGAGAGGTGCACAAATAATGTTCAAGAGATGCTGAAATAATTCATGCAATATTTACCTGATTCTGCCATAGATCTAGGCTCTGAAAATAAGAAAGCAGGATATAACTTTTACATTCATGGGTATTAATAAGCAATAATATATTTTTTAAAGGTAGCACAAGTCAAACAAGGAAAATATTAGATATCCACAAGAATTACTAAGTGTCAGCAATTTAAGCATTTAGATATTGATTAAGTACCATGTATAATTATTCACATGTATTAACTATGGTTTATTCCCCCACAAATGGAAGGGAAAAAATATGGAAATAAGGTAGTAGTGTCTCATAGGGACCTAAACACATCGCAAACTTACTCTTTTGTAAGATTCTGAAGTCAGGGGAGTCTTCTAGAGCAATTCCATCTCTGTACCAGCTGACTTTGGGGGAGGGCACCCCCTTTACACGGCACTCTAGCACCACCAGCTGGCCCTCCAACGATAACAGGTCCTGCAGAGACTGGGAGTACAGAGTAAAACTTTTGGTTAAACCTCACTTTCAGATCGATTTTGTGATTACATTTTATATAATTGTAACTCCTCAGATATGATCTATTGTATTATATCTATGTAAACAATCTGGACATTATTGGTGGAGGTTTACCTTTGTGAATACAGGAGCAGCCATGATAGGTCTCACGTTTAATTCTTGAAGGTGAATCTCGTTGGAATTCTGACTCTGGATGCAGGATTAAAACAAATAGGTTACACTAATACATAATAACAGACATCTTTTTAAATGTGTTTGGTCAAATACTATATGAACTTCATAAAGACCCTGAGCAGAAATTACCTCAGGGGGAGTTGTTTGTGTGGGAGCCACTTGGATGGGCAGTGCAGAGGAGACCACCTGGGTCAGTGGTAGAGTTGTAGCAGTAAGCACAGGTAGCAGTATGGACGTTGCCAAAGCAGCTAAAGGTCTCGGCTTGTCCTGTGCGAGTGTAGATTCTGTATCTACAGATGACAGCGTCGGAACCTCCTGGACAGGTGCTGTCACTTCCGGGGTGTCTGCCAGTGCAAAGCTCTCCTGATCAGGTATTGCAGGTGGTACCTCCAGAACAGGAATCACAGTGGTTGTTGTCTGAAGAGGTAGAGAGGATGTGGTCATGAGACCAGATGGCTTTGAGGGGACTTCCTGTTGATACTCCTCAGGGTTCTCTGAGGCGTGGTCTTCCACATCAACAGACACCCCTGTATTGGCCACCACAGGTACAAATGGGGCCAGTTGGGCTGTTTTGCTCTTCAGTCTTCAGGTTTACAGAGGAAAAAAACACATCTTCATTATAATAGTATTCTAAATGTGTCAGTATAATTTTATCTTTCAATAATATTTTATAGTGAGAAAAGGTATTCACTGTGCTGTGTGTTCAAAACGTTGTTCCCCTTCAGAGTCTGTGGAGGAGGCTCCTGCAATATCAACAAAAGCTCATAAGACTAAACAGAAGACAGAACTTTTGAAATTAGATGTCTTGAAGGTCAAAACAGCGGTCACCTTCTATGTATATCTCTGCTGAGGTGGAGTCTGTGCCGTAGAAGTTTGAGGCGAAGCAGGAGTAACGCCCAGTGTCTTCCTCAAACGCCTCTGCAATGATCAGAGAGTGTAGCTCGCCGTTGTTGATGATCTGAATGTCCGGGCTGTTCTCCAGCTCCTTCCCCTCACAAAACCATCTGCGCAACACAATACAAATATACTTGACAATTCCACCTCACACTGCACTTTCCTCTATTGGGTGATGAGCGTCTTGCCGTATGCTCACTGTTTCCCTGGCTGACTGCCAGTAAGTAAAACTATACCCAGTTCAGGGGAACAGCTATGCCTTTCTTTGTAAAAGAAGCCACACCAGTCTTTAGTGACAGTAAATTGCCACTAATCACGCACCATGGTGAGAATAATTTATGTGAATGGGAACACTTGTTTGATAAGAAGCACTCAATGGTTACTACTGAACCAACAGTTAAGCTTTCGCTCTCAGGTATTCCCTGCCTCTCTGGATCTATGACTCTATTCTGGGTGGGTGAGGTTATCATGCTGTCAAAGATATCCCCTGTAAACATGTGGATAGGAGTTTATATGTTTCCCTCTCAGCAACATATACTGTATCATGTCAGCTAAAGTAAAACATTTTAAATTATATTTGACCTTGAAATGAGTGAGCAAATTGAATCCATGGTACACCAGATACTGTGTGATTTCAGTGAGATATTCATAGGTCAGGATATCTGGGCTCATTCCAAGTCTTCTGATCTAGTTTTCAAAATGACCTCAACCCAACCAGGCCCTATGCTGTGCCACTCTGCAGGTCTGAGTTTGATCCCTGGGTGCAATGTAGGCGACATTACTGGAATGTACTGCCCATGTTCCATCTGGCAATGCGTGTCATTTCTAATGAGTAAGGCTCTAATTTGAAAGTATGAGTAGCAGAGGAATTGGCTTGTATCCGCAGACGAGATGTCCTCTGCACCTGTCAGGCCTATTTTGTCTCTGGACTCCAACACAACTGAGGAAAGCCCCCCCAGCAGAGCCTTGTGGTGCCTACCACTGTGACTGGGTGTCCCAACAACATACGCACAAAACTAAACATAGACTAAGAATATGTACAATACTATCTCCTGACACCACAGACACTAGACCCTGTGATACTAAGATACGATATCAAGCAGGCTGATGGCACAAATTCACATCACAGCAACACAAATGACTCCAGAACTACATTCAGTACCACATTACATACAACGTTTCATATGACTAAAAACATTACAGGACTATTCAATTTGTAGTCAACATGAGTGTCCTACCTTAAAGTTCAGTAAAAAATAAGTTAAAACTGAACACAAATACACACTTACCGTCATATCAGTGGTTTTACCGAATTACTTGTCCATGTTTCCGTCAACAATGTCGTCAATTCCATTATCAAACCCAAGTGATGTGCTCAGTGCCAGTGCCATCTAAAAATGGCAGGGCGCTAAATTTTCAGTGACAAGAACAGTCAGTAGGTGAATCGTTACCAGTGGGACTAGCAGCCTCACACTGACCACTCTGCTCATACAACTGTTTGTCTTTCTATTCAAGCAAGAATTCATTCTCAACCCAGACAACTGTTCAACCTTTCACATTCCTCTGATGTTTTGAGCAAATAGGTCACATTAGGGGTTATGAAGAAGTGTAGTTACACCTCAAGTAGTAGTTGACAGTTTGAAGAATCTCTTATCCAAATTAATTTTGACGCTGCAGGACTTTGATAAAACACTGGGATGATCTAATGTTCCAGGCATAACCTAGAACACACATACACAGGATTCAGTGTCAGCTGTTTGTTGGTGTCACCTGTCAGACTGCGCTCTCGGTGACTCAGAAAAAAGCAACATTTGCCTGAACAGAAATAATACCTCATAACTTTTCACAATTAATGTATCTGACTAAACAAAAATTGCCTTTTTAGAAGTTCAAGAAGTTCTCTTATGTCTGTTTAACTCTATTTCCTATTAATGTTAAGGATGTTCGGTACGCAGAAAGTATTTTGTTAAGCATCAGGGATGTTTGGAGCTATATTTGCCATATTGAAATGAAAACCAACATCTAAGTTAATCTTGGTTGATGATAACAACACAGACATGGCTCATCTTGATATCCAGAAACCTTAGTGAAGTTCTAACCAAGCACATTTTATACCACTGAGTGTCCTGAGCTCTTTTACAAAACTAACAAATCTAAGAGAAGCTGTAACATTTCAAACTATCGTGAATAATTATAGCTACCCTGGTGTAGAAGGTACAATGTAACATTTCTAATCCAAATAGTTTGGCTATAACAAGTAGTTTGTGGTTTTGCCCCCCAAAAAATTGTTGCTTTGCCTTACCGGACTTCAGGCATGGGAAGTCCCCTTACGATGCAGTCCAACTGGACCTTGATGCCTTCTGCAACTTCCCTGCTTTTCAGTTTTTGGATGAAGCAAGGAGGCTCGCAGACAGGCTCTGCTCTGTAGGTGTTCTCTGCAAGGACAGGGCTCTCGGTCTCCTCCACCTCCGTCCCCCCAGACTCATACTGATCCTCTGTAGTCCTGCAGTCCTGCATGGAGAGCTCCCCGGGTGATGCATGATCAAACTCAGCTGGGTCCATCTGGTTCTCAGGCTGGCAGCCAAAGGCAGGAGCAGGCCTCTCCATCTCTTGAGGTAGAATAGGTCTCTCCCTGTCCTCTGTGTTGAGGGCGAACACAGCCCCTTCCGAATGGCTCTTGTTCTGATGCCTACTCCTGTGGGCCTTGCACGTTCTCGGCCGTATCCTCTTGGAGCTGTTGGCCTTGAAGAGAGACGAGAGCTCTTCAATGAAGTCTGCAGCCTTGTTGAGGAACTCCTTTTTGGACTGTGTCTCCGGGCCGTAAGGTGTGTTCCTGGCTGACACGTTGAAGTCTTGAAAGCCCTCCTTGGGGGCCTTGTTATTCCTCATCATACTGTCCTGCATTGGGGGCTGTTGTGTCTGTCTCTCTGCTGACAATGTGGAGTGTGTCAGTGGATGCTCTTTTCTTTCTGGGGCTAACTGTGTGGTTGGCAAGACTGAGGGGATAGTAAAGGGGATGGAAGAAGGGGCAGCAAAGGGGGTGGAGTGGGCAGCAAGAGGAGTGGAGGGGGGAGCGGTTAAAGGGGAGGTGGCAGAGGAAGTGGCAGTGCAGGTGGAGGAGTTGGTGGCAGAGGCGGTGAGGGACTTGACCTCTGCCTTCTCCTGATAGGACTCATGTCCGATGGCCTGGCGAGCCAGGTTGACACTTTTATCCAGCTCCTCCTGACTCAGGAAGGCTGAGAGGTCTGGGAGCTGGGGGTCTTCGTGCCCCACTGAATCCTCAGCCTTGCCTTTGAGAGGCCCATAGACGAGGTGCCGCGAGGAGGAGGAGTCCGAGCGACTCATCTCGCTGTGTCTTTGGTGTGCTCGTGCTTCTGCCAGGTAGCTCTCTCTTAAGAGCTGAGATACTGAAGTTGGCTGGTCCACTTTGTTCTCAGTCATGCTGTGGGGGGAAAACAGTCATCTGTAATTCTGTAATTACTTTATTGATATATATAACATAGTCTTTTGTACATTCAGAAAAGCATGTTGAATTAAAATTACTTTAAGGTGAATTATTTATTTATTTTTATTAGCCTATGATCTCATAAAAAATACTCACGCATTTTAATAACAAAATGCTCAATTTAAGTTACATGACCATCAACATGTCTTATTATAGCTGTCTATTTTCTATTTTGACAGCTTTAATGCAACCCAAGACATATATTTTATCATGTATGACGTGTATTTATTCCAGAACACACAGCTTGAATTCAGCTTTTTGACGCTAGGTTTTGGTAGTTATTGAATCCAGAAATGGGATAGGGCACCCAGATGCTACCGACACTCAAATCAGCGCAATTAAGAGAGGCAGCAATGCCCTTCTCACAGACCTGCAGCTGCAGCTGTTGTGTACATTAATCCTTTGCAAACAGCCTCTCTGCCCCCCCCCCCCCCCAAGTCATATCTAATATTAGCAAGGAGTCAGTTTACATGAAGAAAACCAAGAAAAAGTAGTCCCCACTCATCCTTCCAAGTTCTCAACAAGTTTCATATTTTATCATATTTTGATGTTTTTTGGGGCAGACACTGACACTGAGATAACACTAAGTAATGCCCCTTCCAGATTAGAAATAGACAATCCCTGATAAAAGTCAATGCCTCCCAACAAGAATGAATTATTGTAACTTTAGTTGAAAAAGTGAGGATATATTTGCACATAATGAACCACTCAACATGGATCATTGTGAGACTGGGCTGCAGTGGGCAGTTTCTGTGTCTAATACGAGCCAGTAAAACACAAATAAAACCAGGTAACAGGCGGGTGCTTTACCTTCAAATAAACCCAGCTGGCCCCGTCCGGATCTGTCAATCCTCGGAGCACACCTGTGCTCAAAGAGGGAGATTACGGTCTTCCGGTGGTGGCCACCTGGGATAATCTGGACACAGGCAGCTGCCCAGGCTTCCTAGTTTCTAGTTAACCTTGGATTTTACAGAGAAATACAGTGAAGCAGCTAGGGCAACCTGTCACCCGTAAAAGTAGTAACATTTGTCAGCGCACTGGTCGCAGGTTATTTTTAGGTTGCCTGGCCCATCTCATTGGCCATGGGGGGCGTTCTGTAAAGGGATTCCTCCTCCAGCGGAGGAACACCTACGGTCATCTGTCAAAACCCACCACTCTAGAATTAGAAGCCTTTCGTTGAGCCTCCTGCACACTAATGTTAACACAGCAAATGTCTGCGGCAGATAAACTTCAGGGTGAGTCCTTGCTCACAGTTTACCAGGACATTCACACACCCCTGGGTGCAAATATGGTTGTGTATAGAACTTGACAACTACAATGAGTAGCTTCCCAGCAAAAAGCTATCATTAGTTGCAGTACATAATGAGCTAGCAACCAAGAATGACAAAGCACTCCAGAAGATGGTGTGTGCACAAAATAATGAACTTACAGGGATTTCCAAGATTGTTTATTGAAATGAGTCAATATGTACATAAATAAGACAATGCAGTGAGCCATCAATAAATCGACAGAGGCAATCAATAACGAAAATCAAGTCTGAGCATCAGATTACATTTAAAACAGTGCAAAAAGCTGTATCAAACATTTCATTCAAGTTAAACATGTAACAATGACTGTTCAGTTACAGTAGCTAGCCTACTGTATGATTATACTGCTATGACAAGAACCATTTACATCAACCAACTGTACAAGCTTACACACAATTTTGCTCAAACTCAAGATGTACCAAAAATGTTCATCAATATGGATCATTAATTGGCTCAGTGACTACAATAGATAGAGCAGCAACAAAGGGAATTTGATATTAAAAAATATATTACCAATCATCCCAATGCATTAAGTAAACAAAAGCACTGTGAATAATCTTTGGCATGCTTTGAATGTACAACCTAGTTTAATGAAATAGTAAAGAAAAACAATTTATACAGCATTTTCAGATCAAGAAAACAGGCTTATACAATTTAGTATAGGATTGGGCAGGATTAGATCGTGCCAATTTTGGAATATCCACATTCAACCCGTTTTTCTCCCACAATGTTTCAGTTTCAAGCAAAAACACTTGTTGTTATGGCCATAATTTAAGCCAGCACAGGGAGATACCCAAAACTCTTTGCATTCACTATCTTTAGCACTGGACCAGCATGTATGAAAATCAGGTTGGAAAAGTCAGGTAAATAATAACCAGTTATCTGGGCATGTTAGATTTCTGGCCATTAAGACTTAGCTAGCACAAGTAAGATTCATCTTATGCCATCATGGCAACATCTTGCAAATCAATTGAATGATCAATACAACTGAATTTCAATCAATGTGTCTGTCTCCTTACTCAGAAAGTGAAATCCAGATCTGTACATATATAAGATGTGAGAAACTATTTAGCAGCAATGAAAAGTCTTGATGACACCACAACTGACTAGACATCAGGAGAGTCCTGGTTAGAAATCAGGAATTATATCTCAGGATAGTTCTCATCCATGTTCATGTTGTCACGCAGGCCACTCGAAAAACCCAACAGAGGAGAGCTGAAGGCACATACACAGACCCATCTAAACTAGCACCTCACTAATGATCGTGGTGCATGTATCTATCAACAGATGGATAAAAGCACCATTGTGAAATCACTGTGCTTTTTAGAGGAGGCAAAAAGAACTGTCCACCACACAACTATGGCTCAACAGACCTTGGGCTCACCCAAATAGCTCATCCAATCAGCTAATGAATTCCTAGTCACAGTGTTTCATGTTTGGGTTGAGCCAGGCCACCCCATGTGATGACAGAGCCATAGTAAGACAATGCATTGCTATTTTACTCATCATTCAGCCAATTCATGTACATGTATAAGTAAAAGAAGCAGCAAAGGGACTGGATATTGTTTTTCTGTGTATGACGAGCTGAGTACGCCTTAGCCTTACTCTACGGCGAATCCTCACTGGTCCTCTTGCGAGACTGGTCACCTCTGGAACAGGGCAAAAAGCACTCAAAAAGTCATTCAGAAGTCATCCAGTGCCTTCATAGCATACATAATTAATGAATGTGCTGGGATTCAAACATGATCTAGCCACCATATACTGTGGTCATGACCATTATGTGCAGTACTAAAGTCGATCTTGAAACACTGACCTGGAAAAGCCCTTAAGAGAGAGCTCCATCTGCAATTTCTGGTCATGAGCTGCATAGTCAGAGAGCTGAGACTCCACTGCAGGAGGGTTGATCTGAGGGATGAATCCAGAGAACAGGGCAGGAGCTGACTGGGCCCACTCTGAAACAGTAAGACTCAGCAGTCATTATAAACACGACAACATCCGGTACATTTACATACCATCTCAAAACCATATTTTACGAAATAAATGGCTGACCTGGTTTGAGACAATACAATCCTTTAACCACACTAGCCATAGTTGATGGTCTGACTTGAAAGGGCATGGAATGGGCTTTGATCAGAAGTGCTAAGAAAGCAAAGACATCATATTGTAACCGCAAGGAATACGCAGCACAGTCATGTTTATGTGGTTAATACTACAAGGTGTTATAAAAGTAGAGCAAAGTACTCACGAATCAATGTGTTCACATGTTTTTCTGCAACATGATCAGTGAACAGCTTCATAAGATCTTCTTTCAAGTCTCTATTTAGCTTTGTTTCAATGTAGAACTTATTCTGAAAGGGCAAATTTAAGGAAGATGGAGTGTAAGCTGTCAGACGGCAACCAACAGCTTTGGAGAAAGAGTATGCCATCAACACTGGTCTTGCCCTCAAGAGCTGCCAAGAACTGTGGCAGAAGCAAAATAGCTTATTGATTTTTAAAAGACCATCACATTTTAACAAAGGAACATGCAATAAAATGTTAAATATTTTGATATTTACCATATATATGAATACAGGAACTATGCATTGAAGAGCAGCTGTGTATTGAGTTAGAGCAAGGTTGAAACTTTCAATAAAATTCTCTGGTGGACAAATCTAAAGACAGAGAATAAATAAGTTATATTCTTTGTTCGTCACCCAACAATATAGAGGTAATTCAAGAATCCAAAACAAACATTACGTCTAGAACCACACCCTTGTTTCTTACCTGTAAGTCTGAAGATACTTGCTGAAGGTGGATAGTAATCTTCGACATCAAGTCTTTGTACAGCAACTCTGAGTGTTGCTGACATACACACTTGTACACATAACTGAAAAAGTTAAAGGGACACAGTCACCCTTAGCCTATAACATGGTTTCATCAAACATAGAATAGCTTTTCCTTCTTTTTTTTAGGGTATTTCTGCTTTAATGGGACAGATACAGTGAAGAGATACAAGAAATGGAAGGGTGAGATAGATTGGAGGACATGCAGGCAATTGCCCAAGCTGGATTGGAACCCAGGGCCCTGCAGTAAGCCCTTAACATACATTTTCAAAAGACAGCATTTTTATCTCTGATGGGTTTTATTATTACTTGTATTATTGTTTTTATTGATTTTATGTATGAAATGTGCTATATAAAGTCTCATTATTAATTATTATTATTAATAATAATAATATATTAACCTACGTGGTACATGCACTTGACTGGTGAGCCACCAGGGCACCCCTAGAATGGATTTATTTTTTGCAAAAAAATTGCCCACCTGTATATTTGCTCATATGAAATAGAGATGTGGTCCGAGGGGTTTTGGATGAGTAGGTGGTCAATGGCTTTCTCCAGGTTTGGCCAGTATGTGTTTCTATAATCCTCCTCCGTCATAGCATTCATTACTGAACCACACAATGACAAAATAGATTATCAGACAAACAACCTATCATTCCAAGACCAGGGTCGAAGGTGTGCCTGCAGTGGTATAGCAATGTTAACACCATGGTTACTGGGTCAAAGTGTATGAGCCATAGCGGCAGGTCTTAGCAGTCTTTCCTACTCATATTGGAAAAGACGTAGTTTTGGATGCAATTCCGTCGTCTGTGCTAGCTACAAACTTACGAAACTTTGAGGCTGAGTTCAGAGTCAGTGCTCCGGCAAGAGCTGACGAAGCGTGGCTATCAATGTCGCTGATCTCACTGCTGCTCTCGCTGCTTGAATCTAAGTCCATTAACTTTGAATTACTGGTGCTGCTGGAACAGACCTTTTCATGGTCCCTTAGCATGAGAGGCACCGGTGAGACAGGTTGTGGCTGGGGAGCATCTGACATTTTGGTCCTGAGATACAAGTGGGTTCCGTTCTCACAGTAGTTATGGTTGTGGTCATCAAGTAGGTCAAAGCTGTCTTCTTCCATATCCTCCATGCTGTAGACTTACAGGATATACACAGAAAATCCACATAGAGATGGCTATAAATGGTGGGGAAAGCGACGAATTTAAGAGTATTCTCACCCGCTTGTCAGGTCCGTAGTATTGTGGTTTTCTCTCAAGTTTGTGCGACACTTCTCAACACTGCTTTACGTTTGAAAGAAGTGCAGGAAAACATCAGTCGTTTTGTATTCCGGTGCTGCCCAAATGGCGGACCGGTATTTCAAACAAAAATCGGTGTTTTGATCTTTAAAAAAATGTTTCTCTCTCCTACCTAAAAAATGATGTTCTTTAAGAGAATCTGAAATTTTGTCCAACTTAATATCTTAAAATAATGAAATGCAAACCACTGGTGTTGCAATTACTTAATTTTACTTACAAATAGACTTTGAGACACACACACACCAGAAAGTAGTCGTCTCTAATTCCATTACAACACAGACAAAGATCACTTATAATATTTCAATTAAATGTAATTTAAATGTGTTCTGATGTAAATTATTAAAACACTAAGTTTAGCTCACCCTAAAACACAGAGATGAGTTCTAAATCTTTTACGCTTAAGATACTAGGGCCTGAAAGCTCCTCTCAATATGGTGGATGGTAAATAATCTTAGATCAGTCACACCCAGCTCGCTTTAAAGTTAAAGACAACTAAAACTCTGCCATGCAGTCTAGGGGTGTGAAAAGAAAAAAGTGCCATTTCTTAAACAATAAATTCATCAGTATAGTTCTAAGGCTTATTTTGATTTAGAAAACCCTCACTTACTCCTCAGTGAATATGTCCCACAGGTTACAAAGTATAAAAAAAACAAGACATTACTGTAAAAAGTAGCTGCCAATGTCATAAAGAAAACAATGCCACGGTTAAATATATTCTTTACAATTATGTGTTTAAGTGACTGAAAGACAGTCAGATTATTTAAGAGAATAATGTTCTTTCTGTATCGATGGTGTTCTTTGGTTTTGGTTGCCGTTCTTAACATGAATTGGCCAGGCTCATTGAGTTGAACTTGAGCTCATTTCCTGGTAAAACAAGGACCTTCACCAATCAAACCATCAGGAGACAACAAGAACGGAATTTATCCAAGCAATTACTTTCTGCCCATGGGGAGTGTTGTCACTCAATTTCATCTTTATGAAAAATGAAAAGGGGGGATGGGGGTTCAAAAAGCATACAAAACATATAAAAAGACAATTAGTGCTTTGTGGACATGGTATTTCCATTTTAAAGGTTTGTGGTGCTCTTAATGTTTTCAGCTGTACTGTTTGTCTGCACACTTAAAGTGTCCTTATTGGCTTGCTTGTGTGGCTGTGTGTCTCTGTGGCAGCCCTCTCCCTCCACTGCTGGCATACTTGGCTCCTCAGCCTCACTGTCCTCATCCTCTTCCTCATCCTCTTCCTCATCCTCCATCCCATCAGCACTGCAGCAGGAATCCTCACTATCACTTCCACAGGAACTAGATGTCTCATCTTCAGAGTCTGAGCACACTTCAGCCCCGTGGAAGATGTAGTGATTTGGTGCTTGAAATAAATATTGACTTTCTGAAGGGGAAAAAGACAATAATTTGGGGTTGAACATCAATTAACAATTTGGCTTAAATTTCTTTCTCAAATTTCTATATTTTATTTGATTAAAAGGAGAATGAAAATGTACTGAAGATGTATTAAGTCTAATGGGAACAAGATGGTAACTATAACAGCCTTATATTTTATCTTTCAGTTTTAAAACAACATTGCTAAAGGTTACAAGTTTTTAATATTACTAATAAAATCTTACTCTCAAGGCGCTTGCTGATTGGACTGCGACTGACTCGACTCATCCAGCATCGTCTGTGAATTTCACGATTAAGGTTTTGGTCATTTAGTCCCTCTTGTTGTTCCACTTCTTCTGGTTGTGGATCTACTGTCTGTGACTCTGACCTGCCTAGCGTGTCATCCTTAAGACTCTGGGCTTTCGGACAGGGTCCTGGTGATACTCCTGGTGATAGTTCAAGAACATCTTTGCCACTCTGTGTTCCACTGTCTTCTGAGGACTTGACTTCTGTATTTTGTTGCTTCTGTTCCTCTATCTGCTCACTGTGTGTAGAAGGCAAGGCCTCACAAAGTGGTTGCTCTGTGGAGGTGGGTAATCGAGGGGGTTTCTCTGTAATCTCATTGAGTCTTAAGGTGTTGTAGCACAGTTGTTCAAAGTCTCCTGCTAGTCGGTGACAGAGCTCATTGATGATGACGTCACAGTCGCCGAGAAGCTCCACATCGAAGTTGAGGTGAGGCAGCTGCTCCCTATTGATCAGGATTTGAGGCACTTCATGAGGAATAGAGTCTGAATGGAGACAGAAACAAGGAGTGCATGGTTTTAAATACAGGAAAATAAACTTTTTAAACTCAGACTTTAATAAATCCTTAGATGTACAGTTCACATCAAAAACTGTTTCATGTAGGAACACATTTCTTTCTACCCAACTTCCTACATGAAACTGCTCACAACAAGGTTGTGGATCATCTTGAGTAACCAAGTCATGCTTTCTGGAAAGAGACAGCTATATCGTCAACTGTATATTTGGGCCCTTTGAGCACCAAAAGATAGATAAAGAGCACTTAAAGGTAAGAGAAATATGTATTTCTTATTTCTTGGTTGACGTTAAGTTTCAGTTTGTTTGATTAAAATGTTCTACATTAACTTCTTTCATGAAATTAATTGCCACAAATAAAATCAAAATAATTTCTCCAAACCTTACTAAATAAGGTTAATAATAATAATAATACTTACTTGGGATGAGTGCAACTGGTCGCACTTTAAGTGAGGACCCTATCACAATAAGGAGGTCTACTTCATCTTTGTCTTGCTTCATTGCTCTGTGAAAGAACTCTGGAAGATTCTCTCCAAAGAAGACAATATCAGGTTTCATGATTGCCAGAGGGATGTCAGGACACCGTGGACAGTGAGGGACAACCTGGAAGACAGATTTCAACAATCAATGATTATTTAGTGTGATGAATACAACCACACACAGAATATATGCATTTCTTCAGAAATATTTATTGGGCCAGTACCTGATTAAAGATGTCTTCTCTTACAGCCTCACAATCAACTTTGTGTTTACAAACTAGACAGGATGCTGTTGCAAAAGACCCTGAAAACAGTTGGGGGGGGGGGGGTCAAAAAGATGGTCCATAGAACATTACTAAAGTAAAACAATTTAAGGCCACATAACTAACCATGACACTGAATAATTCTTTGAACGCCAGCCACTTGTTCCAGGGTGTCAATGTTCTGAGTATAGTTTCGTAGAAGCTTCCCCTGCTTATCCAGCATAGATATAAACTTGTGACAGGGTGATGGCTGGAACTGTCCAGGGTAGATCTCCTGCAAAACAAAGTATTCCAACCCAAATTTTAATAATCTCAAATTAACCAGTATAGAAGTAAATGTATTCTTTACTGGTTACAGATTTAATGTGTCGACGTTAAGTCCGCAAACCTTGGCAAACTTAAAGAAAGGTCTGGGGTCTCTTCTGAAGTACTCTATATCAAACATTGCTTGAGGGTCTGGAAGATCAGGGAAGTCCACGGCAAGTCTTGCATAGATACCATCCCTCGACCGGAAGTCTGGTATACCACATGAAACAGACACCTGAGACAAAACAAAACAAATAATAAACCTCAACATCATAGCATACACCAAAAAAACACGAGACAAGATTAGACTACCTACCCCAGCTCCAGTAAGCACTAGGATCTTTTTGCTTTCATGAAGTAACCTGACCACGTCCTCCAGTGTGTTAATATCTTTGCGCTTCTTTCTTTTAGGAGGTTCTGAGATGTTGATGATGATTTGCCATAGAGTCATGTCATCCAAGTCGGGAGGAAGCACGGTCTCAGGAAGCAGGTCTTTGAGAATAGTTCTTGGATCAGTCTCTCTCATGATGTGTTGCTGAATAAAACTGTAGGACCCTGATGAAAACACCATCACATACACATTTTTCACTCAAACCATAATTATCCATGAGCTTGATATGAACCATTTACTGCAAGGAAATTAATGTTTCGAGTCATATTTGGTAGTCTACTTAACAGACGTCTACCTATTTGAGGTTGCGGGGTCCAATCACTGGAGCTTGCATGGGAGGACCTGTCATCATCCTCGTTGGCACAGTCGGAGGTGGCAAGCCCGTTGGGAGAAAGAGCCCCGTCTTGACCAAGAGGTTCTGCTCCCCGAATAAAGATATTCGTTATTGAAACAGTGACAAATGCAATGGTGGATAGGCGTAAAATAGATCCTATCCGTCTAACTAGTTCAATGTGTGATTAACGTAGAAAATGTGGCAAGATGTTCTGTCCCAGGAAGCTTGTTTGCTAGCCTACATCTAGACAAGCTATTAGTACACCGGCAATAACGTAACCAGAAAATATGCCGTTAAATGAGTGCAGGAGAGAAGAAGGGGAAACTGGTTAAAGATGAAACTTTAGCCAAATTACAGTTTCTCCAACTTCAGTCAACATACATGCGTTTAACTAATACACACCTTAACTAACATTACATCAATTTAGTTAGTGCTACATGCTAGCTCAATTAATGCTAACGTAACTTGCACAAATAAGTAAGTCAAAAACCTGGACTTGCCTGCTTGCTCCTCAGCTAGTCCATCTACAGTTGTTTTGTCCACTTTTACGACTCTTCCGTGAGGCTCCAGTACCATTTGCCCATTGTCTGCGCCTAGTAATGCTGCTGGGGCCTGCTCTACCGCCATCACCGGCTCAACCCCCCTCTCCTCTGGCCGCGCAAGAGCCACCTCCGCCCAACGCTCACCAGCCTCTGCTCCGCAAATCACTTGTTCCGTCTGAACGATTTTCAGCCCACATTCAATTGCCATGCTTATTTTCTGTCTTTTAGAGACTGGTTCGTCCATATCAGGAGTGCTAGAACAGGCTCCAACGAGAATATTCTCCCCGTCCGCCATCTTCAGCTCATAAAGCCGCTGTGGACCGTGGTGAAAAATTCTTCCGCGGTCGACAGCTGGGTGATTTAAATGGCGCATGTGATTCGCTCGCCATGAGTAAAGTCATTCGTTTTGTATCAAAAGAGCAAGAGTTAATCACATGCTTGACAAAACCGGCACGTGTGGGCGGCTAAGTAAAATCAGAGATAAATGTGTGTTGGTGGTACATTGTAATTGATCCCATGGGAAGATTGAATCCAAGTAACAAATAACATCACTTCAGGTAGCATTATACTAATTACTGTTAATATATATGGCCACGGACTTTCAATAATGATTGCAATAAAATAGGCTACTAATCATTTGAAGTGGAAATCTCTGATACTAAAGAATTAAAGGTATTAACTTGCTGATGTTAGCCTACCCGTCCATACTTCTAATCAGTAACTAAACAAAAGCGGACACCAACCTGTCCTAACTCCTGAAATGCAATGGCAACCAAGTGCACCGCGGGGCACCCCGGGAATTCACTCGTCTTTTTCGACTTGTGCTCACTGCCCTGTACATGAGTCCCGCTCATGTACGCAGATGACGTCAACCATAACAATATAATGTCATGTGGTGAAAATTCTCATTTTGTGTATTTTTTTTTTCAAAACTCTTGAGTATGTGTATTGCAGCCACAACTAGCATTCTAAAATGTGAATTGTGACAGCTTTACACATAAACGAGTAGATATAGTCGATATATCAATTATAGATTCTGCTGGGAGGAAAAAGGCGGAGCTTTTCAATTTTTTTCTATTCAATTGGTCAAAAGATGAAAATACAGCCCAATCAGAAAGACCAGCCGAGTTTCCAGCTACGTACTTTGTGAATCTAGACGGATTCATTTGGACCCATATTTCTGAAATGGATAACATTTTGAATAGCAAGCCCGATAACCTAGAGGATTATTACGGGTTATTAGGGTGTGATGAATTATCGTCGGTAAGAATTGCTTGCCTGTTTGCTTTTAGCTAGCAGACCTGTTGATCTGTCTGGCTAGCTAGCGAAAATTGCTGGCACTGTAAACTAGACGAACTGATAGTTGCTAGTTATGCAGCTAAAGTCGGTCCTTAGCATGGCTGACACTTTTAAATAAAAAATGTTGTCTTTCAGATGGAACAGATAGTCAATGAATACAGGGTCAGAGCCTTGACATGTCATCCAGACAAGCACCCTGATAACCCAAGAGCAGGTAGGCAGGCCTAACTAATAATTTGTGTGTATGGTTTTGTTTGATCTTGTCCTGTCTGTGCCATTTTGAGTGAGTTTGTGGATAATCCGTTATTACTAGATCCTGCTAGTATGACCTGTGTTGTTGTGTGTCAACGTAAATACGGTTCTTCAAGCATTAATAAACAACTTGGTGTCACTTCATTTTAGTTGAAGATTTTCAGAAGCTGAGGGAAGCCAAAGAGATTTTGTGTAATGAGAGCAGCAGAAAAATGTATGACTTGTGGAGCAGAAGTGGAGTTACTATATCGTTCCATGACTGGCAATCTCTGAAAGACTCTGTAAAAACGGTAGGAAACTGCATACAGAGGCCCCTTACAAAGAAATATGGTGAATTAAAAAATACATTATCAGTGATGCTCTAAAAATACTTTATTGATTAATAGTATGTTTTTGATAACTGTTTTCAGTCAATGCATTGGGCTGTTAGGTCCAAAAAGGAACCAATGTTAGAGGACTCTAAGTCAACATTCCCTGTTTCTTCTGAAGAGGCAGACACACACTTTGTATCATCAGATATACCCTCACCTGGTGCCTTGCCATCCCAAAGTGAGTATAGACAAAATAGTGAAAATAAATTTACTTTTGAATTATTCTGGAAATGTATAGAACAGTTATTGTACCTGTAACACAAATATCTCTAATATTTAGATGATTGCTGCCATCGCCGTTTCCGCTGGGCTGCTGATTCACCTTCCAGTCTTCTACAGAAGTTCAGAAATTATGAAATCTAACAATGACAACAAATGTTACACTCTCATAGCCAGAGTTGAAGATTAAATGTAATTGTGTCTATTCAATTCTTGATTTGTGGTGTCCTAGATACAGATGCTGACCATGGAAGTGCATAGCCTGGACAGACTGCACTGTATTTATTTTTGTATGGTAAATAGGGTTATCATCACATAATATCATGGTTTTAAATCTGTATACTGTGTAACTATGTTCAGTACTATGGCCTTTTAATTACACAATAGGCTAATTGGTTGTTGTAGCCATGTTTATAAAGAAAATAAGTATTATCTAAAACTGAAATATATTTGACCCAGGGATATAATGTGGTTTTCATGAATATGTGCCATGCTGTATTATTTGTTCAGTATTTTGTATTCGGTGTGTGCATATTGCTTTGAATGTTTTGTCAATAATGTAATAAATGTAATATGATATGCTCTTGATAGTGCTTTCTATTTCCTTAGTAAGGCATCCTCGAATTTATTTTAGTTTTAATTCCAGATGCGACGTAAAGTGCGGACAAATCTTTCGTCACTGCCATTTCATTGGTCAATATATCCGTCTTGTAAGTAGCGAGTGGACCATTTGATACGTCAGTCAGTTCGCAAACAAAATATAGACGACTGGGTAATTTAAGGCCAGCAGGTTGTATCAGGACACAAGCAGTAGGCGAAAGTGAATTCATAATGGCAGGCCGATTATTTCTTCGTACCGCAACATTGCAACTAACAAGATACAATGTTGTGGCCAGAACACTGCCACGCACCATGGGCACTCTGAAAGGTGAGTGGGTATTAAAAGTTTTTTGGGAACATTTTGTAAGGCTATCTTAAATCTTTCACTAACTTACAACACTGAGAATATCTGTAATTGTACATTTTGCGACAAAGTTGTCGCGGTCCCCAACAACTGCTCAGTTAGTAGCCTAGTTAAATAATATATATATATATATATTTGTAGTTAAATACGCCTAATCAAGGTCATTTGGATTTTAATTCGTTGAAGGCCCGTTCAATAGACCCACCTCTTTTGGCACTTGGCATGTTCGCTTGTGCCAAAGGTTCTCAACAGAGGGCATGAGTATACGTGCAGCTTGTCATAACAACACTGTACTTGACTCGGGAGTTTTGCCAAGACGCAATGTAAAGTGCATAATATGGTTTAAAATGCGTAATTACCAAGAAGATTTGTAAAATCACAGTGTCATGTCTTTTCAGGGATTCCAACCGATGAGGAGCAGGCTACTGGTCTGGAGAGACGTGCCTTACAGGCACTAAAAAAAGGAAATGTAATAAAACGAATAATGCTAAACAAATAATGTAGTTTGATAATGTAATGGATTTATATAGTACTGTGTTTATGCTGTAGTAACAAGTTTTTACAAAATGGATGTTGAGTTGTTTGCTTTTCCCAATTAATAGAAAGGCTTTGCAACTTAATTCCAAAATGTGTCAAAACGCAGGATCCATACAGCATCCTAAAACCTAAAGTGTATTCTGGAACTAAAGAAGACCCTCATATTGTTCCAAGCATTGGCAACAAAAGGATGGTTGGCTGCTTATGTAAGTGTCACTGACAAGCAGCATTATATAGCATTTACCGTTTTAGACTTGACATGTCTATGGATAATTATACTATAGTTCTCAGACATTTAAACACCAAGTTTGAGAAAGGATTCCATATCAAAGTAGATATTTCACAATAAGTCTGACAGTAAGATTACATAAATGATTACCTCTTGATCAACAGGTGAAGAAGACAACACCGCTATTGTGTGGTTCTGGCTTCACGAAGGCAATGTCCAGCGCTGTCCCTCCTGTGGGTCCCACTACCAGCTGATTCACCACGAGTTGCCCCACTGAGACCAAGCTTGTTGTCACTGGACCAGGCAAAACTGCTTCATGTACTACACCCCAAAGATTGTGTGTTCATTGATGAACATTATGTAATTAAAACACTATTTACCTGAGTGGTCTGGTCTGGCAATTGTTAGTCATGAGAACACATACAAATTAAGTCTGCTATGAAAATAAATGTTACCACTACACTATGGCACAATAGTGCATAGCTGTAATTAAGGTTTATTTGTGGCTAGTTTAAGGCTTACAGCCAAGTAAAATCACTCAACATCTAAGTCAACTCTCATACATATTCATATTGTATTTTCATTAAGAAATACAGACTGATGTTGATCATGAAGAACACTAGCTTTCATCATCTGAGCTCAGAGGTTTAAAGTATCAACCAGTGCTTTGGCTTATTTACACTAGTTTATATTCAAACATGAATACAAGTATAAATATAAAATAATGTGATTGTTGTTGGTTGATCTTGGGACAAGCTCTGTTAAATACTGTGATGGTGTGAAAAGAACTTGGATATCAAACCCAAGATGTCTTCAAATGAAAATCTGCATCAGTACAGCACTGTTACTGTAGGTTTGTTCCTTTACACACCTCTTGGGACTGCTACTGTCTCAAAACGGTTTAAGATCAGTCAGCAATGACAAATGTGCATGTGATCACCACAATAAGTCAGTGGGAAGAGCTACAGGCATTTTCTTTGTGCCATTAGGCGAGGTTGAAACCTTGATTGTGATCTATAGCCTGGAGAAGCTTTTCAGATAGTGTCTCCCGTCGGCTGTACTTGGGAAGGTCTAGCAGGTTGAAGCAGGTGTGTGCCACTGGCAGGTATTGCTCCCCTCCTCCCGTGGGCTGAATCACAAGCTTCAAACTTTTCATGCCAAGGATTGGGATGCGATCACTTCCTGTGAGAAACACTGAAGACAATTCAAATGAGTTACAATTAAGTCAGATCTTAAAATAACTAATAGCGTCCACATGAAGGTACTGTACTATAGTACTTACAGAGAAACTGCTTTTTCTTTTCCAAAGGAAGGTCATGGAACACCTCCCAGAAGAACTTGATGGTAGGGTGCTCAGCCCAGTACTCTCCCTTATACTCTGTGCTCTACAGAACAAGGGAGACATGAATCCGTATTAATACAAACCCTAACTCGGGTTTGTATAGTCTTTGTTAGCATGCCATCTTACAAAAGGCTGTAAAACTTAAGATAAATTCAGAGTAATATTCACAATATTTGTTGACACCTTTTCAAGTTCTTTCCAGTCGTAGTTGGTGTTACCAATGACCATGGCCTGCAGTTCATTAGGCTGGAACAGCTCTAGAACCTTCCCTCCACACACTTTGTGGAACCCCGCAAAGAATGACTCGAAAAGTGAAGCCACAGACCGGTTAAAGATGTAGTCCACGTATGCATTCACAAACTCCGGCCTGAGGGGAAACATTTCTTTAATATGAACACATTCACGAGAAAGGGACCATGACAAATAAGTAGCCTGGGGGGGTATTTCAAT
Organism: Osmerus eperlanus; assembly: GCF_963692335.1. Taxonomy (NCBI): domain Eukaryota; kingdom Metazoa; phylum Chordata; class Actinopteri; order Osmeriformes; family Osmeridae; genus Osmerus; species Osmerus eperlanus. Next base: position 17,011,651 of record NC_085023.1, read on the forward strand.
ATATCTATGGTCTTGTCCATCTATTTATTTATGGTAAGTCATTACAGCCCCCATTCATATCTGCATAGGTGTATAAAAAATACACATTAAGAGGTGTAAAACATACCTGTTTGTGTTGTTCACACAGATATCTATGCCATTTGGAATGAGTTCCAACACCTCAGTGGCACCAAAGTTTTCCTCAGTAACCTGAATCAAGTTACAAACAAAGGTGTACCATCAACAAATCCCAACACCTCATTTCTACTAAAGTGATTCTTCGTTAATGATACACTCACAGTGAAATTCAAGCAGAATGTGTCTTCCACATCATCCTCTGAGTAGTCCAGCAACTGTTGTAGACTCCTAATTTCCAGGAGAGAAGGCATCATATTTAGAAAGTAAACAATCCACTCTACTGTATGATCACTCTTATTTGTGGTGGGTTCACTTAGTTGTGGAGCAAAACTACATATTGACGTTGGGGCTAACCTTCCTACATCTGGCATTAGCTCTTTAAGATCATCCAAAGTTGGGTTCCTCTTTAAGAGCTTCTTATAAAGGGCCACTGGAAAGTGGAGCTCCACAATTGTGAGGTTGTATATGGCCAACCCACAGATGACACCGATGAGGTGGAACAAGTCAATGTCCTCAAAGGTCTGAAAGCATCATCAGTGCATGGATGAGAATTAGAAACACCCTTTCAATTAAGCACACAATAAATACTTTCAATCATGCTTTCACTATACTTGGAATCCTGTCAACATTGGACGAAAAGTGAATATGTACATACCTTGTTTGCGAACCAAATCAAACGGGACTCCTCATAGTATCTGAACATTCCGTACTTGGGGTCCAGAAGCTCCCTCATGATCATAAGGAAGAACTCTTTCCGCACACCACCAGCATCAACTGCCTCCTCTCCAACAAAGATCACCTAAGAAAAGCACAAAATACCATTCTTTAGCTTCAACTGAGAGCTCTCTTATGATTGTTTAGTTTTGGGATGTGACGACAAAAGCAAAACTAGCAAACCTTAAGGGGTTTCTTGTAGTCAACATTTTTGGACTTCCTCAGGACCTCCATAGTGTCTCCAACAATGTTCTCCCTGCGTACGATAAGGATGAGGCACGGGTTGACAGATTCCACCACCGGCAGAAACATGGAGCTGAAGTTCTGTCGCTGAGCCTGGTCTACTGCCATCTAGTAACACACCAAAAGAAGAGAAAGAAACAGATGATACATAAGTGACTTTTAAATACGCATGGATTCTACTCTTTATTCAATGCTCTTTACCTGCATTTGTATAACAGCGTCAGTCTGAAGCAGGGTGGTCTTTGCCTGGGCATCAAACACAAACGGGTACCTGCACAGGGTGACAGCACTATCCTGAGCCTGAAGACGGGGAAGCAAACATTTAGTAGACAGAACCTTTAGCCTTCCTGTGGATCATTATCGCTTGCATTCCAAAGAATTTACAACAAACTATGCAAGACCGCTCACCACAGAATACATCTGCTGCTGCACCCATGTGATGTAGTCATTTCTGATGTCTATAAGGTCATCCAACTCATGAATGTAGAACTTGTCATATTGTATGATATGGCCAGCCTTCTCATTTACCTACAATACAAATGAAAAACTGCTTAAATCTGTACATAGGTTAAAAATATTTTCTGATGATAGCTGACACACTACATAATGTATTCAGGAGCACTGGAGACATTTGATTGGTCTAGATACTCACAGCATGAAGGACCTCTAGGAGTTTGAGGGATGTGTCCAGAAAGCAGGTGAGGACCCTCTGCTCTGAGTGTGGGATCCCAACCTTGTGCATTCTGAGCAGGTACACCACCACATCTTTGTACAGTTCCACTAGCCTCTGGAAGTCTGGAGACTCAAACTTGGACCACCAATTACCTGGACCAGAACAGACATATAAAAAGGCAGCAAAAAATAAATAATTCAAAATAAATGAGAATTTGGATATTTTTTGTACAATGAATAATGTCTCATTATGTGTAATGTCTAAACTGCAAGCAATTTTATACAGCCGTGGCCAAAAGTATTGGGTGCACATACATACATACATTTTGTGTTTGCAAAGGTTGCTGGGTTGGAATAAAATGACTGCTAATATAATTTCGGTAAGTCATATCATCAGCACAGGGGAAAGTGTGAACTGGTTCTAGCCAGGTGAAATCACTATCATCCTGATTGGATTTTAAGAGGAGATAGCCTGCTGTAAAAGAGGGGACTATTTGCATATATTGAATATTGTATTCCAGTATTCTATAGAAACATGTGAAAACATTGTCCTCAAATACTGAAGTAGCATACTTTGCAAAACACAACATTTGTCATTGCCAAAACTTATGGCCATGACTGTACAGTTGTTAGGATTCTTTAGTCACTTAGTCACTGGTTTTAGTTATTATTAGTCAACAAAAATTTTAGAGGTGTCCAAATTGGCCAAAGGTGCAGCTAATGGCCTGTTTGTTTAGAAAATCCAGATTTTGATTTTGAGTCTTTTGTTTATGATTTTATTCTTTGTCAACAAAAAATTAAAGGGATATATTTTCTTCTTTAATGTGTCATCTCATGTTATATTTATCACCAATGACAATAGAAAGAATTTAGAGTCTAACCTCACCTAGCACCTTTAAAGGAGCCTCTTTAAGACTGATGAGGGCTTTGGCAAAAGGGATTGCGAGGGTCACATATGTGTTAAGGTCACTGAAGAGAGGACATTCTGGCAGTGTCAGGTAGAGCCTCAGAGCTTCTATGTCTGGAGGACAGTTACTCAGTTTGGGAATCAGATTTTTCTCCAGGCTGGCTGCAATCTGACAAGGGGAGACATAACCATTACAATGTAAAAGGTTAAAGGTAATGTGTTAGGCTGGTATTGTATGGTCTTAAACACTAACCTGCTGAGTTATTTCTGGGTAATCATGTTGAACAACTCTGTGAAATAGGAGGCGTGCCAAGTTCATGTCCACCCCTGAACATTTACCGTTTGTGCAGTAGTGATCTGGATGGCTGTACAGAACACACATTCATTATGGTTATGCAAATGGTTAATTTTATCAAGCTAAAAACTTTGATAACAAAATAAATACTGAAAATACTGGTACAAAACACTCCTCAGCGAACTACTTTTCCTCACCAAACACTGGAAGTTTGACATTAAAACTATTTATAATCAACCTTCAACTGACACAAGATCCTAACCTTGTAGCCAAGAAGCTCCCGTTGAAGCAACTTGCTGAGGAGAAAACAAGGTCGATTTCACTGCAAGAAATGTTAGGTAGACAACATTAGAATCTTTCATTTCTTCTTATGCAAATATAAACATATTTAACGTAAGGAGAACTCTACTTGGAGATCTCTGGTTGGAGTCTTCCTTGTGTGTGGCTCAGCCACTTCTGGATGAGATCTGGAGTCAAGGTGTAGATGTGCCTGCGAGGGTCCTCTGTCTTTACATTATTAGGGCCCTACAAATAATTACAATAAAAATTAAATGTTGTCCTCAAACATGTTGTTGTTTTTTTATGAACCCCAACACAGTTTTCTATATAGCACCATGCATCTATTGTATATCAACATTAATATTCTAACACCTGGTAGTGTGTCTGAGCTGACAAAGATACTGATTTTATGTGTACCACATGGTGTGATCCTTACATTCAGAGTGCTATAGTGGGCAAAGCTCTGGTCCCCTCCTGCATAGATCCTTACCACATAACAATCCTGCTCAATGTCTGCAACACAAGGGTTGGGTTCATTTTACTAATGCTTTATAACCACATTCATATACATTGTAGATGTAAATGAAATATGTTGTGGTAATCTATGCCAAATCAAACCTGTGTCGGAAGGTGTTGGGCTATTGTAGGTCACCCATGGGCCTTTTACCGTGGCAGGGCTCTTTCTATTGCATGAGGAACGTGTACCCAGCTGCCCATTTCCTCCAAGGCCAAACGAATCTATCTTTCCAGACGAAGGGATGAAAGCCAATGTGTGCTGCCTTAGAGGGATACAAAAAATAAACATTACTCAAGTTTATATAATTGAATAAACGTTCCTAAAACAAATAAAGAAATTACCTTCCACAGGCTATCTGTGTGACTACATTTCCCATGAGCTCAAACACCTTCCTGGGGTTGATCTCATGATTTGTAGTGTTGTGTCCCAGCTGGCCATACCCGCCTGCTCCAAATGTAAACACGCCTCCTTCCTACAAACAATGTCAAAGAAACTTTATTTTCTTTACTAAAATTGTTGCAGAGCATGAATGGTGGTAGCCAGTTGCAGAATCAGAAATCATCATCATCGACATGAAACCTTTAGTTACCTTGGTTAGTGCTGCTGTGTGGTCCTCGCCACAGCAGATATAAATGACTCTCTGTGACCTAAGGGACTTAAGAAGGGCTGGAAAATGTCGATCTGAAAATTGACAGTTTTAAAATAAATGTATGTCCTTAAAAGGGACAGTTTCCTCTAAATACTGTGTCTGTAGTTGATTACTTTCTGACAGTTTTAGCACATTTTGGTAGTTAGAAAGTTTTGGGCCCTGTGGTAAATCAATTACATTCAGCACCACAAAGGCATTCAAGAAATTATGAAATGATGGTGAATAAATGGTGACGTATGGGTTGTTACTTAGTCTGCCTTACCGTTGTTATCATTGAGACCAAGTTGACCAAACTTGTTACGACCCCAACCAAAAACAGCTCCTGAGAGAGTAAGGGCAAAGCTGTGAGCACCCCCTGCTGATATCTGAGCAAATGGAATTCCCTGTAAAGACTGAATGATTTGGGGACTGGAAATGCCTTGACCATCCATTCCCAGTCCTAGTTGTCCAAATCGATTTTGTCCCCAAGAGTAAATTTGACCACCTGAGCAAAGAAACATATTTTAGTTGGCAATAAAATATTTTTGGGAACATGAAGGAACTGATGAAAAAGGCATTCATCATATTTATCTTCCTTACCTCTGGACAAAGCATGGGAGTGTCTATATCCACAAGCTACCTGAGCAATTTGTACATCTGATAAACTCTTGATGTTTCTGATGTTATAGGACAGAGTAAGAAAACAAAGGGAAGTTATTTTTCTGCTTCAATTTGAGTGGTAGAAGAAAAAAAATGTCTGTCATGCTGATACATGTTGTGCTCTCACCATCTTGCATATATGCAACATTTTTTAAACTTACCTAGGCACACGGACACATTCCTCAAAGTTGTTAAGGCCCAGTTGTCCATCCGATCCCGAGCCCCATGCAAATATTTGTCCTTTGTCATTTAATGCAAGGGTATGAGACTCGCCACATGACACTGCAACAATGTTTTGTGCATCTAGCGACACAACTTGCTCTATGGGAGTAAAAAGACAAGTGTTTAAGTCATTCCTACTGCACTCTTTGTCAAACACAGAACCTTTATAAGAGTGTAAGCAGTGTCAAATATGTGTATGGTATTACCTGGTTTCTTTCGAGACTTTTCGTGTCCCAGCTGCCCTAGGTCATTGCAGCCACAGGTGTACACTGTCCCATCACCAAGCAGAAATGTGGTGTGCCTTCTGCCACACCCTACATCACAAATCTGCTTTCCATGAAAAAAGTCACATCTTCTTGGCTCCACCACAATTTCCTCATCGATTCCTCCTAAACCTAGCTGACCAAAGGAAGCATTTCCCCAACACAACATTGCAGTTGCCCCCTCCTGGCCAGGTCACCAGGATTGCAGTTCCTGTAGAAGTTGCATATGAGTCAAAACTCAAGCCAAAACAGTAATGGGCTGAATGCTGACATCAGCAAATAGTATTAAAGAAAACAGCGTCATAACGTACTTGTAATATACAGAAATCTCAATAATAGACCTAGTTTGAACAAAAATGATCATGTTCGATGTGCTAAACTGATACAATATACGGAATACATGTAACTGATAACTATCCTTAATCACCCTAGCTAGTAGCTAACTACTTACTGTAAAGATGAAAGTATTATTCGCCAAGATATAACGCTAGCTACTAAGCTGTCAGTAGCTAGCTAGCTACTTGTCAGACAGTCAGTAGATACACATCAGACAGACAAATTGTTATTTATAGCTAATTAGCTAGTTACAGTAGTCTTCCCTTGTTCCAAAACTAGCTAGTACCGATGCTAACCATCTACGTTATCTAGCAAGCTACAATACTCAGTAGCTGTAGCTACAATCAGAAGCTAGCTATGTCCAGTCATGTAGACTAGCCTAGTTTTAACTACAACCTCAGGTAACTAGAAATACAATTGGCTACGCTAGGTAGCTAGCTAGATACTTAGCTAGCGACCTGAGCTACTTAACTACTGAGGTAGCATGACTAGCTACTGCTACATCACTGCTAGTACTAGTAAGAGATCTAGTGCTAGCCCTCCTACAACATGTGTCAAAATGGATTCAACTTACCTGTTGCTGCAAGCCAGTAAAAAGGTAACCTACGTCAGTTATTTTTCCAGAAAATGTATCCACATTAACGAGCTAGATGACGCTTTTAGCAAGCTTTTACGCTAACGTTAGCTACTCTAGCTGTTGTGAACACTGACTGAGTTGGAACTGGCAACTGCTTGCACCAAAATAGAGACAGTCGTGCACGGTCATCTTAAAAGGAACACACACGAATTTACTGTCATTTTCTAGACTAGAGTTCCTCGATTTTAATACGGTGTAGCCCTACGGAGAACGCTCACCGGGGCGGAGTTCCCCCGTTTATTTATAATAAATGTCACGTTTCACGTTTTTTCCTACAGGTATGTTGGAACGCTTGATCGTGCTCTAGTTGAGTTTCCTAGTGGGCTATCCAAAATCCTATAAAGAAAACATTAATTCTATGGTGTAATGACCATAATCTGTCATAATGATCGATCTTATTTGAACTGTTACTTCATGTGGTATTTTGGCCAACAAACATAAACCCTCATATATAGTAGACGTCTTTTATCAATTCTATTACATTTTAAATAAATAAATTGTCCCTTGGTGCGTTACCAGACATACCGTACCCCAGATTGTATCTTTATTTAGTAGTAAAAGATCATGTGACTGGCATTGTTGCAGTTTTTGTTACCACTCCTATCCTGAGAAACCTGTATTGCATGTTCTGTTCAGCGTCAGTAACTATACCTCAGTAGACTTTACCACATACAAAAAAGGAACACACGAACAAGAGAAGAACACAGAAAGAGACCTATGTTGTACATGTTTGGGGTAAGAAAATCTTTCCTGATCCAGAAGAGTTAGTGTGGAATCAAAATACATGGGAAGATACTTTTTCAGTTCAAATCTTAATGTGTGTCAGGGACATCTTAAGACTTGATCCTATTAGTTTCATCAGTTTTGTACGTAATCTATTAAGATTCTTGTATTCAGTTTTTTACAAATACATTTTATAGCAGTATAATTGTGTATTTGTATGTCTTCAGATTATCATTGGCCTAATCTTTATAATCTACTGCTTTTCAAATGGCCTGAAAGAGGTGAGTAAACCTTCTAATATAGCATACTTAATGATTTTAATATTGTTTGGAGTACAAATCCCTACTATTAATTAATTTACTGTTGATCAACATTATGTTTTTGTGTTGTCATGAATTAGAAATATATTATAAATAAACAAAATAGTTTAAGTTGTCAATAAATGGAAGTTAGACTAAATATAATCCTAAACACATGAACATTTATGACAAAACAATAGAGGGTGTCTTTCCGAAAAAAAAGTCCTTGAGCGTTTTACCATGTAACACGACATATGTCCATAAGTTTACCTTAAACTTGGGACCTAAAACCTGCCCATTCGTGGCAACAAGTAGATCATCAGAACAGTCTGATAGACCTCCCTACCTTTGTTTTTTAGCAGCAAAATGCCTTGGTGGGGAAATGTCAAGGTAGAGGTGGTCTTCCTCAATCACCTGAAAGTCTGGCCAACAAGAAAAAGGTGGAGTTTTTTTGTTGTTGATTTTCTGTCTTTTTAAAGATTGTGGTGGCTCACATTGCGCTTGTATGAACTGGATAATGACAGTAGGATATTTTCTTTAGCAGAAAGACTTGAGTGATGAAGATTTTCACTTGCTGGCCAAAATCTTGTCAGTTGGATTGGTGGATGCAGATCCCAATTACCTCCACCATCTCAAGGGGTACCGAGACCTGCGCGGGGCCTCTACCTGAGCGAGGGTTCTGCAAGATGGAGTTCTCTACAAAAATCTGTTTTTGTTGAAATCTTTATAAAAAATCATCACCAAAATATGTAATATTTCTGATTTCACGTCAACTATTCAGCAATGATGATAACAATATATAACATTATGTGATTGTGCAATGAGGCACTTGTGGACTAGTGGTATACTGCAGGTCTGTCAAATCTTTAAAAAATGTATTTATTTAATTATATTTTACTATGAGGATACAGATAATACAAAATGCAGAAGATTATGGTACATTTCTTTAGAAATAAATTTACATGATTACTATAAGATTGAGATCGAGATAAAATGCATTCAGTGTACAGTAGTTCTCAGCAAATGGTTTTGTACAAGGACCCTCCCAAGACAAAACACCCAAGATCATCAAACTCTGAACAAGCCTTTTCCCCATGTTTGCATTTACATTTTTACATTACATTTTGCATTTTTCATTTACTGAAAAAGATTAAACGGTGAAAATGTTCATGTTGTCTTAAGCATCATCTTATCTTTACCTATGAAGAAGAAAGTGAAATAAGTGGGGGTGGGTTCATAATAATATTATTTTTTGTGTCTGACTGTATTGCTGGTCCTGCCATCACTTACCCCAGACTCTGCTGTTCACTGTTTGTCCCAGCAGATAGAAGAGTGTTACTACACACATGTTGAAGAAGAAGAGACCTGCAATACCAGTTGTGCTAAAGAGTCCAAGAAGAGGGTACACCCAAATCCCAACTGACAAGTACACCCATATCACCCTGAAAAACAAGTTTGGGGACAGAGGTGTAACTTCAGTCTAATAACTGGCCAGTTGTAATGTTTATCAGTTGTTCAACATGCTGATGATTACTTACCAGCTCAAGTAAGCCACACCCACAATTCCCAATGCAGCTAAGCCATTTTTAGTCTTTGGGTATGTGTGGGGTTGTACCAGTATCTCTCCAAGAAGAATCGGCAGAACAAATGAGTGCTGAAAACATAATTTTTAAGTAGTTACGTTGATGTTTTGCAACACCTCCTGTGGATTTTCCAAGTTTCTGGGATATACTGTACACTAGGCACTGCATTTATGTGAAATCACTGAGGATTATGGTCAGGGGATACTGACCATAGCATGGTTCATCCAGGGAGGGAAAAAAGCATCCAATGAGGCTGGGTAGACCAGCTGCCTGTCATAGGCAAAGATCACCCAGAAAACAAGCACTACAAACTGAGTACAGTGGAAAAAAAGAGAAAAATATATTTGTGTGTGTTGAAGATATCTTTCTGATCATTTTCATTTAAAAGTCATAGTGTTTGCTCACCATGCCTACAGGGAAGGCAAAGACAGAGAAGAGGAGGTCTTTACATCTGGTAAGACCATTGCGCGCAGCAGACTTTTTTCCAGGCTGAAGGTCACTTATAGTAGCTAACCCAAAGAACACCATCTGTAATATCTGAAATTTTGTTTACAGAATATAAAGTTTAAATAATTACTCGAATTAATGACATTAATGACCAGTGCCAATATCCTCAACATCTGAATGTCGATTAACAAGAGGAATTATGTTTTTTATTTTTTGTCTGTGATATCTATTGTATTTGTTTTATATATTGTTTGAACCAACTGAAAAACACATTAGGCTGCCAAGATAAATTGTTAATATTAAATAAAATAGAATAACAATTTCAGCCTCTGAAGCTAAATGAAAGATCTTACCAAATTTAAGAAAGTAAGGTACTTCCATGGCCCACCATAAACAAATATTCCAGGTGGTAGTTTTTCTCCATCCTTGGCAGCGAGGGACTGAATGACAAATGCATACCAGCTGAAAGCCAAAATGTGGTAAACTGCTCTCAACATTGCGCTCATGTTATATTAATGTATTTATTAAAATGTTTTATTTTGAATTCATGCAAGCTGTTATTATACAAGTTCTCCACTACTCATCCATGTGCTAGTAAAAGTGAATGGGAATGAGTTGTCTAAGAAAGACCCTTTATTGAAAGATTAGTGTGATGTAGCATGGATTTAGAAGGACATTCGCCAGCAGCAGGGTTACAAAAGCACATTCCAAGACAAGAGGCCCACTGTTCCTGATGACGTATGGGACTTTCAACTTTCACAACCAGTCAAGATTGGCATGTGATTAGGAGTCATGTTCACACACTGCAAACTGTTTGGTAAGACAATTCAATTCATGAACCATGAAACCAGGTAGGACAGTTTTTCATCATTCAATAAAATGTTGTTCACAAAAAGTTACATTTAATCCACAAATAACTGCAGAATCCATCCTTTTCATCGCATTGTATTTGTTTAGCTTTGGGTTAGGCACTATAGATTGAAAACTGTTCATAGGTCCCAAACAAACTCCAAAGGGAGACCTTTCATCTTTTCTTTGTAGATCTTGTCAAATTTCTCACTCTGGGCGACAGTGAACATGGTTTTCCAGTCTCCAACTTTTCCTGGGAAGACAGAACAGTCACGTTTGCATATTTCAACTGCATTAAAATCAACTTAAGTGAGGCATGTCAATTTGTGTGAGCAGTCACCTTTTCTCAGCATCTGACCTTTACTGCTGTCAAACAGTTCTGGAGACACTGTGTCCAAATTGGCATTTGGAGTTAGTTGCATGTTACTGAAAGAACTCTTTTCAACAATCATGTTCAGCGTTTGTTCATCAAAAGACTTCTTCAGAAAGGTTGAAACCTTTACAATTGTTCTTTTGAGGTCCTGTTTCAAATTTTGAAATTAAATAGTCAAGAAGCACTGTTTACATTTTGTACAATATTCAAAGTTAATATTTTCTCATCAAATCTCTGAACTTCATAAATTAAATAACATTGATGTTTTAGAAGAATGTTTTGTATGTGTCTTGCCTTCTTCATTTCTTCATAAGTGAAAAATAGCATGTCAAAGTTGTCCATTTGGCTATACCAGTCCTTAACATGGTCAAACCAAGAAAACTGCCAAAAACTATATTAAGGATGAGAACAAGTGATAAACTGCTGGTAAATTATTTATTAATGTACTTTTGTGTATTATTACTGACCAATAATATGTGTGCAGGGCCAAATAAACCCACCATTTCCCTCCACAAATTCTTCCAGAAATGTGTTGAAATCTTCTTTGTCTTCCAGGAGTCTACTGACATTGTGGAAGTGGTAAAATGATACTGCCACGTCTTTGGGGTTTCTTGCAAAGTAGATAATCTAACACACAGAGTAAGCATGTGTCAGTCATGACAAAAAGGCAATGAAGGAATAATCATAGGCTATATAAACAAGTTTATAACTACTGTATCACGTACCTTTCCCCTCTTTCTTAACCCTTGGGGTAGAAGACTAGGTAAAAGGTGAGAGGCAAACAGTCTTGGTAAACGTGTTGTACTGTGATCCATTTCTACCTCTATCCATGGTACAATTCTCATGGCGTGTTTATTGTGATCTCCCACCAATTCATCACTGTGGAACATTAATGCAAGAACATACTGCATCCATGTTGTCCCTGTTGAATGTTACAGGACACAATGAAATTATTTAGTGCAATTTGGTTAGCATGATGCACATGTAACACACATATCTAGGCCCTATCAAATATTTAATGAAGTCAAGAATCTTAAGATAACAAGTAGAAATACAGGTTTACCTGACTTTGGATAGGTAATGACAAAAATGTCACTGTCCTGGATTTCTATTTCCGGCAGAGAATCAAGATAACTTTCCTTGTGAACATTCCTAATAAGATTTAAGCCTTTATAAGACAGCAGTCCAGGTTTAAACTTAAGTGGTTCCTCTTCCATTTCTGGAAAAATACTGACTGAAGTTGTGACTGAAAGATGAATGGTCAACTTTAGTTAATGTAAGTAAGAGCAACAGAGCAAAGGTTGAAAATGCGAAGGTCAGTTGTGAATTGCTACACAAGTCAATGCCCAAGTTTAGCCAAGATATACAAAGGAAATCCATGTATCCAAACCATCTCAGCATGTTAAAATATCAGGTTTGTTTAATGTCTGGGTTTGTAAGAAGAAGCCCCCTCCCATTAAGAAAATGTGCATATTCATTAAACAAACTGTCACAGTGAGATGCAGGAGGGTGGAAACAAGCATGGATAGACAATCTGTCAAGGCAGGATTTTCTAGAAACAAAGTATTTATTTCTCAAACAGGTACACAGCGGAAATACTCACAACACAAAAAGGAACCAACAGGGATTGACAAATGGAGCAAACATACAGTACAGTGCAGGGTAATCACACATGGACAACAGCTGGTTGATTGGAAGGTAAATCAGGAGGTGTAGGCCAGGGAGCCATGAGAGAGCGAGACAAGACCAGGACAGGAACACACCCAGGAAGTTCCTACTGTACTTTTAGTGTAATTGCACATTGTCTTTAATTGACATTGTCCAGGAACTGGACAACTGAGTCTGTTCAGGTTGCCTGCACCGTGTTCACCACCAGAGGTCATAATCTGCCAAATTCTAATCACACCCACTTCTCACACACCTGCTTTGAGTTAATATTACCACCTGTATATATAGATCACCTAATGTCCCTGGATTTACCTTAGCCAGTGTTCCAGTTCCTGACTCTTTCCTATGTATCCCGACCCAGTTACCTGGATCATTCTTTCTGCTCCTGTGTGCTGTAGCCTGATCCTGAACACTCTCCTATGGATTTCCTTTGCCCCTCTTTTCCTGATGATTTTGACCACAAAGTTGGATAACCCTGTTGTACTTTTGGAACCTGCTTATTACATTTACATTTATTCATTTAGCAGACGCTTTTATCCAAAGCGACTTCCAAGAGAGAGCTTTACAAAAGTGCATAGGTCACTGATCATAACAACGAGATAGCCCCAAAACATTGCGGGTAGCCACACATGAAGCATACATTGTGAAAAGCAAATAAGTGCCAATGGGAAGAACCATAAGAGCATGTAGTTAAACAAGTTACAAATTAAACAGGAGTACAACGCTACTTAGGAATGATTTGCTGGAACTGATGCTAGTTTCCTCCAGGATCACATTGACTCTTATTGAGAGACTTGTTGCTCTTGTTGGTTAGTTGTAACTGATTTCAAATTCTTGTACTCGCTGTGAAATATTTTACTGTTGATTGCTTTTCTACAGGTACACTCTTGCACTTTTTGAGGTTCATGTTGTTCAACTGTAACTTGTTTAACTACATCCTATTATGGTTCTTCCCTTTGGCATGTTTTTGTTTTTTTCACAATGTATACTCATGTTTTGGCTGCCCGCAATGTTTGGGGCTATCTTGTTGTTATGATCAGTGACCTATGCACTTTTGTAAAGCTCTCTCTTGAAAGTTGATAAAAGCGTCTGCTAAATGAATAAATGTAAATGTAAACAACATGAACCTCAAAAAGTGCAAGAGTGTACCTGTATAAAAAGCCAGCAACAATAATATAATTCAAGTACAAGAAGTTAAATCAGTTACAACTAACCAACAAGAGCAACAAGTCCCTCAATAAGAGTCATTGTGTTCCTGGAGGAAGCTAACATCAGGTCCAGCAAATCATTCCTAAGTACCGTTGTACTCCCGGAACAAGTAAGCCTTAAGCCTTTTCTTGAAGGTGGGGAGTCAGTCAGTGTCTCTGATGGAGCTGGGGAGGTGATTCCACCATTGCGGGGCCAGACCGGAGAAGAGCTTGGGTTGGGAGCTGGCGCTCTTGAGAGGTGGGACCACCAGACGGTTGTCAGAAGAAGACCGTAGGTGGCGGGTGGTGGTGTAAGGCTGGAGGAGAGACTTGATGTAGTCGGGTGCAGTCCCGTTCACCGCTCGGAAGGTCAGTACCACGGTCTTGAATCTGATACGAGCCATGATGGGAAGCCAGTGGAGGGAGATGAGGAGTGGGGTAACATGGGAGCGTCTGGGTAGATTGAAGACCAGGCGGGCCGCTGCTTTCTGAATTCTCTGGAGAGGGCGGGTTGCGCATGCTGGGAGACCGGCGAGCAGTGAGTTGCAGTAGTCCAACTTGGAGAGGATAAGTGCTTGGACTAGCAGCTGGGTGGAATGCTCAGACAGGTATCTCCTGATCTTCCGGATGTTGTAGAGGGTGAATCTACACGACCGGGAGACTGCAGCAATGTGGGCAGTGAGGGAGAGCTTGTCATCCATGGTAACCCCGAGGTTCCTGGCAGAGGATGAAGGGGTCACCGTCGCAGATCCCATGGTGATTGAGAGATCGTGGGAGATGGAGGGTTTGGCCGGGATGATGAGAAGTTCTGTTTTGGCGAGGTTCAGCTGGAGGCTGTACTTGGTCATCCAGGCGGAGATGTCTGTGAGGCAGGCCTCAATCCTAGCTGAGATCCCCGGATCAGTCGGGGGGAACGACAGGTACAGCTGCGTGTCATCAGCGTAGCAGTGGTAGGAGAAGCCATGGGAGGTGATGATTGGTCCAAGTGAGTTGGTGTACAGGGAGATATTAAAAATCTGTTCTACACTTTGATCCGACTCCTGATATCTGTCCCACTTTACAGATATGGCAATCATATGGCCAAAAGCAGCACACCATGGGGGAAGACACCAGTATACTGCAGTAAGGGCTGTGCTTAACATCAGCTGCATCAGAATGGCTGCCTCGTCAAATGAAGATAATATGATTCAGAGAGGAAGGGAAATTGCTTCAGCGCATGTGCTTCACTTTAAAACACATACTTTAAAGGGGAAGAGGGCAACAAGTTACAGGAGTCAAGGAGCTTAGTGTCTGCTGATTCCTACCACGAGTTTGCCAGATGTGGGAGACATTATTACAGTGTGTTATGAATGATTTTCACACAATCAGAAGGTACATCCAAAATCAAGAGATTACACAAAGAAGGCTAAAAACAGCTTCTATAATAAACATTCACTTTATTTTGAGCAGAAAAGACAGCAGTAAGCTGTATAGACACAGTAACTAAAGGACTATATGCTCATTGACATGTTTTGGTTGGCCAGTCTAGTAAAGCAAGTCAGCACCTATAGATAGCATACTAAAGGGCACTTTAGGCATACTTTCCTAGTACATTTTCCCTTATATTTGAGTTAAGAATACAAAAATGTTACAAACAGTAGATAAATTTGTTGTCAAAATCTAGACGTGAATACTCAAGAAGAAATCTTTGTTTGAGCACACTTCACATTGTCAAAATATTATATCACATTTTATTCATACCACACCCACAACTATAATACTCCCCCCACAGACAGTAACAAGTAATCATTGATTACAACGATGCATATTTTATAAGAGTGGTTGTCATTCATTCAGCTGAATAGGAATCACTGTTTCAGGCCCACAATGTGTGAGATCCTTTGGAGCAGCAGAACATGGACCTCTCTGAGTCATTTATTTTTGGTCCATCTTTGCAAATGCTTTCAACAAATGTCACAGTTGCTTTTAAATCAACTGATAGTCATAGGATGCTTATTAAACAGTTTTCTTCAGTCCAGTGTGATGGTCTTTGTCTGTGCTCTCTTCACCCATTAAGGTGCCATCTATCACATAAAACAAAAAGGAAGACATGAGTTGACACAGGGAGGCAGGCATTCAACTACATTTTGTCAATTTATGCCAAGTATTTTTTTTAACGGAGAAAATAGATACCTCGAACCGGCTGTAGACTTTCTTCTCCTTTCGCATGCTTTTGATCTTCTTAAGCAGATTCTGCCGCTCCTGATCAGTCCTACACTGCCTACTGGACTGTGATCGTTCAATAGTCCCTTCTTCCACACTCCCCACCCTGTGAGCCTCATCTTCTTTGGCATCATCTGTGACAGCGGTTTCTTTGGCGAGCTCTGCTCGGCTTTGGCTGTTTGAAGATATCTGTTCTAACAAAATCTTTGTATCATCTCTGAGGTTACTACTTGACAGTACATTGGCAGTAGATGAATGGTAGCGGGACTGGCTTACTTTTGAATTCTTTGACTGAGGTGAAATTGGAATGACTTGATCTGATGCACTCTCTGAAGCTGATGGGGTAACGTTTGCTTCATCAATTTGTGATTCATGGAAAACAGATTCCTCAGATGTTTCAGGTTTTGACTCCACACAAAGTTCACTTAAAGGCTCCTTATTCAGGCTATTGTTTTCAACAACAATAGATAGATTTGGGGTATTGGATTCACCTGAAGTAGAGTTGGGAATTTGGTTGAACTCTGTTAGAACTGTATTGACTGAGGAAGTAGAATTAGTCTGCGTAGATGAAGAGCATGATTCTATGTGTGTGGGGAAGGGAGATTCACTTGATTCTGTTGAGGTGGGGTCTGAAAGGGAGCTGGATTTGTCTGGGGTTGGGCTGATCTCGGGAGTGGTGACCTCTGTTTTGTAATTCTCAGAAGACGCAACTAAGACACTGTCAGAGTGAGATTCGGGGGAAGAACATGATTCTGTTGCAGTATAGCAAGAAACATCTGTCATTATTGGAGAGAGAGATTCGTTCTGAGTTGTTTCTGACAGAGAGCTATGTTGTGTTTGTGATTCGGGGGTATTTTCTTGACATAGGGTAGTGGAACTGGTTGAAAAGAGAACAGGATGAGGAGTGGAGCTGTTTGCTGAGGCAACAGGATGTAGAGTGGAGCTAGCTTTTGGGGAATCAGGATGTGGGTTGGAGCTAGTGGAAGAGGAAACAGAGTGTAAAGTTGAGCTGGTTCCTGTGCCAACAGGATGAGGAGTCGAACTTGCTGCTGAGGTAGCAGGAGTAGAACTTGTTTCTGGGGTAACGGGAGGAGTCGTCAAACTTGTTTCTGGGGTAACAGGCTGAGGAGTCAAACTTGTTTCTGGGGTAACAGGATGAGGAGTAGAACTTGTTCCTGGGGTAACATGGTGAGAAGTAGAACTTTGTCCTGGTGTAACAGGATGATGAGTAGAACTTGTTTCTGGGGTAACGGGAGGAGTCGTCGAACTTGTTTCTGGGGTAACAGGCTGAGGAGTCAAACTTGTTTCTGGGGTAACAGGATGAGGAGTAGAACTTGTTCCTGGGGTAACGTGGTGAGAAGTAGAACTTTGTCCTGGTGTAACGGGATGATGAGTAGAACTTGTTTCTGGGGTAACAGGATGAGGAGTCAAACTTGTTTCTGGGGTAACAGGATGAGGAGTCAAACTTGTTTCTGGGGTAACAGGATGAAGAGTCAAACTTGCTGCTGTGGGAGCAGGATGAAGAGTAGAACTTGTTCCTGGGGTAACAAGATGAGTGGTAGAATGAGTTTCTGAGGGAGCAGGATGAAGAGTAGAACTTGTTGATGAGGGAGCAGGATGAGGAGTAGAACTGGTTTCTAATGTTGCTAAGCTGGGCTGTGGAGCAGAGATGCGTTCTGTATGGGGTGGTGTAGAGGAGCTGGATCCTCCTTTTTTGGTTTTAAATGGTGGTTTGACTGGAAGGGAACTTTGAGATTCATTGGCTTTAGTTTCTTCAGGGTTGATTGGCAAAACAGACTCATCGGGACTAGCCGACTGACTGGACTCCAAAGGAATGGAAAGGGTTGAGGTGCCAGATTCTGATGGAATAGTTGGTGGACATGGTTTTGTTCCTGGGACACACTGAGGAGATGAATTAGGTGGAAATAAGTGGTCTGTTTGGGGTGAAACTGATGAACTGGGCTCATTCAAAGATGGTGTATAATCTATGATTGTCCCTTTAGTGAGACTTTCACTGCATTTTGTTGAGGTTAAAGTTTTAGCTGAGTCATTTGAAACAGGAGTGGGATGAAGAGATGATAGCATATTGGATTGTGTGGGTGGATGAGATGAGGAAATTTCAATTTGTGTTGATTGATTGGGAGAGGGTGATGATACTGAAGAGATAGGGTTGATTGATGAGCCTGTTGAACTGCTGTCAGGTGGTCTACACTGCTTTTCAATTGTGTTTGAGCCCACAAAGGTACTATTTGAGGTAGTAGGATCATTTTGCTTTATTTCTCTTACAATCTGGTTTCTCTTCAATTCAATCTTCTCAGCATCAGTAGAACCTGGAAGTACTCCCTCATTACTAGAGACAACTCTGTTAAGGGGTTGAGAGACATTTGGGGGAATATTTGGATCCTGCTCCTTAGGTTTAAAGGCCTCATTGGGATTAAGATTTGATTGTTCACATGTTACTGTTGACATCTTGCTCTTTATCTCCTGAGAAAATGATGTTGTCTCAGGTGTTCTATCTATTTTTGCTGGCTTGGCTGATATATTGATGGCAGCTTCTACTGTTGTTTTTGGAACTTCAGAGAGTCCAGGCTCTACCTTTTGGGATGCGGTTTCGGTTCTTTGGTCACTTGTGGTTACTGAGTGATCAGTCTTTATACAAGCCTTTTCAGGGATGTTCACCAGTGGTGCATTCTTTTCAGCTTTTCGCTTGGCAGCTAACTCTTTGAAAAACATAAGTCTACTATCTGGATCACTCATGTCTACATAGGTCATACTGCTTGAAAATGGCTTGGTTGAGTGTGTTAGTTGTTCGGTTTTCAGTTCTATTTTCATAGTTTTCAGTTGCTCATCTTGAGAGCGCTTGGGTGGCGGTACTGCCGGTAAAACTGTTTGCTCCACTTCAGTAGGTTTTGGTTGTTTCTTTATCTCTTTGTCATCAGGAAGAACTTTAGGTAATTCCGTTACACCTGTATCATGGACTAAGTCATCAGATTTGGAAGACTCAGTGATTGTGCTGTCAGTACCTACTGACTTTACGTAACGGCTCCATTCAAAAGGTTCCCGGGTGAAGGATCTCCGTTTTACCAGCATCGGAGAGGCAAAGGGTAATTTGAATTGGTCATTTTCATTCTTGCTCGTTTCCTCATCATGCTGTCCAGAGGTAGTTTGCGTGTCTTGGGAGAAATGCTGCTCGAGTTGAGAGCTAAATATTAGTGAGGATCTCAGCCTAGAACTCCTCTGGACTGCTGCATTGTAACTCTTGCGGAAAGACTCTTCCCTTTTTACACAGATCTCTTTGGGTTCCTTAACCTCCACCTCCTCTGTCTTTTCCGCTTCTGTAGTCGATGATGACTCTGATGGTGTTGTATCAGCCTCTGATGACATAGTGACAACAATATCGGGCACTTTCTTAAACTCTGGGAGGATCGATTTGGTGTAATATGGGAGCTTACTTACTCTAGGTGCTGTTTGAAACTTAGGTATTTCTTTAGTACGAAACATTGAGTCTGACAGCACTGGACCTGAGGACTCGACTTGTATATGTTTCAGAGGCTCTTCAAAAGGGTCAATCCCAATGGGTGGTTGCATTGACACATCTTCATCTCCTGTATCATCAAAAGCACTGAGATATGAGCTGATCCTCCAATCTCGCATACCCTGTTTGGCATTAAGGTCTGGTGTTTCGTGATCCATGTTGGGCTGCTGGAAGAACTCATTTTGTTCAGAAGGCATTTTCTGTGTTGGGGAGCGCCGACAGGCATATGGCTGTCCGATACTTATTCTTTTTGGATGTGGTAGACCAAGTGAAATCTCCCCTGAAGCTGCTTTGCATGAGTCGTCGTTCATCGCTAAATAACTGGTGGATGACAAATAATTGAGTACAGGGTCATAGGGCTCAGGCTCCATTTCTGGTGGGTATTCAGCTTGTGTATACTGATCCATCGAAGGATACCCATAACCCCTGAACTTATCATAGCCAGCATAACCTGGTTCTGGTCCTGCTCTCTGGTACAGAGGGTGTTCCCTTTGTTGTTCTCTGTGCATCTGCCTCCCCTGGGTCTCAAAGCCCTGCATGGTCTGGTGCTGCATGAATCGATATGATGGGACTCTGCCATGAGCGCCCTCAGCAAAACTGTGACTTTTAAATTCATTTGAGTCCATTGTGTTGGGAGAGGGGACCATAGGGTAACCTTGCTCAATAAGAGATGGATCCATTCTCAAATGCTGGGAAGAGTTGTACATTTCCAACTGTCCTTGGTCTAGTGACCTGTGGACACTAGACTTGTGCTTCCTGAGAGCCATCTGTTTCTGGTCTAAGTACATTCGCTCATCAAAGGAATGTCTGGCCCATTCCATAGAGCCAGTGCTTCCTATGGGCAGGACTTTTCTAGGATCTCTGAATAATGGTGTCTGATCAGTGCTGCTTAGCCTGTCAGACAAGCTGCTGAAGTCTGGCATTGGAGATAGTACATTTTCAAATATCAAAGGTTGGGACTGGGCAAAGAGAATACGAAATTCTTCATCAAAAGTAGTCACCAGCTGTCCAAGGAAAAGGTGAGCTATGCAGCGGTGAATCTTTTCAAATGACCACATAAAGCTGAAAAATAAAAAATGTATATTTGATTGTAATGCAATTAATACAAGATTAACCCTTGTGTTATCTTCGGGTCATTCTGACCCATCAGTCATTGTGACCCACTGTCGTATTGCGACAAATTTACCTCATACAAAAACAAAGTGAAGCATTTTCTTTTAACTGTCGGGCTGTCTCAGACCCCCCACATTGCAATGGTTAAAAGAAAATTATTTGTATTTGTTTTTGTATTGGGTGAAATTGGGTAAACACAACGATGGTTCGTTGTGAACCTTTGGGTCATGTGACCCGAAGGCAGCACGAGGGTTAAATATCCTTTCTACTCAGATTTTGATAAAAAAAATAATACAGTACATCTCTTGTTTGTTTTATTCTCACCTGTAATTTCCACTCAGCACTGCCCTACAGTCTGTCAGCAAGAATCTATTCATCATCTGGCCCTTGAAGGATTTCCCAGTTCGACAGTAATAGGTCAAGCCAGACACTGTTCTCACTCGCATTAACTGTAATAAAAAAAAAAGTAATAAAAACAATCCCAGGAACAATGACTAATAAAAATAGCCCTTAATTTCCACAAATGCATAGTTTTTTCAGATCATTTTCGGGGAATTTTAGTGCTAAATATAAGAACATGGGAGAGTCTATTTTCTCTAGGTGGCAGCAACACACCATAATAAATTCCATAAAATGTCCATGCATTTACCCTTTAAATAGTAACATTTTAGGAGTTTAACTGACAAAAACAAGAAATCATTTTATACACAGACTCACCGGAATATTCTCCAAATTTACCCGGCAATTGGAAACCATGTTAGTAAAATGGTGCACATTATGTTCATCCAGAAGGATATAGACTGCAACATTTCGCCCGGCAGCGTCCAGAATATCAGCAAAGATGTCAACATCTGTAAACATGTCCATGACCACGGCTACCAGCTGCAGAGAACCAATGAACATTTAATTAGAAACCAGTATATTATAGGCAAACAGTTTGTAGTAAAAAGCTGACGACACTGATCTGACGTGTCATGTCTTAAACACAACGCAGTCCACTCGCTAATCAGCCACACGCATTCATTTAATTTCAGACTTATTTATATAAGACTGAAATGTTGCCTTTCCTTTGAGGAATAAGTAGCATAAACATGTTATGAATAAAAAATAAAATAAAAATTTACTTGTTGAGCATTCTTAATAAGTCGACGAGCATGTTCTTTGATACTGGGCATATCAGGCTCAGATGGGTTCACCAGTGTGGTGACTTCTGTGGGGCCGATGAAACGATGCTGTTGGGGCCAGCCGAGGTCAAGGCCAGGTGCATCCAAGTCAGAGTGCATGGGCCAGTATGTGTCTGAAGATCCCTCACCCCCAGGGCCCAGGTACAGCTCAGGTGCACACAGCTCAGGCTGTGTGCTCTGATGTGGCATCTGTGTTGTGTGCTTAATGTACTTAACCTCCTGTCTAGAAAGGAAGTCAACCACATTTGCATTCTGGAGAAAACCATAATAGCTCTCCAAGTCTTTCTCTACAAGTGCATCAATTGCCAGGCGATACTCCTCTCGATAGTGGGGAGGCAGATAATGAGGGTCCAGAGGGTTATCACCAGCTGATGAACATTGAGAGCGGTGGGCCATAGTGATCTAAGGATACAAATACACATACAAAATAAAATTAAAAACATGTTTCACTGCATGGACATACACTTGGATCATAATTGCTTGCCAGAGACCACACTTCCACATTAAACAAGAGGATATTGAGTTGGTCACAGACAGGCATACTGAAATAACACGTTTAAAATCACTTCCCGAACTCTGTCCCTAAGTAACCCCTGACCCAGAAACTTGAAAAGATTGTGTCACAAGGTTAAAACAATAATACCAACGAATGTACCTCCTCCCCTTGTCCAAACGGAATCAAATTCACCAGCAAGTTCATATTTTATTATGGGGGAAAACATACAATAGTTTACCTAGAAGTCTGTAGTGTATGGAACAACATAGTCTAACATTTTAGGTACAATAAACTGGGTACTATACTGACAAAAGAACAATTATAATTGAATCCATACAAACTGTCTAAACTACGAAACGATAGGCTATCTTGAAGCTACTGTCTGACAACATGGTAGGCTACCCTTACTGTATTGAACACGTCTTTCGGTTAAAACAAAACGAAGTGATATTCGTCTTGTACAACAACTTGCCATGTTTATTTTAGTTTTCCTCAAAAGTGTAAATAGTAGGCTACTCACCTCTCAGATCGACGTAAAGATTCTTTTCGTTTACGTTTCTTCTTCAACTCACGTAGCCTAGTCTATTATCCTCGTCGTCAGTTATTTTTCTAGTCACATAGCCTACCGGTGAACGTCTTGTGAAAGAGCTCTGTTGCGTAGCTTTATCATCTTCGCAGGCCAAACCAGTTTATTTTCATGCTTGAGGCAAGAATGAAGATTCTGTGGCCAAGACACTGTCGTCAATGTTGCCCCGCCTTGCGCACTGTCCAAGTTAGATGTCCCCAAGGCTTCCCGAAATGAGCGAGTCCCTGACCGAGTCGAGTGCGAACTATCTAGCGCTACACTACAGTAGGCTAGGGAAATACAGAAAATATGGTTTGTGGCCAATAGTGTGGCACAATGCATTATCACATTTTCAGCAGTCCACAAAATGCTCAGATTCCAGAGCCGTTCTCTTATCCAGATTTTCAGATGATTTGGCAGTGTGCGAGAGAGGGAGGATTGTTGTGTTACTACGGCGACCAGTGAGCGTCAGAGTTTCTGTACGCCAAGTAAAAAGTTCTGGCTCTTCTCATTATGCAAGTTAACTAGCTAGCTTGGGTAGCCTAAAGACATTTTCCCATTCTCAGAACCCACCCTCTTTCTAATGACCTAAACATGAGCTCCCGAAAAATGACATCTTCTGGGAAGGCTGGAGCCAAGGCACCCTTAAAGAGAGCAACTCAAACCTCAAAGACCGGTACAGTATGAAAGCACAGCTCTGGATACAGAGAGATGGGTGTTTACAGTACTGGATTGGGTTGGTGACCAATGAAACAATTTGTGTGAACTTTTAGGCCTATAAATAATCTGTAGGAGGCCATGTCATCTGGATTACTGAAATTTGTATTTACACTATATGCCCATCTGGATACGTTTGAGTTTCTTATAGGCCTACTCACAAGGAAATTTCATGACAACATATAGCAAACATCTCGTTTGTCATACAGTGATGATGTTCAATGTCTCTTTGTGTACCCCTGAAAAAGGAGCATCTCCACAAAGCAGAATGAGCACCAAGGTGGCACAAGGTGGCCAGTCCAAAAGCACAGCTGACAAGTCCAGAGGTGTTACCCCCTTGACAGAGACAGTGCTCACAACACTATCAAAGAAAAGTACAGTTTTGCATCACTCCATCTATATGATGTATTCACCATCTTCCATTATTAACAGACCACTTGTTTTTTTTAAATTGAGGTGGATTCTATTCAGATACTAGTGGATCTTCACCCAGTGATATCTTACAACATTAGATTAGATTTGTGTTTATACCGTATTTCTCTGTCTCTAAACATCCCTCCTACCTCTCTACTGGCCCTTTGTGTACATTTTGGACATTACTTAGCTCATAAACCTTAGTTACACTTTGCAAGAAGGGTTAAACAAGGAGGAGTCTGGTGTAACTAAGTAAAGGACATGATGTAATTCAAGTGAGGGCCTGAAAACAATCTCTCATTGTTTCCCCCTAGGCAACACCCATCCAGTGCACATAGAGAAGTAAGAACTGTAGCAGCATGAAAAATGACATACACTTGTTCATTCATATGTTGTCTCACAACATACCATAGGGCCATACCATAGGGCCTTTTTATTAGATCAACAAGAAAGTTCCTTCCCTGCTCTTTTCTGTATCACACAAAAAATGTTTAAATAAATAAATGTTTTGGCCGTGCAAGTATTGGTATGTACTGTAGTTGAATCTAAAATCACTGTAATAAACAAACTCCTAAGGTCAAGCTAAACACCAGGCTGGAATGAGTGTCACAAGACATAGACATTGGTAAACTATTCAAAGAATCTGCACTGAGGTTACACTAGATACTGTAGTGTTGAATTATACTGCACAATGTTTTGGCCACAATTACACACCTACTCTTTTGGTAGATGTGGAGCTGAGGCGAGAGCAGCAAGCTGCAGTGACCATTCAGTGTGCTGTAAGGAGGCTGCTGGCCAAGAGGGAACTAGAACGAAAACAGAAAAAAAAGCAGGACTATGAGGATCTAATGGAACGCTTGGAGAAAGAGGTTAGTATGATATAATAGATTAATAGAAAGTCATTGCTGATTACGATAAACATAACATTTCGTAACATTTAACTTTGTGTTATCCTTGAATTCAATGTTTTTTTATTTGTCTGAAGGCTTTTGTGGCAATAGTGCGAAGGAAACAAGAGGAGGCACAGCAAGAGAAAAGGAAGGAGGAGGAGGAGAGAAAGAAGAAGAAGGAAGAGCAGTTCCTTCAGAGACGCCTTCTGGAAGCAGCTTTTGATGGGGAGACAGAAGTGGTCTTAACAGTTCTCAAGGAAGTGAGTTTGACGTACTTCTGAACAGTAGGTGACAGTTGTTGAATCTGACAAGATGATTATCCTTTTCCTTTACTTGCTGTAGGCATCTGAGAGGGACACACAGCGTGGCCTTGGGGTTGAGAAAACAAGCAAACGCCAACAGCTGCTCAATCAGCTCCGCATGATAAATATCACGGATGCCAACGGCAACACGGCTGTGTCGGAGGCAGGAGCAGGGGGTCAGCCTGAGGTCATCACTCTATTGGTAAAGAGAGGTGCAGACGTTAACACACAGGTGAGAGCACCTAGACACACTTTCACACGTGGAGAGGGGCAGGTGTGGAATTGTTTCAGGCAATGATGTATTCTAGGGTGCGTTTGGACGGACACCAATCTTTAGAGCTGCCTTTGGGGGTCACCTTGCGGCAGTGCAAACCCTTCTGCAGTTGGGGGCGGACCCAAGAATCTACGCAGATGATGGCAGCACCCCAGCGCAGGTGAGCATTAGTGTGTCTAGTGTGTGTGGCCTATTTTACTTTATTTTGTGCGTTGACTGTGTGTTTTAGGCAAAATCTCTGTGTTTATATTGAAGGTGGCATCTGGTGAGGCCTTGGTATCAATCCTAGAAGGCTGGGACCTGAGCATCACTGACTGCATGCTAAAAAATATGAGGGAAAAACAACAGAGGAGCACTGAGGAGGAGCAAAAGTTAAAGGAGGCAGAGACTGACTGGTGAGAGACACAACGCATTTCCACCACAACTCCACCCATGCAGATCCTTTTAGAATCTAGATGAGCAATTGCAAACAAAACATTTATTTAGAAATACATAAGTGTCCAAGCATGTCCAGCTCCCAAGCATGTCCAGCTATTTTAATCTCCTGGCATTCCTATTTAGTATTTTCTCCTTCTCTCTTTGCTGTCAAATATCCTGGAAAGATAAAGCAGTGGAGGATAGCTGACTTTTCTTCCCCTATTGTTCACTGATAGGGGGTTTTGTGCAAAGGAATAATGGCCTGTGTTTTCCCCCAGTTTGACAGGAGAGGTGGCGCAGCTCCAGAAAAAGTATGAGCGATCCCAGAGAGAGGTAACATATGGAGCCAATGATTCCAAGTTAACACAATAATGCATGTGTCATCACTCTGTTCCTGCCTTTTTTTTGCATGTTAATTTGCATGTTAAGGCGCAGAAGGCCAATGTAGAGCTGAATAAGCGGATTACAGAGCATAATAAATGTCAGAGGAAGGGTGTGGAACAAGCAAAAGTCACATTGCAGGTAACTCTAAAACTTGAGTAAATAGCTCTTATCTCATTGCCTTTGGACTGACTCATGTTGAGTATGTGTGTGTGTGTGTGTGTGTGTGTGTGTTGAACAGGTGGTTCATGACACAGAGGATGTATTTATGAAGACTCAAATGGCTGCTCAGCTGGCTGCTGATCAACTATCCCTCGCTAAACTGACACTGAGAGAGCAGTCAGGTGGAGGTGTGTACTGTCACACCTCTTTCTCTCTCTCTCTTTCAGTCTTAATCTCTGTCTCAAAGACACACACATACATGTACATGCAAACACTTTTCTTTTGAGTCATTTACCAGGACCTTTTCCCAGAGTTGTGTGATATTTTGAGTTCAGATGCTGTTGTTGCCCATGGGAGGACTTGTTGCTTGGTTCGTGATCTTAATGACGTTCTTCTCAAAGACGTGGGAGACAAGATCAAACAGGATGGCAGGTCATGGAGCATTGTCAAACTGTTATTATGAGATTCAGAGCTGACCTTTACCTGTACCTTCATTGTCTATATTGCCCTGTTCTTCTAACATGGGTTTGAAACTGTTTTTTAACTCCCCCTTTAACTATATGAACACAACATTATACACCCACATGTTTTAGTCATTAAAAAATCTGTCTGTTTGGGAGAAAGATGGCCTCTGCTTGTGGATCCCTCTGGTCAGGCTGCCACATTTCTGAGGTACAGAGACACTAACTACCTGGATGCCATGAACCCTGAAAACATGCAGCCTGAGAAACTGAGGATGGCTCTGTTAGGGGCCATCAGGTAAGAGAGAGACAGCAAGAAAGAGAGATAGGGAGAAGGAGATAAATGTCTGGAGGTATGTAGATGAAGAGGCTAATAAGAAATATGGTGGTTATGTTTTACAGGTTTGGAAAGCACCTGGTCATTAATATGATGGAGGTGGACTTGTTTGAAACTGTGAAGAGCCAGTTGGAGGATGTGAAGCCAGGGCTCAGTGCACAGCTAATGAACAAGGAGCTTTTACAGGAAGAGAGGTAGACAAGTGCAAGTCAAACCTCCACCATAACTAAAAATGCAACTATGTAATCCAATTTCAACCTTTGCTCAACCCTTCCATAATAAAACTGGTCATGAATATGAAATATACATCTCCACAAGACAGACATCTCTGCAAAATAAAATTAATAATCAAATGCAGATATATTTCCGACTCAGTCTTGGTTCTCATATCTCCTGGTTCTCATGTTATTTCTGTCACAAACCTGTCTTTACTTGTCATAATAACTGTCTCTTCAAATTGTCTCTGCAGGTACCTGAGTCTAGTACAGTCCTCAGATGGACCCCAGTATGCAAAAACTGAGTTCAGGTTAGACTGGATTGAGAAATTCAGGCTTGTCCTGGTGACAAAACAGCGCCACCCCTCGGATTTCTTGCTCACAGCTTTCTATCCCATTGAGGTTATGTTGCCTGAGTCAAGACTGTAATATAATTGTCAATTTCATACAGCACACTGCAGGAAATGGTATATTTAAATGCAAAATTGATCATAACATGTCTAAACGTGTGTACATCAGTTATATTAATAAAACAACACATTTCACACATTGTTGGATTGATGACTAAATATTATAGTGAAACCAATGATTCAGTGGCTTGAAAAGTTACATTACAGCAAGAGTGTATGACCCATATCAAATAACATATTTCTTTTTAACTTAATGGCAAACTTGTACTGTGATTTGTTGTCTAGACAAGCCCTAGGAGTTTTTATGTCTGCTCTGCAAAAAAAAAGGAGGAATTTAAGTAGCATGTTTTGGTAGTGTGTCTGTCACTCCAATCTACGTGTTCTTTTCTACCAACCAATGACGATTTCCCTTGTTAGAAGAATAGCCAATCATGTGCCTGTACTATCAACCCGCGCGTTAATTTTACACTATAGCGAGTGGCCGCTGGGCAAATGCACTGTCTGCCTGTGCAGCTAGCTAGTCATCCGCAATTCCAAACAAATACATTTACTGGGATCCAGTAGCTACTAACTAGGCTAAACAACTTGCGAGATATCGTTGATTACCTAAAGTAAACATGGCCGGAGTTATTCGAAGACTGGATGAGACGGTTGTCAATCGGATTGCTGCAGGAGAGGTGATTCAACGTCCAGCTAATGCAATCAAAGAAATGCTGGAGAACTGGTAAGTTTACCACAAATAAAGATGGATAGCTACTGTAACTACCGCTACAGATGGGCTGTATCTAGCGCGCTAGCAAGCTAACAACAGGTAAGATTGCTAGCGACCTCGTTAGCCTATCAAAATAGTCTACACGTTTGCTACACTACAGTCTACGACGCCACTTCTTGTCCGTAACTAACGATACTACTAGGTCCAAACGTAATCTTGTAAAACGGACACATTAACACCATGGCTATCTTCCTTTTTAAGTGAATCCGTGTTTACATCATGTTTCAGTCTGGATGCAAAATCCACCAACATACAGGTTACTGTCAAGGAGGGAGGACTGAAACTGATCCAGATTCAGGATAATGGCACTGGCATCAGGGTGTGTTTTTCGAGATGTTGACTCAGGATTACCAACACAACAAAATATTTTTTATTGTGTTATGGCCTTGTTCAATGTGTCTGTTATGTTGCAGAAAGACGACATGGACATAGTTTGCGAACGGTTTACAACAAGCAAGCTCCAGACATTTGAAGACCTCTCAGGTATCTCAACGTATGGCTTCAGAGGAGAGGTAGGAACAGTGACTAGTGCTTGACTTTTCATTTCTTGAATATTGTATTATCAACGTTAGCTATCACATACAAACTTTTTGATATGTTTTGTTTTTCAGGCCCTAGCCAGTATAAGTCATGTGGCCCATGTGACTATAACAACCAAAACTGCTGATGCCAAATGCGCTTACAGGTAAGTCAATTAGTATGGCTCTACTACATTGTATAAATGTTTCAGTCTCTGAGTATTTTCTTTACTTTCTCCAGAGCAACTTACTGTGATGGGAAACTAAAGACTCAACCTAAACCCTGTGCTGGTAACCAGGGGACACAAATCATTGTGAGTTAATCTATTATTCATCCCTTAATTGTGAGTTGTGACCAGCCACTGAAAGCGAACAGACTTAACTAATTACACAATTTATGTAATATTTGCGTTTTTCTGCATTATCAGGTGGAGGATCTGTTTTACAATGTATCTACCAGAAGGAAAGCTCTGAAGAGCCCCAGTGAGGAGTACTCTAGGATTGTAGAGGTGGTGAGCAGGTCTGTAGCCATGTTCTGTGTTATTGTACCTTTTGGGCTCTTTTGTATATTTTGTTATAGTCATAACTGTGTTTTGCAGGTATGCCATACATAACTCTGGAAAAAGCTTATCTGTCAAAAAGGTAAGACATGGCTGGCAACCATAAATCTACGGTAGTTAGGGTGAGGGGGGGGGGGGGGGTGATTATAGTGATCTGGGGCTGATTGTGGCCATTTGGATGTTTTACATAATTCATCTGTGTTTTTCCAGCAAGGGGAAACCATGGCTGATGTCAGGACCCTACCAAATGCCTCCATACTGGACAACATCCGGGCAGTGTTTGGTAATGCAGTCAGCAGGTATTACCCATTCAAAGACAGAGATAATGCCAGCTTTGATGATTATAGTGTTTTTCAACTGAATGTGGGACTTTTGTTGTGTGTTCACAGGGAGCTTTTAGAAGTAGGCTGTGAGGATCAGAAGCTTACCTTCAAGCTGAAGGGCTACATCTCAAATGCCAACTACTCAGTCAAGAAATGCATCCTCATCCTCTTCATTAATCGTATGTACCACAGAAAAGCTAAACTCTTATATTAGATCCCTTTTAATGTATTCTACCAATACTAAATGCTGCTAATAATTCAATTACATTCTTATCAGATCGTCTGGTAGAATCAAATGCCTTGAAAAAAGCAGTAGAAACGGTTTATGCTGCCTACCTTCCCAAGAACACTCATCCTTTCCTCTATCTCAGGTATGTCACTTTAATTGAATAAGAACTGGAAAGTAGCTTGGTTGGATGTTGGTTTCATGTTATGTTCTTTGTCGTTGCCATAGCCTGGAGATAGCACCACACAATATCGATGTGAACGTTCACCCCACCAAACATGAGGTGCACTTCCTCCATGAAGACTGCATCATCGAGAGTGTCCAGAAACACATAGAGAGTAAATTGCTGGGCTCCAACTCCTCACGTACATACTTTACACAGGTAATGCACCCCTGTAGCCTATTGTGAGAGTCGAAGCATTAAAAATATATATTTATTTGAATGTACAAGCGAGGCTTTACAGCCTTTGATGTTTACGTAAACTAAACTCAGTTGTTTGATGTGTTCCCCCTCTGTAGACCTTGCTGCCCAGGCCGTCCGTCTCTAGTGACGCGAAGCCCTCTACCAGCTCCACTGCAGAATCCAGCGAGCGGACGTACGCCCATCAGATGGTGAGGACTGACTGTCGAGCCCAGAAACTGGATGCCTTCCTGCTGCCTAAAGAGAAGCCAGCCTCTGCCGGTCAGGCCAGTGTGGAGCCTGTGTCCAGACCGCAGCCTCCTGCACAAGACACGCATGAGATGGACGATGCAGATATGCTGGAGGCCTTGGAGGAACAAGAGACCAGTGACCCCTCAGAGGTCCGTCCAGGAACTAGCTCAGACACACTAGATGATTACTCCAGGTATGTGAGGGTGGAGTTTGATCAAGATTCGGTGACTGTTGAACTTTATAAAAATACATCTCTGAAATGTGTATTTAGTACTGTGTGTGTGTGTGTGTGTGTGTGTGTGTGTGTGTGTGTGTGTGTGTGTGTGTGTGTGTGTGTGTGTGTGTGTGTGTGTGGACTAGGAAGAGGCCTCGTGTCGTCCAAAAAGAGAAGCAGGAGGACCTAACAGCTGCAGCCACTCCCAGAAGACGAGTCATCAAGCTAACCAGTGTGAGGGAGCTAAGAGACGAGATTACTGAACGGGCACATACAGGTATTCAACTCACTTGACTGATTGTGCAGTAGTGCATTGAAGAACAAGTTTTATGTATGAGTGTTTCCAAAGGCTGGCTCAAACCATACCTCTTGGGGTGTTCTCAGGTCTTCAAGAGATGCTTCAGAACCTCTCGTTTGTTGGCTGTGTGAACCCCCAGTGGACTCTTATCCAGCACCACACCAAGTTGTACCTCCTCAACACCACTAAACTTAGGTCAGAAACACACATACAGGTGTCACATCATTTGCCACTATGAAGCACAGGGCCTGTTTAGACAGAGTTGTAACATTTCCTGTGTTCCAGCCAGGAACTTTTCTACCAGATATTGATTTACGACTTTGGGAACTTTGGTGTGTTGAGACTGTCTGTGAGTATCACCACATAACTGGGAAATGAAAAAGGCTGGATGAATAGAAAGAGGAGTTTCTGATAGCCGGTTTTGTGGGGTGTGTTATTATTACAGACTCCAGCACCGCTGTATGAGTTGGCTATGCTGGCACTGGACTCTGAGGAGAGTGGCTGGTCAGAGGATGATGGGCCTAAGGAGGGCCTGGCCCAGTACATAGTGGACTTCCTGAAGAAGAAGACAGAGATGCTGGAGGATTACTTCTCCTTTGAGATAGACGAGGTCTGTCCTGTCAGTGTCTCACTATTTTATCACAGTATAGTGAGTTGGTACATGCAGACCTTTGCATCACATTGTGACATTTAGCATGCTCTCCATCACAGGAGGGAAACCTAACTGGGCTGCCGCTGCTGCTAGACAAATACACCCCTACCATGGAGGGTCTGCCCATGTTTGTCCTACGGTTAGCCACTGAGGTAAAAACAAATGCCCTGAATATGAGAGAACTTCAAAAGGAAATCCTCTTGGGTTGGAGGCTTATTATGGAGATGTGTGTGGTGCCTTTTTAGGTGAACTGGGATGATGAGAAGGAGTTCTTCCGAGATTTCAGCAGGGAGTGCAGCCAGTTCTACTCCATCAGAAAGCAGTATATCCTGGAGCCAGAGCCAGAAGAGGAGGAGCAGGTACAATATGTCCCTCAGAGATGGTTTGAGACAACTACAGAATGTCTTGTCATCACAGAAGACCTTGTAGCAAATGACCCTTTGTTTCAAAAGTTACGAAGATGCTAAACATATCGTCGAGGACTAAAATAATGACTTGTTAGTTTCTGCTTTGTGTTGCAGGATACAGAGCTGAACTCATGGCGTTGGAAGGTTGAGCACATCATCTTTAAAGCATTCCGCAGCCTTTTCAGCCCCCCTAAGCACTTCAGTGAAGATGGCTGTGTGCTCCAGATAGCCAACTTGCCAGACCTCTACAAAGTGTTTGAGAGGTGCTGAAACTAGATGGAAAATACTGGTAAATGAATACCGGAGTAAGCTCTATCTGCTGCTATGACTTTCAGACACATTTATTGTTTGTGTTGTAAATAATGTCTGCCAGTTTTTTTTGTACAAGTTTGCAATATATAGTAAGAACACTTCCGGAAGGATGTTACAAATATTTTTGTACATGGTAAAGGTGAAGTGTAATTCTGTTTGTTAAATAAAAAGTAATGAAAAAAGGGCAGTGTAAATCTGGTAAAGTTTATTAATATATCAATGCAGTAGCTGCCCCAGTCACAATTGTTGTGTGGTCCTGAGACTTGTAATGCTTTCTAAGCAGCAAACACAGTTTGAAGAAGTGGTATGTAGTGCTGTTTCTGTGGATGTACTTTTGTTGCAAAAAATACCTCACTTCCAGGAAATGTGCCATAACCCATGCAAAAAACATTCTAGTATTTACAGTTCATGTCATTACACATTTATTTCCAAGAAATCTCTTAAATATCATTTTCCAAAAATTCTCAATGAAACCTCAGCAGACAATGGTTCGTTTATATTTTCAAATCATGACCGCACCTTTAAATACATTATTCTGTACCTGTTTTTGTTATTGTAGGACGTTAAAAATCCCTCAGAATACAGGTGAGAAGGCACTTCACTGTGTGAGGGTTCATGAACAGGTGCAGGGCTACAGCAGCCGTGAGGGCTTAACAGTTTAAAAGCGCTATTACACTCATTCATGCAACTTATCAAAAATAAACAAACAAAACAATGAATAGCTAAGCACCCAGCCAGAGAAATAAAACCTTATGAATGACATGATATAGTACAAAGCTTTGAAAAATAAGGTAATGGGTAGAGAAGTATCCTTAGAATCTCCCCAAGCAACTCTTAATGTTATAGATGTTTTGCAGCTCCCTTCCAAAGACACTGGCATGCACACACACCATGACAAACCAATGCTCATAGTCTATTAAAAAACAAAAAGTACAGCTTTGCCTGCGCTACCAGTGTTTTTTTTCTCCGTAAGTGTTTTTGGTTTTGCTACACAACATAAGTGTTAACAAGGAAGAATGGAAATGTGCTCCAGACACAATATGGCAGTCAAAGGTCTGAGGTGCGAGTTTAAGGGCTTTTGTGGCAATCCAGCGCCTCACTGCTGAGAGAGAAGAGCATTCCTGTTAGCCTTCATCTTCTCAAGGCGCTTCACTAGGTGGTTGTTGGTCATCTCCATCTCCTCAATCTTATCCAGGGCTGTACGCAGCTGTGGGAGAGGATGACATAGAGAGGCTGAAGGTTGGATCTTTTTAGGAGGGCAGCTCATGTATCTGTCATTTGGCCTGTTTCAATACTCTACACATCAAGACCCCATCCTCTATGTAGATTCCTCAAGGCAGGGAAAACAGACAAGGATAAATCTTGAGCATATTCACAGAGGGACTTTGACTCTTCCTCTTACCTCTCTTTGAATTTTCCTTTTTTCAACCTTTAGTTCATCCTCGATTTTCTCTGAGTTATCTGCAGATGCCTTGTAACGAGACACCTGTCCTTCTAGTCTGTTAATCTGGACAGGAGAAGAATACAGTAGTAACATCATTACACACACACACACCAAGATCTCTCCCTCATGATTTATTTTCCTTTGTCAGATTCTAGTAGTATTATTAATGTGGCCTGTGGTTAGCTTGGCAAGCTGTCAGCCAGAACTCAAAGAGCCTTGAAAGAACCACACCACTTTCCATGACTTACGTTTTGTTCCATTGTACCCATTTCCTGTTCTGCCTTTGAGAGCTTGAACTTGTATTCACTGATCTGTCTGTTGGCATCTCCTGCAAAGCCGGAAAAAGTTTTATTACAAGTCCAAGCGATAACTGAAACCAGCTCCGGGACTACTGAAACAAAGCAGTATTGTAGTTTGTGTGTACTATCTTGTACTTGTCACTGAACGAGAGAAGTAACAAAGCTTACTCTGCATTTCAATAAAGTGCAGGTCAGTGCCGTTTTCCATCTTCTCTCCGTCCGTAAACACAGCATCCATCTTGGAGGGTTTCTGCCTCTCCTCTTCCAGCTGCATCTTCAGCTTCCTGATCTGAGGACACAGAACACACCACAACATTACTGATGAAGGAAGGGCGCTCGTCGGAGCACGGAAGCATTTAAATGATGCATTATAAAAGGAAAAAGAATCCAAAGCAACGACTACCTGGGCTAAGAGTTCATCCTTTTCATCCGCAAGCTTTCGTAGCCTAACATCTACAAACGAAACAAGAGGTACGGCTGTTAATGTGGACGCCACGAAGAGATCAACGGCACGGACCCAATATGGTGTCCTCATCAGCCTCGGTGTGCTGGACGCCCCCCCGTCCACTCACCCAGCGGCCCTTCTCCTGCTGACTCCAGCACCTGGGCGGAGTCCTGGGTAACCACGGTGATCCCTGAGGCTGGCGGCTCGTGGCTGATGTCTCCGTTGTGCGTGCCCTCCGGGATGATGACAAGGCCATGTTTCTGGGGGCGGGGAGGCAGAGGAGCAGAACTAAGGAGCCGCATAATGTTAACATCTGTGACAGTGGACATATATTAGCGTATAGGAATGACATCCTTGTGTTTGTCAAAGAGCTTTGGGTGCTCAAAATACCGGGTAGTCTGTCGATTCCATCTATACTTAACACACCCAACATGTTTTCAAGACGTTTGGCGAGGAGGGAGAAACAGCAGAAACGGGTGTGGATATACGATCATACCAACCACTTGGCTTGTCTTCACTTTCGGTTCACACAAGCTCATTCCTGTAACCCTGCAGAGTGCCAGAATGTTCCCAAGTAACCCCCCCACTTTCCTCAGAGTGGGACGTTCCATAGCATAACTGCATCTGACAAGCTGGTTCGGACCATGATGGGGGAAGGGCCTACCTCTCCATTTTTGGACTTCCCCTTGATGTCAGCCAGCTCATCTCTGAGCTCATCTCTCTCATTCCTAATGCAACCAAAGTACTCTTTCTGTCTCTCTAGTGCCTGGCCACACAAGGGAGGGGAAACAAGAGGAGAAAACAATAAGTGAAACAAGAAACAAGGAGGAAACGGAGAGAGCGAACCTGCAGACGTGCACAGTGACGCATGCCTTCCATGCACAGTGAGGTAGGCAGACAGCACATTATGACTGACCAGTAGGACTTGGGATACTGCATTATGCATTCTGACACGGGAATACCAAGTCACGACACACACACAAACAAAACACGACGCAAGACTACGCTAACAAAGGGGAATGCTCGAGGGACGAATAATCAACAAACTGACATCACACAGGCAGTGCTCAGGAAATCCAGTAGATGGCATGAAAATGGATGTCATGCTGCCATCTAAGTGTAGCAGTCTTTTCTAATATCCTTTCATAAGCTCTCATTTCTGGTGCGCACGCTAAAGGCAGTGCAAATCTCTCCCTCTTGGACCAGCATGGTTATTCTATGGCTAGCATGTTCATATTCTATGAGCACAGCATTCCGTCTTCAAATCAAGTTAGTGAACACACAATGGCAATATTACATGCACATTTTGGGAAAGTGCAAAATCAGAATGGATCCAACGACAAGCTTTTACCTAAAGGCTCTCTGTCATGCAGCTACTGTATGAGAGGCAACAGACTTGGTGTTTATCTGATCGCTTTCGCTGACCTTTTCCACTGAACTTTCAGTTCATTAAAAACATTTGTATAAGGCTTTTCCATGAAGTCAAGCCCACAAATCAAGAGTATTCGCTACCTGAACGTGACTCCGTCTATTGCCTCTTATAACCAGAGCCCTCTGCGAGACCTCCTACCCCAATCTTTTTGTCCTTCCAGTTTATGGTTTCCTGCAGGTCAAACACCTCTCTCGTCAGGGTATCTAACTTAGTCTGCATTCGCTGGCTCTCCTGGAGAGATATCCCCAAGTGGAAAGGGAAAGAAGCAGGAGAAGCAGAATGAAACACACGAGATGACGAGAAATAACTAAACGTATATGAACTGTGAGAGATGGTTCAGAGACCTTCGCCAGGAGATTAACAGAATGATAGAAGAGACACAAGGATCAAATCAGCTTAGGACAGAGACAGCAGAGTGAAGGAGCAGGGGAACTGACACAGTGTCTCAGGGGGACACACAGACCAGACGCACACTGTCTGGTCTGTCTTCATGGGGTTACTGCAGTACAGAGCAACCCCCTAGACCTCGCAGCCCACTCAGTGTTTGGAGACACATTTTCAAAGTGTTGAAAGAATGCAGGTGTGAACTGGTGGAGTCCAGTCAACGTGTTTTGCTAGTGCGGTCGTACCTCTATGAGCTCATCTCTCTGGCGGATACCCTCTTTCAACTCCTCTTGTTTGTGTTGCAGGACCGTGCAAGTATGCTTTTGTCTTTCTAGTTCCTGAAACCACACCCACAATGAATCACGCTGCGCAAACTTTTCAGAGGGTTCTCCAGCCCGAAACCAGACGACCCCAGAGCAAAGGTGGTGAACCCTTTACCTTTGACTTGTCCTCCACCTCCCTCCGCATCTCGGCCATCTGCTCCTCCATCTCCTCGATCACGTCCTTGAGCGTGTCCACCTGGTAGATGAGGTTGGCTTTGTCATTGTCCAGCTGTGCGTTTGACACCATGGCTTTCTTGTACTTCTCCTCCACTTCCGAGAGCGACTCCTGGCAGGCGTGGGGCAAACACACACACTGGTCTTTACGAACAGGGAACACGATGCTGCCTCAGCCCAGCAGACTGCTTACACTGCTGGATGAGGATCAGTATACCAACCAGTTTACCATGACTTCCAAGCGTGAGATCCTCTGTGAAATTGCAGTTTCGTCTACTAATGGGTTCTGTATAACTCTGGAACGTTTTACTGAAATATACAAATAACTTTCATACTCACAATAACAAGCAATAGATAACAAGCTATAGTTAACAAGCAATATATAACAGGCAAATTCTTCATTTGTCCATCTCAGGAAGTTACCTACTGTAAAATATTAAGTGCACTGATTTATGAGGAATAAAGGAACACAATCAATACAATTCAGACAAACTGAGTTACTGTAAGTATTGAACCAAAATAATATTGAACAGCAACGAGTTGACAGTGTTTTTGTTAGGCCACAGTGTAGACATGCCAGGAGCCAGGTGTGTTAGTAAGCTATCCCTGCGGACTGTGACTCCTCAGAACAGTGAGCTAATCATGTTCACTTCAAAAGAGTAACCCGAGGGCCATCCAGCATCTGTGGATGACAGCTCAGGGTGGAAATCTATACAATGCAAACTACAAGACCCGAATCTGGGAGCATAGAGCAGGAAAACAACTGATGGTTGAGGCTCTTCCCCCTGGGGCACTACAAGTGGAGAGGCAGCGCCTTCGTCCTACGCCGCCATCACCACTGTCATAAGAGTGTTTGCTTGAGTTTAAAAGGAAGCAGGGTAGGGTCATAGGAAGGTCATGCAAGGATCATGCCGTCTGACTGGGAGCCCATAGAAGTAGTGACTCGGTGGTTAGGCTATTATAGGTGGACTGGGGGGGGGGGGGGTTAGTGCTGCCATAAGGCTCCCAGGAAAGGACGAAGAAGAGAAGGCATGCTGCGAGCTCAGGCCCCTCTACCTTCAACTCTTTTAGCCCCTGCATGTATCGCCCCTCTACATCCTGAATCTGGTCCTTTAGATCATAGATATCCTGTAGAGCAGACGAGATGAATGGTCGGGGTGAATTGAAGGACAGGCAATGGAGAATTAAGGACAGACTTGTGAGCCCCGCGTGCTGCTGCCAGCTCAAACCCGTTCACCTGGCAGAAACATGACCAGTAGGCCCAGACACACGAGGAGGAGGACAGCTTTACAGGAAGTTCATCCCGAAAACGACATCACATCCAGAATTCCCGTGCATACACATGAATACTTTATTTTACAAGAGACCCCAAGAAAATGTAGGCAGCCAAGGGAGACCAAGATGGTTCACAGTAAAAGAAGAAATCAAGATAAAAGCACACACACGAAAAACAACATTCACTAGGATTTGAAATAGCACATTATGAAATGATAACATCTTTATATATTTAAGAAAACTGCTCATAATACTACAAAATCTAACCTTGAAGCAAAAATGTGTAAATGACCTGCTGTAACATTTAGTCATTTTAGACAGACAACTGTGGGCGTGCATGAGAGTGTGCGCGAA
Organism: Osmerus eperlanus; assembly: GCF_963692335.1. Classification (NCBI taxonomy): domain Eukaryota; kingdom Metazoa; phylum Chordata; class Actinopteri; order Osmeriformes; family Osmeridae; genus Osmerus; species Osmerus eperlanus. The sequence goes on from NC_085023.1 coordinate 17,050,409, forward strand.
CACCTTACCCTCAGTTCACTCAGACTGGAGTCTGGGTCAACGATGCTTCCAGTGTCTGCGCTGCCCCGTCGTGAAGAGGTGCCTCCCAGGGAGGCCAGGGTAGCAGCAGACAGGCCCGGGGTGGTGCAGCGCGACGATGGCTAGACACACAGAAGAGCCGGTGAGCTCCAGTCAGCACACAGCACGTCAGGCCCGTCATTCAACACCGCCATCTGACACCACACAGCTCCGCTCACCTGGCTCTTGTGTGTCATTTGACTGACAGAACCAAAGGTATAGGTCGTAGATACTTGCATATCAGACTTATGCAATGTTCAGCACAGAGATAAGGAGTACTTTCGTTGATCTGATCAGGATATGACAGCATATAAAACAGCGCTGTACACTCACCCGGCTGAAATCTGAGTACTGCTTGTTGCATTTTTCATCCAGCTGAGAAAAAAGGAAACATTAAGTCAACATTAATATACACGCATTAGAATAAACTGAAGGCTTCTCCTCTTTGGTCCATGCATGGGGTTGGTCCTGTTAATTAAGAAGTTAGTCAGCAACATTTGAAACTACTGCATGTTCACAGATCAAGTCCCATTGGCTAGTAAACACACACACTCAAAACACTGAGACACTATCATTAAGTAAAAACACCAAACACAAAGTTCATTTTATTGTCTTTTCAACTCCATACCATGCGCTTAGACTTAAGACATCAGACGTAACCACTCGACGTAATCCATCCCCCACACAAAACGCAGGCAGTGAGACTGTCAAACCCAACCCTGGACGACTCGCAAAACACCGTGCGTTAGAGGAGGCCAGACCAGCTTCCACCGACCCAGCCGTGGCGGAGCCACTTACAGAGTCCAGGTCTGGGATGCTCAGGTCATCTAGGTCAGACACGATGCTGCCCCGCCGGTTGGAGCGGCTGAAATAGTCAGCGGCCGTCTCGCTGATGTCTGAGAAGTCCGACGACTGACCGGCGGATCAGAGCAGAGGGCACAGGGACGGAGACGAGAGAGACATTCAGTCAGGACAGTGACAGACGACATCACGGGTCAGAAGGACGACACAGAGGAGGAGCGTGTGGGAGAAGCAGTGTCGAGAGACGTAGTGATGGAGTGACAGAGGAGGATTGTGGGTAGTGTTAAATGTCAGAGGGTGCCGGCCCAGGAGCTCACCACGCTGTCCCTCCTGCCCCGGTTGAAGCGGTCCTGGGACACGGTGCTGAGGGTGTCGTCATCAGAGGAGGACTGGCAGGGAGGGTCGCACACGCGTCAACACACGCGCACACAGTGAGGACGCATTCTTAGTGAGAGGAAAGTCCACATGCACAGGACAAGGCACGCCCTCGCCGACAGTTCTCTAGAGGCACTTTCCGCCAACGGATTATTGAATTACTGGACTAACCATGAGTTTCCAAATACAGCAGCACCATGCAATTATCTGATCCAAGAAAGTCACCAGAATAGCCCTACATCTGTAACTTAAAACACAGCATTGATGGAACCCTGTAAACTGCCTCACACACACTTAAATAAATCAAGACAGGATACTGCTGTACAGTCGTCTAGTGGCTTACTACTATGTCCTACTGTATCCCTAAGTGAAGAGGGGAGGTTGTTAAGGAGAAGGGGTAGCGTTTTAGTAATGGCTGTGTGATTGAAGTTAGCTGACGACATGCAGAATGGGGTGCGTTTATTTGGGGTATAGAGATCTCACCGCGGGGCTGCTGTGGGTGGAGCTAGCTCCAGAGGAGTACCAGCTGTACTCAGAGGGCTGCAGAGTGGAATGGGACAGACATATTGTTGACATGGGGACAGAGAGCAGACAGGCCACACACACACAAGACGGTGGGCTGCTGCCGCTGTTGTTGGCCTTGCCACATGGTGACATCATTTCCCACTGTTCCAGCAAACACTATGAACACTTACAGCTTTGGTACTGTGAGAGCCATAGAGACCAGGGTCGTCATGTATAGAGGCCTGAAGACACAAGGGGAAGAGAATCCACAACTCAGCATAGCACGCACACGGAGGCATCCCAGTCAGTCAGTCAGTCAGTCAGTGTGACAAGCTTCAGCAGCATGAGATGACACAAGATGTGTCTTCCTCAGACTGACTGAACATGACGTGAACTGACAAGATCCATCCCCATACATCCTCCTCAGACTATTTCTTGTATCATGCCATTTATCTTACTACTCTGGGTTGTTTTGTCTTATCCAATGTCCAGAGCATATTCTTGGCCTCACCAAGTGCCCACTTAAGACCTAATTATAGCTCTCCTAGGAAGCTTCTGGTCACCCAATCACATACATTCATGGGGAACTGGACTAAACTGAAGGTGGAGTGAAGGCACGCAGAAAGAGGGGTGCTGGTGAGTATAACTGACCATGCTGTAGCTGCGCGCCAGCCCCGAACCAGTAGTGGTAGAGGCCGAGGATGTGGCCTGTAGCAGAAGGAAGGAAGGAAGGAAGGAAGGGAGGGGGTGAGGGATAAAGGAGGAGTGAAGGACAGTTAAAGGACAGCCACAGCCACAGCGAGGTGGAGGTGTGGGTGTTGCAAAAAGCCCTGAATTGTATCTTGCATAGCATGTGAAGCCTGTTTCTCTGGGTGATCTTGGGGCCTTGAACACCAGAAGAGGCCAGTGATGGGGAGGGTGTGGTGATGGAAAGTGAAGGGAGCCTGTCCCTGATGTCTGGACAGAGTTGGTTAGATAAGAGTTGACAGAATGACACTTTGCATGTGCCCAGATAATCATAACCATGCCTACAATTTGAATATCAAGATCCTTCCACAGAATGCCTCTTATTGTAACCTGACACAATAGTAAAATGCTGACTGTGTGTGAGTATAGTTTCTAAACTGCTGTACAAACATAGTTGGTACAGCAGGTAAATGGAAGGATTCACTGTGCTTACTCACTAAGCTTCCAGGCCAAAGCCCTCATTGTAGTTAACAATTCACAAAGGGATCTTCTCAAATGGGGTTTACACCTCCAATAAACCTGGGCTCAGATAAGAATTCGGCTCCTTAACTAGTTTCAGTTTAACAGTAACTTGTCATAACTCTGTTTGAATGGGAGGGAGCAGGGGAGAAAGAGAGGGAGGGGAGGAGAGGGAGGGGAGGGGAGAGAGGGAGGGGAGAGAGGGAGGGGAGAGAGGGAGGGGAGAGAGAGAGGGGAGAGAGAGAGGGGAGAGAGAGAGGGAGGGGAGAGAGGGAGGGGAGAGAGGGACCAACCCGAGGCTGATAGGAGGAAGTAGAGGGAGGAGGAGGCTTGATGCTCTGCAGACTGCTGTAGTTCCTCTGATCATGGTAGAGCCCAGTCTGGAGGGGGGAGGCATGGCATCATGACCACATACAATAAGAAAGATGGCAACACACCCGACACAGAGCAGCTTAAGCTGTGTGGTGAAAACTGTGCAAGTCTTCCCTGATTTCAGGGTCTAGAAAACTGACCAGCAGGTCCTTCCTGGAGCTGCTGGACGCCGGAGCCTTCTTATAGCCTTGCAGGTCATTGTACACAGAGCTCTTGGAGTCCCATAATACACAGAAACACCAAAAGCAGAAAAAGACAAACATTATGGGCCCGTCTATGGAAGAACACACAGCTGAGACCGAAACTGTCCTTTATCTGTATGCATATGCATGCCGTCACACAAGTGGACTACGTACAGTGGAGCGGGAGCTCTTGAGGGAGGAGCTACTGTTCTTGAGGGAGGAGCTACTGTTCTTGAGGGAGGAGCTACTGTTCTTGAGGGAGGAGCTACTATTCCTGAGGGAGGAGCTACTGGCGAGAATGTCAGACTGAGGAAAGAACAGGATTCGCGGGAATTACGACGATAGAATGCTGTGAGTCAGTGTGCACAACACTTATAGTATATATAAGAACTTCAAGCCAAAGTTAATAAACTAATATAGTACTGTTTTAACACCTCATAAATCTATTTCTAGACTACAGTACCTATGAAACATATCAAATATGTGTTATATTTATATGAACTATTTATAATCTACAATAGCCTAGTGTCATCCCAATGCCCTGCTCTGAATAAACCAGTCTGATATAGTCAATAAACATTTAAACCACACACGCGGGCACAAGCGCGCGCACACACACGTACTGCCAAGTCTCTTCTACGAGAAGTGCTTGCCCGGCTATTGTGAGAACTGCCCAGGTCTCTCAATGTGGAGCTTGTGGACTTGAAAACCAGAAAAAACACATCAAATTACCCACAGGAGTCATGGACATTTCAATGACAACAGTTAGGCCATTTAAAAAGCACTTTCTACAGCAAGCCAAAAGTCAGCCATCTTGTCATCAGACAGAGCTGTGTACACACCCTATAGCTTGCACTGCTGCGGACTGACAGGGCATCATCCTCCAGCCCCTGCTCATGTCAAAAAGGAGAAACAAAAAGGAGCACACAGAACACACCAGGTCAAGAGAGAAAAGCGTGGATGAGAGAGGGATAGAGAGAGAATGGGGGGTTACGGACCCGACGATGATGGCTGCTGGATTTACTGCTGGAGCCAGAGTGCCTGGCCTTCTCTGCGTCAGCCTGGAGCACGGGAGTGGAGAAACAGGAAAGGGTAGGAGGTGATACACCACCATAGTCACAGCAACGCAAAACCAAACATCCCGCCAACACGCTGTGCGGTTCCGACACAACCGACCACATACACCTGGACACACCGTGCTTTACCTAACCATGTTATTCCTTTGGAGAATTAGTCAAACTACTCAACTGTTTGCAAAAAAAAAGGCATGTGCTCAAAAATGTAAGTATATTATGTTAATAGAACATACTCTAAATACCATGATGCAACAATCTCATTATTGTTAGAAACAATAAAACGCTGAGTTGGTTAAAAAAACACAAAAAAAACACTGATGCATTACACTAAGTTTCCGTAGGCCTATTTAAGGCAAGAGGTCAAGTCCCAGGCCAAAAAACACAGTCATAGATTAAGGTGTCTCCAAAGCAAATACATCGAACCAACATTTTTCTGCAGTGAGGTAACAACAGTCCAATAAGGGAGCTACACACCACAGCACACACCAGGCTGTAAGTTAGTGTGCTGAGCGAGAGCGTGAGAGAGAGGAAGAGAGAGAGAGGAAGAGAGAGAAACAGAAATTAAAACGGAGAGAGGGAAAGAGAGACCCATGCAGTCTGATGTGGTCTACAGTACTGTACCATCCACTGGTGGATCGACCCCCATTTCTTGCTGGTTGAGTGGTGAGAGAGCTGAACATTGCGAGGGAGGAAGGGTGGGAGTACCACAGAAAACACACAGACACACACTCTTATCAGAGGCCACTGTGACGTGAGGCCCGTAGGTAGGTATTGAAACGCGCTGTATTAGTATAAGAAGAGACAGTAGAAGGGAGGACAGCGTTCTTCTTTCAAATGTGATTATCCAGACGAGTGTGTACAATGGTGTCAAAGGGGGGCTATATGGAGTCTGGGTTAGACCTGTGAACACACAGCACTTGAGCAGGTACTGAGGAAGGAACAATGCCTCATCCAAACATGACAAGTGTCATGATGAAGTGGATAAATGACGGACACCTTTCCAAATTGTCTGGGCAGACTCCAGTTCATGATTCCCTGTGGGATTTGCTGTAGTTTGGTAGACATGAGACATGGTACATATCGTATACCTCTTTCTGTTGCCGCTCCAGTTCCCTCATTCTGATATCCCTAGCTTCGGCGCGTGCTGCCCTCTTTGCTGCCAGCCTGGCCTCCGCCTGTGGAACACAAAACACACACAGTCATTAGGAGGGAACGCCAACTCTCAGGTACCGTACCCAGGGGACACACCCGACGTGTGAGAGGAACAAAAGCAAAACCAAGAGGACGGAAATACAACACACAATGGCACTTTTATACTTGAAGTTACAGATTGACATCATTGTTAATAGGAAAAAGGAGGGAGCGGTTTATGTAACCCAGTGGGATGTTTACTTTAGCTGAACATAAGCACTCAAAACTGGCCTTAAACTGTCTGGGATCTGGACCCGAGGCACTTTACAACTGATGAGAGGCAAGGCATGTGTTGGCTTAAAAGTAACATTACGATTATGCTAACATGTAAATCTTACAGCTGACATCACATATCAAACTGAAGACCATCTGCACCACTTAGCTAACCCTTAGCTGTTGCTATGTAAACATGGGGTTGTCTGCACCATAATGGAGACCAGTTCAAAACAAATCAACAGACCCAAATGAGATGAATGACACTGGTGGGTGACCTATGGTTAAGTCTGCTGTGAGCCCAATGGGACAGAGCTACTGCACATCTTGGACTGGTTGACCACTTTACCCATGAGTCACAGCTCATTAATACTGTTCTGTGGGAGTTCTTGGGATTCCATATCACCAACAACATGTGCTAACCATCAGTTTCAGGAAGGCTAATTTAAGGACCTTAAAAGACAGAGACGTCAGTGGTGAACAAACATTCTGACACAGAGGAAACGGAATATAAACCGGCTTCCACTGAGTTAGTTTATTTTTGATACTTTTTAAACATTTGTTAACTTTTTTACATGTTGCTGCTAAGTGTGACTTATTGAATTCAATAAAAGGCATAGGTAAATAATGTATATAACTTAATGACAGAACATGATGGTAAATTATACATATGAACTTAGATGGAACGTAGATGGTGAACAACCACACAGTTATCTTTGAAAGCACATTTCCTAATCAAAAGTACCAATGTTCCCTAACTAGTCTAATATGATGTACCCCCAACAGTATGGAGTGTGAACTATGGGCTAATTTTGCTGGGTGCCTCAGCAGCAGTGGCTAATTTAAGCAGACCACACCTCCCCCAACACTCCCCTTAAGAGGAACATGACTGACAAACACACACCTTCCATCTCCTGACTGACTTGCAGGATTGAAACAAACGGAATCATGCAACTACTTACAACAATACCCCTCATTCCTAAATAGACAGGCCTCAGCCGTTTATCTCCCCGTATACACAGTGTCACTGCAAACAAATAGTCAACATTCCAGTACATGCTTATCATGTAGTCAGAAAGGGCTGCCTTCTGGGTCTGTTCCTCTCCCAGTACTAAATAGCACTGCAGGGGGAAAAAAAGGCTTTTGTTGTGCAAACATGCATGCAATGTCCCTCCTGTTCCTAACTGATTATATCTTGGGTGTTGTTGCCTGTATCTCCAGGCCTTGTATCTGTCATAAGTCTTGAGCAGCCCTGTGAGGGCTGTCGCTATCATTAGTAAACAGAGGTTGTGTGTGTAAGATCTGTCGACGTTGTTATTGGTTGATTCCTGGTCAATGAGGGAGAAAAGGTACCATGAGCCAGGGAAACCTTGAGGGGTTAAAGGAAGCACGTAAAAAGAGATCCTCTTCAGGTCAAATATCTGCATACCTCCCCCGTATGCATGCATGGACACGTCACGAACTGAGGCAGACAAAGTTTCCTGATGTAGTGAAGAGAAAACTATTTAAAATATTTACGCCCCTGTACAATGCTGATCAAGGTCACTGTACATCAGGTAAAGTTATGTGAAACCTTAGTCTAACCAATGCCAAACTTTCTACAATGTCTAATAGGGAGTCAGATGGCTGAGCGGTGAGGGAGTCGGGCTAGTAATCTGAAGGTTGCCAGTTCGATTCCCGGCCGTGTCAATTGACGTTGTGTCCTTGGGCAAGGCACTTCACCCTACTTGCCTCGGGGGAATGTCCCTGTACTTACTGTAAGTCGCTTTGGATAAGAGCATCTGCTAAATGACTAAATGTAAATGTAATAGGGCGTCGGCGGTTGGATTATAACATGGATGTAGAAGTAGATTTTACATTGGCTTTGTTTGCCGATTGAGATCGAGTGGGAGCAGAGTTGAGACACACATCCACAGGCTAGCCCCTGTGCTCTGCACCTGTTGGTCTGTCTGACAGAATGACCTGCACAGCAGCACAGCTGAGGTCTGTGTCTCTGGCCTATCTATAGCCGTGCCCGCCCGGCCCCAGGCCTCCAGCAGCGCCCACATCATGAGACGAGAGGAGGGCGGGGGGGAATCTGAGCAGGGAGGAGAAGTGCACTATCATACACGCCTCGCCTCCTACAGTCTCATCATTATGGGTTACGTCAAACTGTCTTACAACTTACACACGTCAAGGAACGAATCTTCTAGACCAGGCAAAGTGCGGTGTGTTGCAACATCACATTTAGTCATTTAGCAGACACTCTTATCCAGAGCAACACCTTAAAACCTTTGTTTGATTATGTAAGCACAATTAAAATCATAGTTTGGCAACCATCCATTTTTGCGTGTAACTATGCTGCATGACATATGATGTTGTGTCCTTGGGTAAGGCCCTTCACCCTACTTGCCTCGGGGGAATGTCCCTGTACTTACTGTAAGTCACTTTGGATAAGAGCGTCTGCTAAATGACTAAATGTAAACGTAATATTAAATTGAGGCAAATTATACTGAACAACAATAACAAAATAAGGTATTAAATAGTCATATAATTAAATTATTTTGGTTGTTTTATTCAATGAGGCCATGGCTACATGTCAACACACGTGCAAACATGTTTACGCAGCAGCAATCAATAAAGCACTGATCATTTATTGACAATTTATTGACTGTAGCAGCATTAATGTCACCCATCTCTTAAGCTACCGGCCAGCCTCTATACAGTATAGAAACTAGAAAGTGTGCCTGTCCCATAGTCCTACCCGCAGCACAGCTATCATTAACCAGCATGGCATAGAAACAGCATGGACTATGAACTAGGATGACTCGCCCCCCCTGCTTCCATCCAATGTCCATTAATGTCAAAGTTAGCAACGTGACAGCCTTGATCAGACATGCCCATATTCTCCCTCAGACCCAAAGCATTACTAGTCAACTGTATGTGAGGTGATCACCTAATGCTTGGCTGATGTCACAACTTGAAAGCAAGCTGCTGATATTTAGTGACTGTCTGCCCAGTAATGCAAGTGGCCTCCAAAATGGGCCGGAGAAAGTGCAAGCTCAAATTCACAGTCCCTCTCAGCAGTGCTCTGTGCCAAGCACAGGTTGGCTGGCTCTCCTTCCCAGGCAGGCACAGTTGCCATGTGGCCGAGGGAGACTGCTGCTTTAGAGCTTTGTCTGGGAGGGTGGTGATGTGTGACAGGTTGGAGATTGGCCTTGTGAACCTAACTGACTGAGTGACAAACTGCACACAGGCTCTGCCTCTGTTTGCATGTTTCATTCAGTCAAGAAAGACTGTGATTCATTTAGGACCTGGCTGGGTGGATCAGATGACTCATGTTTCTATGACAGGCTTGCATGACTATAAAGAGAGAAAATGTAGCCTTGTGCATTTGGGTAGTGCCGTGAGGCTCTCTACAGACTACACAGAGCTCAGACACAACAAGCCTAACTACTGAATCAAATCATCAATTTTATGAGGTCTAAATTTACTTCTAAAGAAAATGAACACATCTTCCTTTTTTGTTAAGAATTAAGGTAAAATTAGTCAGAAGTTTCCCTTCTGTAAATATTCTTGAGCTTTATGTTAGGCTAGTATAAAGTATAAAGTATAGAGCTAGTATAAAGAAGCACACAGGAATGAAAACTGTTTAGCTGTAAGAAAATGGAATAATCCCAGGACAAGTCATTGCAGGCCAGGCTGTCTGATTTTCTCCTCTGCTCTCCATTTTACTAAATAGCTACAAGTCAAGCCTTCTGCAACCCAAACCAGCTGTCTCTACACGCTGCAGCTGAGACATGATTTGACTGGTGGAACCTGTAGATCCACATAGCTCTGCTTTGTATGAAATGGGTCTATGTGTGAACATGTGTCAGTTTATGCCTCAGAGGGCTGTTTGCTGCATTAACCTCTATTGGTCTTCAGCCCTGTAAATATGAGCTTAGCCCCACACTTAAAACTATAAAATCAAGATGGCTTGTATCCTTTCTGAAATCATAATATGTTCATTATCTTGACCTTTTTTGACTGTAATCTGGAAGATATAGGTCAACACTGTAAAAGATACATCAGCTTCACCACAAAAGTGAACACAGAGAGGGTTGTGGAGTTAACTTACCTCACGGGCAATGCTACTCAAAGCCTCATCTTCTGCTGAGAACCGGTCCTTGACAGGGGCACGCTTTCTACCAGACCCTGGTGTCCCCATGACTTCAGCACAACCGCAACTCCACCAAGACGCTTAGGGGCAGATGACAGCAACGGGGCAGTAGGCTGATAATAAACAACAAGTAAGAAACAAATGATTCCTCAAAATGACATAGAGATATAACATTAGCCGTGTGGAGAGAATAGAGACACCATTCATGAATATGATTCAGGACTGTGGCGTGCATTTCTACAAACAGGCTAGTATCGTGGTCAGTCACTGATGTCTGGCTCCTAATAGATAGCATAAGATAAACACTTGAGGCTGACATAGGCCGGCTGTTACATTCAGTGCCTGACAGGCCCAGCGTACACTGACTACCAACAAAATATCACTACAAAATTACAAGGTAAATCAAGGGGTTGAGCATGGAAGAATTAAGATACTTTTTAAACTCAGTCACAGTTAAAAGTTTAAATAAAGATGGCTTTATTTTACTAGAAATTGAGTTTTCAAGGACACTGTCAATACTCTTACACAGATTTATTGATATTTGTGAGAGAGAAAAAAACCACTGGATTATTCACTTGGCAAATTCTAGGATAGAAAACCAATTGCTAAGGAAGATTCAACATCATATTTCGAGGGCACACAAGCACTGAAGTTGGACTGGAACCAGTCTACATTTCATAAAGCCGTTTTCTTTCAACAACAAAAACTTCGTGTTCTATATCTAATCCGATCTCTGTCAGATCCGATCTCTGTCGATATTCTACAGATGTTTCTCACTGCAAGACTGGCCAGAGCTGATCATAGAATATTCATTTGAATGCACTGTCAGCTTGAGGAAGCGAGCAGAAACGGTTTAAGCCCAACCCAGCGATGATGGACTTGAGGCTTCTCTGTTCTCTTATTGTAGAGGACAAAACGGTCTGGTGTTATTTCACATTAAAACTAGTTGGTACTTAGTACTTGTTAGAATAAATATATAATGAACGTTAGCGAACAATAAGACATGCATGGTAGTGTTATAGTCAGAAACGCCCCGGATTTGACACAACTTGCCTTAGTAACAACAGTTGGGACGAGTGCACAGCTGCTGTCTGGGAAGCTAACGTTAGTTAGCTATCACAGTCCACTAGCCAGTTAGACTGACGCTAGTAAACCGTAGCGGTAAAGTTAGCATGTTCATATGTCCATTTTAATTAGCTAGCCTGTAATGCTAGCGAGGTCGAGGAGGCTTCGCATGTTTACTTTGGGATATTGAGCTAGATGAGCTAGTAGCTAACACAAGCTAAAGCTAACGTAATATCACTGACCTTACCTTTCCTTTGGATATAAAAAAAACTTTAAAACGAAGTTTAGTCCAGAAGCGCCCTTTTGTTTGCTATTGTCCCAAATTAAGCACAGAGCAAAAAGGCCAGTCCTTGTTAATTTAGAAAGCTAGCCGGTAAGCCAGCTAGCTAACTAGGCGATTCCCAATGTGTGACAGCGCAAACTGACACTGCTCTTCACGTCACGCTCCCAATGAAATGTGTCTCCTGTTCGAAGCTTCCAAAAGTGACCACAATATTTCCAATAATGTGATCTACTGTTTTCTATGTTGTTTGGATAACTATAATAAAGGGTTCATTTTCAACAAAGACTACATTATTTCTCTTCAGCTGCAGCTGCCTTGTCCTTCTTTTTCCTCCACTCTCACTTTCCCTCCCCAGTGCTCTTTACCTAGTTTAGTCAGGGACTGGGAGTGATGTGAAAATTGAGAACGATTCTCCTTTCACTGAACCGTGTGGACTGAATCAGTTCTCTAAACGATTCGGACATGTTATTTATAAACATTCTATGAAAACGAGTTATTCACTATAGCCTACATTTGGACTTTGCAGTGTAGATTATTTGTTATTGGATGATTATTATATTAGTAGGGCTTGTGTATTAATGCGCTGAACGAGTCATTCAAATTATTCATTCAAATCCAATGATGGACCATCCCGACCTAGCCTGAATCGAACGGATTTTAATTTCCTTACTGAATGTCAGAGAGGCTTCTTCTGAATAATCTTTTTTCATACATACTTACAATAATAAAACATTCAGTTCTGTTGGTTCTGACACTGCCCCTGTGCGTGTCACGTTTTGTAGTAAAATAAATAGTTTCATGTTTATGAGACTAATTATTTTACGTCATTGACTAGCAAACTCGCGAAAGCCGACCAGCGCCTTCAGCTGGGGTGGAGTGTGCTCTTCTCTTATCATTTCTGTCACTAAAAAAATGGTTACTGGTGGGTTACTGGTGGGTTACAACCAACAAATATGTTTATGAGAAGAAAAAAATTATATAGTCGGAATTTGTCAGAAATAATTCATTTCAAGACCATTTGATCGGAGGGATATTGAAAAAACCTGGCAACCTTGTCTAGTCATCGGCGATCAGTTTGTTTTCCAACATGGCTACAGCATCTAGTTCGGAGTGGAGAGCCATCTGCGATAAATTCACATCTGCTCAACATCTTTCTGATGTAGAATCTCGAAAGGACCCGGAGAATGATCCATTTCGTTCTAAGTATAACGCAAGGGAATTACTGAAGGAAATACACTGCTCCTTAAAAAACTTCTATGTCGAACATGACAACGAGAGTAACGCCAATGAAGCCGACCAGCTCCCCACAGAGCAACCTATTGACGGAGCAAAGGACGATGCTTTTGGGCGAGGCCACTGTGGAGAATCCCCTGTTGGGATTCAAGCAGCTCAACTCGGGGCAATAGAGTTTTATTTGGGGGTAAACCATGTAGAAACAGAGGAGTTGTCTGCCGGAGAGGAACATTTGATGAACTGCATGAAATTGCTGGAGAAGTGCAATATATCACCAGACAACGTGTCGCTGTTCATTCAAGTCAGGGTAATGCCTTTCTGCAGTAACCCTACTGTACTGTAGTTATGATGTTGATTCCCGAAACCCTCAATAAGGTCATGTACTCATTTAATTAAAAACACTGATGTCAAGCCAGATATAGTTGTTTTGTAACTGTTTTATTCCTTACAGAATCAACTTGGAATTCTGTGGGCTGGCCGAGATGAAATCGAGAAAGCCCAAGGGTATCTAGAGACGGCTGAAGCAATGTACAAACGTTTCATGAAAGAGGTTAGAGTGCGCACCGTTGACAGTCATGACAAATGTAACGGATTAATTATGTTCAACCCCTTTTGACACAGTTGTGTTATGTGTTTCAGAATTGGTTTAATTGTGTTTTTTTATTATGATATAGGATGGATTGCCTCCAACAGACATTACTGAGTACTTTGCAGCAGAGGAGGAGAAGTTGTCACAGCAAGAAAGAACCAAACGGTACTCTATCATGATCACACCCAAAAAACTACTTTCTCAAAAAGGAGCATGCACTCTTAAGCTGTGCTTCAGTTGTACATAATGTATGTTTATACACCAGTGATTGGTAAGAGGTGAACACTTTCCATGGATAAATAATTGGACATGCCTCTGTCAATATTAGACTAAATCACTAACCCACTTAAAACATTGCAAACATCTAGGCTATTTATTGACCTGTCTGTCAATGTGGGGATCACATCAAGTAATGTAGGAGGTTTTGATGATGCCATTGTTGTGGTCTCTTGAAACAGGTTCGAGATGGTTTACACCCACACTCTGTACTACTTGGCCCAGGTGTATAAAAACCTTGAGCAGTTTGATAAGGCAGGCTCCTACTGCCACTGCACTCTGCAGAGACAGTTGCAGTACAACCAGTTCTCTCCTCTGGAGTGGGCCATCAACGCTGCCACCCTGTCGCAGTACTACATCACCAAGGTAAACACACTCACCCAGCACTGAAACACAACCAGGATAGAGTTTTGTGTATGACTGTATTTTGATGTGTGTGTGTGTGTGCATGACCAGAATCACTACATGGAGGGCAGACACTGCCTGGCAGCAGCCAGTGTCATTGCAGGTTTGGCTGGAGAAGTCCCTTCAGAGGCTGCTGCTTTGGAAAGTAGGTTTTAATGTGCTGCTCATAGATACATTTTTCGATACATTACTGTCCATCAAAACGTTCTGACTACTTACCTGGTCTTGCCTGCTCCCCTTTGTGTCCAGGTGAAGCAGAGAGTGAGCGACGAGAGCAGCTGAGACAAAAGAGGGCTGAGATTGCTAGGTGTTGGATCAAATACTGCCTTAACTTGCTACAAGATGCCAAAAAGCCTTTAGAGGTAACATACAGTGATACATCGTTTCTGGCGATTCAGACTCTGGGATTACATGGCCATTTACTGTATGTACCATTAAAATAACCCTGTGTGTTTGACTCTGTCTGGATCGTTCATCTTCAGGACAACATCGGAGAGCTGGATGTGGATCATCAGGAGGAGCTGAGGAGGGCCAGGCAGGGAGAAGAGGAGGAGAAGGAGAGGGGGAGGAAGAGTGCCATCCTCTTTGACTCCAGTGACACCTTCGACTCCATCTGCGGCCTGGAGGAAAAGGTCAGCTGCACCTTTCCGCTGGACTTCCAGGAGGCCCGAGCCGTGTTCCTGGTTGGCCAGAGCTACGTGAACGAGGCCAAGGAATACTTTGAGATGGATGGCCACGTGACTGACCACATCGAGATCCTGCAGGACCACAGCTCCCTGTTCAAGGCCCTGGCTTTCTTTGAGGAGGACCTTGAGCGGCGCTGTAAGATGCACAAGCGTCGCGTGGACCTGCTGGAGCCCATCTGCAAGGAGTTGAATGCCCAGTATTACCTGCTCATCTGCCGCCAGCTGCAGTTTGAGCTGGCTGAGACCCACTATGAGATGATGGACCTGAAGCTGGCCGTGGCCAACCGCCAGGATCAGCTGGATGCTCACACCGTCAAAAAGTTTAACCATCTCTGTTCCTCCTCGATCAGGTAAGAAGGACCTTTATGAAGTAAGATTGTCTACCCTTTCACCATGATGATGTTAAAACAACAGCAGCCAACTGGCCAGATGCATGTTTGTGTGTACCTAAACCCTCCATCTTGTTGGTGACTTGTTACAATTGTGACCGTATGACCCCAGGTACTACCAGATGTTCCTGGACTCCCTCCGTAGCCCTGAGGGAAAGGTTCCTGATCGCCTGGAAGATGATGTCCTGCGGCCAGCTCTGGTTGCCAGGTTCAGGGTGGCACGCCTTAATAGCCGTTTGATAAGTGCGAGTCCTAGCGGCCAGCTGGAGAACCTGAATGTCTCCCTGGAGGGCTACCAGTCGGTGGTGCAGTACTGTGAGGACCACCCCGAGGCATGTGCTTCTGTGGAGACAGAGCTGGAGCTCAGTCAAGAGATGGTCAACCTGCTACCGCTCAAAATCAATAGGATTAAAGCCAAGACGGCAACTAACTAACTGACTGAATGAATGGTTTATTTGCTGAGAAATATGTATTGCCCTGTCTGAAATGCTCCTTGAAATGCTTCCTCCCTCAATCCCATCCTTGTGGGAAGCCCTGATTTAATGGGATTCCATTGTTCCAAGGTAAAGTTGTGTACTACCAGGAGTTACTAAGGAGGGAGGTTGGAAGCATTTTTCAAACATTTAGACAGGATTTTAGAGCCTGATGTCTGTGCACAGCTTGATTCAAACCTCTGCTATGTCTGAAGACTCATGAAGTGTACTCAGCAGAACTAAACACCAAGTCTTTTGGATGTTTCTTGATATATATTGTATATATATGCAAATCTTTGCTTTGATATTTGCGTTTAACTTTGGACCAATGTAAAAACTAAGACTAACCACTAATATGCATGGCAATTTCATTAGTTCACATTTATTTATTTTCTGATTGTGTAGTCTGCACTGTCATGTGTAGATATGTAATAATTCTTGTTGTGAAAAATGCTACATGACACTGGTATTTGGCACTGTGTTTGTTTAACTTCTGCCAAGTGATGAAATCAAGTAAAGATTACATTTAAAGATTCCTCTGTGCACTGTAATAAAGTTGTTGTGTCAGTGGTGAGGTCCATGTAAGTGCGTAAAGTGGACTGAAGAGGTCGCTGTTGGCATCAGGGAAGTGATTGCCATGATGAACCTTGCAGCCCAAAGAGCTTGCTTTACTGGGTTTGATATAATGGAAGGTTGTTTTCTAGAACCAAAGTAGGAATTTAGCATGATTACTCAAGGATAAGGTGTTGGAGTGAATGCTGCTGGAAAGGGGGGAATGTCTAGATTTGATCAATGAATGTTTCCTTCTAGTGATGGTGCTGTTCACGTTACATTGCATTTATAATGTCCTGACTTTCAACAGACCGTTGAACAGTTTCTCACCCGTTTTCAGCTCAGGTTTTGTTTAGGCGGGGCAAAACCCAACCTATCTTGGTCAGATCACAGACGGTTTATATAAGCTGCATTCTGTTACTCAGCTGGTACAATGCAAAGTCATTAACACATAAAACACTCAGAGACTGCAGGTAGGTCTGTTCTGATATCTGCAATTGATTTGGCTAGTTGTTGAATACATTCGAGGGGGTGGAGCCTCAGCTCTTTCAGGCGACACACCCCCCCAGTCTCAAGCAGAGAAGACTGCTGATTTTCTCACCATTTCAAAGCCTAATTTAACATACTTGTCTGTGTTTTTTTTCATTCGAATTTGGATGGGTAATTAACAACATTCTTCTGTGGTGTGATGAACTTAAAATCATTTTCAGTTCTGCTTTACAGCCACGTTAAACCTCTAGGATTGAAAAAAATCTATCCTGAAGAGGTTTAAGAGAGTGTTGTAGATGTTTGTGCTCAGAGGTCCATACCACAACCCAATTCTAAATGAGAGGAAAGTGTGCGTCATAGGGAATTCTCAGGTCTGAGAAGGCCAGGTGCTGACTTGCCTTACGTAGATGTTATCATGAAAGATGAGTTTATGAGCTAAGATTGAACACTCTTACACAATGAATGCATCATGTCATCAATTCTTAAGAAAATGGTCCTGACAGGACAGGCATACACCCTGAGGCCATAAATAATATGTTTTAGTGTCTGCTTAATGACTAAATGTAAATATGGGCCTGTGCAAACCCACATTTGAAGATGGAGAGCCAGTCAGAAAGGCAAGCCTGTTCTTATCAACCACAAACACATCAAGGAAACTAAAAACAAATTACTTTTTACTCAACCCTAGTTAAATAGTATTTCAACAACAAATTTCCTGTGTCCTAATCATGAGTTTGATACAAGTTTAACAGACAGTATCTCACTTCCTCTTTAGATGTTGGTGAGATAGACGATGTGTGAAAGTGTCATCAGAAGGATATTTACTGTTTAGGCCACAGCCTTTATGTTTGTGTTTTTGAAAATACAGGATTCAAGTTTGAAAAGTTGCCTGTGCTTATTATTTTTTTTATTTGTTTTAAATTGTGGTTAGTTTGATGCTTTGATATACTGCCTCATTTGTGAGTGACAACTGATCTTAATTTAGATATGACAGTGGAGAGAATAAAGAATCATCCAACCGTTTGTAACAGAGGTAGGGCCAGTTACACACCAAACAGATAGAACAGAAGACAGTTAATGACAGACCTCTATTGTTTCAGCTCAGATAAGTGTGATTTGATTTAATATCAGTCTTGGCCATGCGATGAGGTTCTGGTCAGACGCTCCGCCCATGTACTTTAAATCTACTATGTGGTTCTCACCACAGAACAACGTAGTCTGTGCGTACGCTCAGCAAACCCTGCTGTTCAGAGTCCCTCACACCCACACAGCAACCCAGTTCTCTTCCCCATCTTTCTCCCTCTCCTAGCCTATATAACCTCCTTGCTTTCCCCTGACCTATGTCCTTATTCCCTCCTCTATTGAGCTTAAAAGAATCTTGGATGGGTGTAGGATCCTTCTAGGCTCCTAAATCTATAATAGAGGAGCAGAACAATGGACATATCAAGGGAGACACTCCTGAATGTGATTTGAACTTGACTCTAATGTGACAGTGGTTAGGGAAGAAACCTCAGGCTGACAATTATAGTTCAGCCTGTCACCTCTAAAGTCCCATAAAACTATATTTACTTCAAAATGTCTGAGTATAGACACGGACATGTGTGAATATTGTTTCTGCAATTTGTTGTCGTCCAAGGATAAGGCGTCGTATAACTTTTGACCCCTTTCATAATGTACAGCATACCAATATGCACACACTGCATAGTTACAGACTTTTGACCTAGTATACATAAGTCTGACAGACTAAGTCTTTAAAACAGTACATTTACTAGGTCACAAATCTTCACATCAAACACTTTGGTTCCTCCTCAAATTGAATGTGGTAAGGAACTGCGCCTCAGGCTGTTATCACACTCTTACTCTGGTACCTCGGACAGACAGCCACTGTGTGACTGTGAGTGACCTTGTTTCCAGCATCAGTTCATGGTAAAAAAAAAGTGCAGATGAGTAAGTCTTCACAGGCACATGGTTTAACAAGAGTACAGTTTTAGATAGGTATACATT
The DNA here is from genome assembly GCF_963692335.1 of Osmerus eperlanus. Lineage (NCBI taxonomy): Eukaryota > Metazoa > Chordata > Actinopteri > Osmeriformes > Osmeridae > Osmerus > Osmerus eperlanus. The sequence goes on from NC_085023.1 coordinate 17,068,971, forward strand.
TTCTGTTATTTATTATCTCAATGTCGAGTGAATTCAGCTTCTATCCAAAGAAACAACAGGAGAGAAACATGTATCTGAATTGAAGTAACTCTAGTGGTTACTCAGAAGTGTTAAGCATGTGTGTGTGTTTTCCGTGTGTGTGAGTGGGGGGGTGGAGATAGAGTGTAGAAATGTGTCATTTCCTGTTGGCACAAACGATAGCTGACAATTACGACCACTTCCTGTTTCATTTGACAATTCTGCATCAGTTGGAAATAAACAACATTCAACTTGTGCTACTGTAAAAAGAAAATGCACCACGCACCAACAACAGTTTGAACTTCTGTCAAAACAATAAATATTACCAGCTAGAATAATTAACTCTAGGTTGTTTCCCATCATCCAATCCGAGATTATAGTTAGGGAAGACTGGAATTGGTGCCTTACCCCATTTTTCTTGATGTGGGAGCTGTACAGCAGATTTGACAGTCTCATATAGATTTGTCCAGTCTGTACACCACCTCCCATCCAAATATTTGGCAAGTTCTTGTCAGATGGCTGTATAACATTTTGCATAGTTGGTTACATGGTGGCCCAGCATGTTCCAATAACGTAACGTTGTCCAATCTGCATCTATTCTACAGATTACACTAAACTTCACTCTTTCTATGTACTTTAACAGTTCACTTTTATTTTTTCTTTGGTGAAGGCTTGAAGTGTTTTCCTTAACATTGGTTAAGTTGTTTTGCGTTCTGGTTTAGCTGCTTGTATAGGCCTGCTCAAGTTCCTGACCACACACCTCAAAATACCAGTATGCAAGGCAACAACATCCTTCATTATGCCCATTTGTCATTTCAACATAACGGTTAAATATTTCAAATGTGATTGAGTCAAGGCTACATTATATGTTAGATGTCCCAACTAACACTACATTCCTCTCCAGGTCTATTTCAGGTTCTATGCTGGTCAAATGAAGAGTTCATGTGACAGATAGACAATACTATGGAGGCTATGTTTAATACGCCACATGTGTATATAAAACCACTGTCATAGGGTCAGCAAAAGATACAACAACAAAAAAGAATAAAGACTTCGTGAGTTTACTGACTTTATGGATGGTTATCAACCATCCATATTTGTTACAATGTTTTTTTCCCAATAGTATCTCTTCAGTGGGAAAAGCACAGAAGAGGTATGCCAGATATGGTAGTGTAAAGTTTCCAGTGCGGATGTTAAACTTCTTGCCGAAGACGTCTTATTTCAGGAAACAATGACGCATAAATGGGCAGGGTTTTAAAGTATTTCGCCATTAAGTTGATATATAATATTCACACACCACAGGAGAAGTCAATATTTTGAATATATCGTACTATTTTGTTTTCGTATATCGAAAACAATGACGGGCTTACTGAAAATGAAGATGTTCGTATCACTGATCGTCCTTTACGTTCTTTTGGATAACGGACTTGGTGAGTCAATATGCTGCCCACTTTTATGCGCTTTCCGCTTTACAGATTTGTTATTGACAGAACAACAGAGATAATCCATGAGACAATATATTGGCTAAACTGTGAAGAATATGTTAAACGTTGATGTTTCAGCCTATAAGTAAAACATAAAGTAGTAGTACATCACAAACTCATATCTGCACGCATCTTTCACGTTTGCCGTCGCTAAGAATACTGTAAGCCAAAATATGTCTAGTAAGACATTAGAAGTAGGCCTAATGAAACCGAAAAATAAATAACAAAACAGAAATGCAACATTGCAACGTTAAAATGTTGCAATTGTTTTCTTAGAGGACTTTGAGGTTTAAGACATTGCAGTGTTCAATGTCGACAAAACATCAAGTTAGCCTAGGTGACCTATGTGTTTTAAAATAAAATTTGACCCATATCCATAGTTCATTTAAATTCATTATGTGCTGGGCAGGACAGAACTGTCCAGGCGTGATGAACACCAGCAGGCATGTCCTTAACAACCTTATCATACAGGCCACAGTGATGACCAGGCAGATATCACCATACTCACTTTAACGACCTAACACAGGTTAAAAACAGACAAAATACATGAGCCAATCCCAGCCCAATAAAGAATATCCTTAATTTCAAGACAACTTGCATATTTATAATGTACTTTTGGTTTGACGGAGTGAAAGACTGGCATGTGGTCCTCCAGTAATGTAATGGTTACTCACCTTTTGTATGCTGTACAGGTGCCCCAGCCTCTGGCCCAGGCAAAGGCAGGTACATGTGGGTCAAGTGTCGTCCCAATGGTCAGAATGCCAACTGCATCAAACAGAGAGGACCATTGCAGGATCTACCAGGACTCCAAGACAGACTTCCAGCATCTGCTGTCAAGGACCTGTATGTATAAACTTCTGTTAACAAGTTTCGCTTTTGAATATTGTTGATTCACATTGTTGTGAGTAACAGTACAGTTAGCTACTGTAGCATCACTGTTGATTGTATGTACCACTGTTTATACCAGTCAGGATTGCCAGTAGTGACAATAGGATATGATCCTATATCAGTGATGAATGAACATGGTGTGTGCCCGCTGTACATGCATATTTACAACCTCCAGGGCATTACACTGTAGGCCTTATGTTCCTCTTGGCCTGCTCTGTGTAGGTATGCAGCCAGGGATGAAAGTACATTATTATTAGCAGTTACTGTAATTTATCAAGCAGAGTTAAGTATTCTGTTGTGTTTTTACGTGTTACCATTGAGGTGTAAAAGGCCAAAGTCCAATTGATTGCAGTTACAAAAGTTACTGAAAAGTGGACAGAACTTTTTAACCACATTGATGCTAACCCCCTACAAATGGTTCCTTTTGTTATATCAACATCTCTGGATGTTTACACAAAACCTGAATATCCTCCTGCATTTCTGCACTTGTCTCTGGCCTGTCTTGTCTGTGGGACTGTGCTATGATGATGCAATACGGGCCATTACCCAAATGGTCCCATGACGTGACTTCACCTAGAGATCTTCCTACCATTATTATCCTATTTTTGTCATGCAGAGTTTAGATTACAGATGATCATCTCAGTCTCACTATGGATAATGATCAGTCAGGAGTTTCACTACTACAGTACTACTACACAGTAGATGCTGGAACAGTATGTTCTAGAAAGTTTTGCCACTGAAGAAACTTGTTATCATCACAGCTTCCTCTTTACTGTTTCAAGCGGTTACATTCATGAATTTAAGTGTCAGCTCATTCTTTTTAGCTGTGTTGAATGTTGTTTTTCCAGACTAAATCAAGCTAAGTCATATAAAAAGATTCCAGACAAATCAGAGTCAAAGAAGATGGATGTAGGAAGGGGGGTTCCTACTCCTTGTAGCCTGCTGCTTGAATTCTTTGCTACAGGGAGAATCACAGGAAGGGCTGGGAGGATGTGGAGGCTAGTGGCTAATATCTCTGTGCTTCTGTTATTGTTCCAGACTGAATAAGAACCCTGCGCTTGACGAGCAGGAGGCAACCAGCCTCGAATGGAAAGATCAGCAGGAGGAGGATCAGAAGGATGAGGAGGCAGTGCAGGAGGAACAAGAAGAGGAGGCGAAGGAGGAGGAACAGGAAGACGTGTATGAGGAGGAGTTAGAAGAGGATGCTGATGAGGAAGAATACCAGTATGAGGTAGACCCAGTTCTGGTGGAGCCTGTGGAGGAGCAATCTGGGGAGGGCTCAGCCGCTGGACCTTTCCTCAATGACCAGGGCTCTGGGGAGGTAGACTACTCCAGCTTCGTCTTCCCTGAGAAGGTCATGATAGATCAGGTCATACCTCCAGTTCAGGAGATGAAAGAAGACCTCCTTCTCCTGTAGAGTTATTGCAGAGAACAGCAATGCTTCTGATATGACTCATACTGTTTTCAAAAGTGATTCCTTATCTGGCAACATATTTAAACATTATATGAACAAGTGTAAATGCCCGATTTGATACATTTACTGTATATAAAACTGTCCTGTCCCGGCTGTTCTGTGTAGGATAAGCTTAATTTGCACCTCATTTTCCAAAATTAGATAAGAATATCAGGGTTTTTAATACGTCATTTGTATTCATTTGATTAAACCAGTGACCTTTATATACATAAACTCTGTGCACATAAACGGATTTGAAGGGATTTTTTGTTTTTTGCTTTTCTTGCTGTATTGATACAGTTACAGTAATCGATGTAGCACCTTTGCCCCCCCAAAAAGCCTATAGTCTATAAGTAATACGTTATTTAAAAGTTTCAATGTAGATCTCAGTTTAAAAAATCTGTAACCAGGCTTCATTTCTGTCCTGAAACCTAGCCTATCATATGTTATTAGGTGCATGACTGCATAGCTACTACTAAATATCTGTAGTGGTCACAATTAGACATGTTATCACTCTTTTCTTGTCTTATTTCTATCAATGGGATGAAAAACAAAAGTGTATGGAGGATTGAATAAAGAAACATTTTGAACCAAACAACTGTTCAATCAATGAATTTTTCCACTTTGAAGGGCTGTAAGAATAGTTATGTAAGAAAGAATAATATGCAACGTCTGCTAAATTCAATACATGTAGGCTACCCTTTAGGTTAGGTTACATTATGTTAGGTTAACTGTATTAGATAGTAAAAGACTCAGTAAATTGTTGCCTGCAATGACACAAAGCAATAATAAAATACTAATTCACATTGTTACACTGGTGGAGCTCAATGTCGCGCCCTGTCCTTCAAACAGCCTGTGCGCCACTCACAGATAGAGAATCAGTAAGATTTTGTGTACGTTTTAGCAGGTAGGCTGTTAAAGGTAAGTGTGATGACTAATTCAAATTAAACAAACAAAAAACGTCAACACATTTGAACCATTAGGCTACATTTATGAGCACGTAGGCTACACTCAGGGCCGGCCCGACCCAATAAACAATCTAAATCTGTTTAGGGCCCCGCGATTTGTTATAAAGGGCCCCCTACACCATTTTTGTTTAGGGCCCCCAAAACCATAGGATCGGCCTTGGCTACACACATTAACGAACGCTTTATTTTAGTTGTTAAATTCCTCTAATTTCGGGTGAGAATCGCTAACAGTAGGAATGGGGAATGGACCGCCCAAGAGTCTTGGCAAGACTTCTCATTAGGCTCACATGACGACATGGATTATGGAAGTATGAAGTTGGCAACAATAATGCACCGATTACTGTAAATTTATACCCAAATAAAAGTTGGCAAAACACCGGAGTATTTGCTTCTTCGTCTTCGAATACTTCTCCAGACAAAATAGACGTAGGCTATGCTAAATATACCAAAATACATGCCAAATATATTTACCAAAATATAAACAGTGATAAACGTTTCCTTTCTATCATATCAAGTCGGTCAGTGGCTTTTATTGTGAAATGCCCATCCAGTTTGATGATTGCTGGAACTCTGACTGAGGGATTCCCAACCCAGAGACTCGGGATAGTATTTTTCATCAAAGCAACACAGGGCTTGGTGAAACGGAGATTGTCGTAACTGTGTCAATAAACAGCTGAAATGGTGAGTCTGCTAGAAAACCACGCCTGTTTGCACGAAACATAAACAGAGACACAGCTAGCCTGCAATCTCTAAAACTGTATTAGCTAGCTAATCCCAGTAGCCTACTGCAAAATAGGCTTGCTAACCGTATGCTAGCTAGGCTAGCCAAGTTAGCTAACCTAGCTAACTGCAACGGTACGTTAGCTGCGGAGGCCTTGGTTTATTGGACAGCAGCTGCAAGTTAATCATTTGGTTCATTGCCACATCAAGTTTTTAGAGCCAGATAGTAATATAACACATTGCCTCAGAACCAACGATTTACATCGCTAGAAAGCCGTCAATAGATTTAGAGCTAGCTAATTATTTTCGGCCTCCTTGATTCAGACGGCATACTGTAGAATATCTAGTCAGCTAGCCGACTACTAGGCTAGTTAAGTACAGTAGTAGACTTGTTTCCTTAAGACAGTGTACAGAGGCTACCCATCCGGTTTCAAGTGTCCCTGCTTGCTTTGATTGATAGTCAACAACTGAAGGGTCAATTGTCCCTGACAGATGTAGAGCTAGCTAGAGCTAGCTGTAATATGCAAGGCTTGATATGTAGATGGGATTGTATAGGAAGGTTACTTTTGGCATGCATATGCGAATGTAATCGTGTGCATCTGTCTTTCAGAGTTTCCTTGGTGGTTTGTTTGGCCCTGTATGTGAAATTGATGTCTTATTAAATGATGCTGAGTCTAGAAAGACAGCAGAACTGAAAACAGAGGAGGGGAAGATCGAAAAGAACTATTTATTTTATGATGGAGAGTCTGTGTCCGGGAAGGTAAGCTCCGTTTCAGCTTGTTTGGAATTTCAAGTGGGATGAAACTGAAGACGGTCCACTATCATTGCATGAACAGTTCAAGTGCTTTCAAACCAGCGATTATTGTGCTATAAATGTTTTCAAACATATACGATCATTGTTTTAATACATATGAATTAATTGTATCACAGCCTTGGTGTTATGCACCTTACAAACCAAGCTTAACCAAAGGACTAAGTTAGGGAGTATTCTGTTTACACTGTTATTATTGCTTTTAGTCTAATTTGTGTCCAAATTGCTAATGACTGTCGTTTCTTCAGGTCAATCTGAATGTGAAGCAAACTGGGAAAAGACTTGAACATCAGGGGATCCGCATTGAGTTTGTGGGACAGATAGGTTTGTTCACTGAAGAGCCTTACAGCTGTTCTGAATTCTAAACTTACAGCTGTTTTAAATTCTAAACTCCAAACATAAAGTATGTGGAACTGTTGGTTCTTAAACCCAGTACTCTGTATTGTACAGGCTGAAAGGCTTAGAGCATGTGCTAGTCATGTGAACACTGCTGAAGTCCACCATAGCCAATTCTAGTTTATTAGCCATTGATCCAACATTGGAACAGTGAAATGGCAACATCTCCATATCTTAAAAGTCTGTTTGAGACACAGGCATATAAAGTTAGGATTATTGTAGTAGCCTGTGTCCAGAAGGTGCTATTGCTTCTACTATCAATACTTCCTTACACTGTGCAATACTGTGTTGCAGAGCTGTTCAGTGACAAAAGCAACACCCATGAGTTTGTGAACTTGGTGAAGGAGCTGGCACTGCCTGGGGAATTGACCCAGAACAGGAGCTACGACTTTGAGTTCATGCAGGTGGAGAAGCCTTATGAATCCTACGTAGGAGCCAATGTGAGACTCAGGTAGGCTTACAACCCTTGTCTCCAACACACACTTCTTGATTCTACCTGTATGTCTTTAGCCACCCTAATGATTCTTTCTGTGGGTTTCTGTGTGTGTTTTCCTCCAGATATTTCCTGAAGGTGACGATAGTGAGACGCCTCTCTGACCTGATCAAGGAGTATGACCTGATTGTCCACCAGCTGGCTACTTACCCTGATGTAAACAACTCCATCAAAATGGAGGTTGGCATTGAGGACTGCTTACACATAGAGTTTGAATACAACAAGTCAAAGTAAGTTTTCATATTCCATCACAGGCATGGGATTCATAAAAGCATTATGTAATTTTTGGGCTCTATTTAGAACCCATCAGAAAAAAGATGACTGGTTGGATCTAGACTGGGCCTCTGTCATTAAGTGAATGCTTCTGTTTGTGTCCTCAGGTACCATTTGAAGGATGTGATTGTAGGAAAAATCTACTTCCTCCTGGTCAGGATCAAGATCCAGCACATGGAGCTACAGCTAATCAAGAAGGAGATCACTGGAATAGGTGAGATCATCATTAGATGATAGAGGATATGTTAATAATTCATAAATGGACCCGCTTAGAACAATAACTAACAAAAGGTTGATCATATTTCACGCCCACAGGGCCCAGCACGACCACGGAAACGGAGACGGTTGCCAAGTATGAGATTATGGATGGAGCCCCGGTAAAAGGTAGAACGGCACAAGTAGATAGCAGCTGGGGCCCTATTAAGATCACATTTGAATACTTTGAATATCCAATATATAAAATGACATTTCATGCATCACATTTTCATCTCGAACTTTCATCTCATTTGGTCCTGTTTTTGTTCTGTTGAGGCTAGGAAAGACTAGAGGAGTGGTCTTATAGCCTGTTGATGTCCTCGATTTACCCAAATACACTAATGTTTGTGTTTCTTTAGGAGAGTCAATTCCCATCCGACTCTTCCTGGCTGGTTATGACCTTACAGCCACAATGAGAGACGTCAACAAGAAGTTTTCTGTTCGCTACTTCCTCAACCTGGTGCTGGTTGATGAGGAGGACAGGAGATACTTCAAACAGCAGGTATACACACAGAGCTCCAGCATGTACACGGAATAACCCCAACACAGAAACATCATGTAACCCTATGTTCTGATTGCGGTACTTTCATATGGTCATGCCAAAAATCAGTCTGTAACAGAGAAATATACCACGAGTCGACATCAATCACTGTATAGAAATGTCAACATGCAAGGTCAACTTGTTAATGATCTGACCTCTCTCCGTCTCTCCAGGAGGTTGTCCTGTGGAGGAAGGCCCCTGAAAAAATGAAGAAACGCAATTTCCACCAACGCTACGAGTCCCCTGAGCCCCGACCCACTGTCCCCGCAGAGCAGCCTGAGATGTAAGCATCCCCAGGGGCATTGGACAGGAACACAGACACTGAGAACCATGCTGATTCTGCTGAACGCTAAGCCTGAAGAGACGGGGGAACAACTCTACACGCCAGGATAGATAAAAGGCCCGCTGTATGTTTTCCCTACCTTCCACAGTTCCACAGGTGTCGGTGTGCTACCTGCCACACCTGAATGGATTACGGGTCCTCTGATGGCCACTGCTATCTCACTTATAGCAGAATGGATGGACTCCTCTCTTCCTCTTACACAGCTGTTGGACAAGAGATTGCATTTTATTTTATATTATAACACTCATTTTTGGCCCTACTTTTCCTGTAATTGATGCACTTGTTTCAGCCAAGCACTGGGAGAATAGTCATACACTAGTAGATTTTAAGGATGTGTCCCAGTGTGTGTGAACAGGTTCACCAGAATGTGATGAGTTGATATTAGGTCAAGTACATCCTTTGTTGGCTGTAGGATCCGTCTCTGTCAAGCTGTAAGAAAATAGGCATTCTTTGAGCTTCAGAGGTGCCATATTTATAATCCACTGAAAGATGTAAAAGATTTATATATCTTAAGTTATTTAGTATTGAAGCTGTAGTTTCACTCATTTCAATTTTCTTATCATGCAGCAAGGTGACAATGTATTTGTTTTGTTTGTTTTCATTTTCAAAGATAAATATACTGTATAATAAATCATTGCTTTTACATTATGCATTGGCTAGAGGCACTATGAATGATCTTGAATAAAATGGTGGAACAGTTTTAATTTTTTAAATTTTATTATTATCAAATAGTTAGGTCATGTACTATCACTACCTGTAAGTCACGATGCCCTAAGATTGTGCTGCACCATGTAATTCATGTTACAAGGACAATTCCCAAACCTGTCACAATGGTTATTTTCTTTAGTTATTTCTGAACTATACAGGCATTGTTGTTTGTTTGCTTTCAGTTAAGTGCCTGTTAATTATGAAACCTTTTGCCAAATGCTTCCACCCCCACTACATGTTCACCAACTTTATACTGTACTATCATTGATTTATGGGTGTGAACAAATACAATTTGTATCTACCCTGCTTCAGTATCTATCCATTACCAATAAACGATGCAAATTGTTACTGCATTGGAGTGGTGTTATCATTTACTGTTAGATGTGGTTGCAGTTGCAATGAACAGCCATGGAGCTTTTTAAAAACATTTTTCATAGTCATGGTTGTCAAAATTGTATAGAACCTGTCTAGATACTAGCATTATAGGCCGAGGTGAAGATACGTCGTTCCAAAGCGGTATAAAGAAGAGTGACCAGTGCATAATACTTTCCTGTTTGATGCCAACGATGCACTTTGACCCTTGGGGTCCTTCCCCAGAGTTAGTTAAATATGCCTATAGATATGCCAAACAATACAATTACATTTTCTTTCTACATATAAAAAGTAACGTTATGTTACGGTAAAGCATTTACTTATTATCCCAATAAAAAACGTACAATGTTTAACTAAATAAAGCAAGTTCGCTTTTATTTCAGATTTTGTGCAAATAAATATCAGGCAAAGTTTAGACTGCTATCAATAACTGGGTCCTCCTGCACGTTGTGTTGTAGCTAGGAGCGAAAGGATGTTGACCGTCCTCTGAGAGTGTTTGTAACAGACTGTAATGAACAATATTACAACATGAGTCAAAAATAAGCGTCAGTTCGCTCTCACCGAATGAAGAAACAATAACGGAACTGTCCATCATGTCAGTCAACAGATGCGTGTTTATTTTCTCACGGGTGCCGCACAGAATTCGTGCAATATCTGTGCAAAACAGAAATGTACTTGACAGTCGTGCTAGGCAAGTTGCTTCTATAGCGTTATTAAAACATCCTTCGACAGGTCATCTGTCCCCAAGAAGACACGTTTCTTCCAACAGCTCTTCACGACCACCGGACACCTCGCTTTTTGTCCCCCTGAGCGTCAAAAGCGAGCTCACCGCGGATGCTAGTGTAGGAGCGGAGCTTACGCAACCTCTGGATAAAAGTATGTAATTAGAGTTGTGATCTAATAATGAATAACTAATCAGAGCGTTGTTGAGCTATATGTAAATATGAACCTATTAGCCAGCACACAACAAGCTAGTAATCAATAGGAAATGAGGGATGTGGCCGATGAGTTACCCACAGAGTTGCTGGTTTTGTCAGTTGTTGATATTATTTATCTGGACAGGTGAACTTCTAAAAGTGCTGAATAAATTCTACAAGAGGCCAGAGATCCAAAAATTAGCAGCAGACCATGGTCTCGATGGTAAGAAAACTCATCATTGGCTAACATTGCCATCCAGCCATCCTGTTTTGGTTGAAGCCTTCCTCAAATCTGTCTGCCTTTCTGTTCATCTCCAGCTCGTCTCTTTCACCAAGCCTTCATCAGTTTTAGGAAGCACGTGTTGGAGATGTCTGCCATCTCTGCTGATCTTCACATCGTTCTCAATGACATCTGCTGTGGAGCAGGTAAGAGAAAGAACACTACTTCAGAATCGGATCAGATCTGGCTCCGCCCTTTTATCAGTTCACTGACCTTGTATCCATGTCTGTGTGGTGTTTTTGTTCCCCAGGGCACATAGATGACATCTATCCTTACTTCATGAGACACGCCAAGCAGATATTTCCTATGTTAGACTGCATGGACGATCTTCGCAAAATTAGTGATCTGCGTGTTCCCGCCAACTGGTATGTTTGCCGCACAATCATATTCTCAACATGTCATGAAGGTTTAATCTACCTGTTGGAAGGCCTCCACAAGCCGACCATCCGTAAAGAAGTCAAGTTATGGTTGCTTGACAGGCTGTGATGTGTGATGGTCTTTGATTTGTGTTGATGCTTGACAGGTACCCAGAGGCTAGGGCCATTCAAAGGAAGATCATATTTCATGCTGGGCCCACAAACAGTGGGAAGACCTACCATGCCATCCAGAGGTACCTGGCAGCCAAGTCCGGGGTCTACTGTGGGCCGCTGAAGCTGCTGGCCCATGAAATCTTTGAGAAGAGCAACAACTCAGTGCGTATTTTTGTTCTCTATCTAAAGTAGGCCAGGGCAAGTTTTCTCAAAGTCGGAACGCTTATCTAACTGTCTAGTAGTAGTTATTAGAATCTAAAAGGCAACTGTAACAATGTGATATTTGTGTCATGATGTCAGGAAGTGGCCTGTGACTTGGTGACGGGAGAGGAAAGGACGTTTGTGGATCCAGAGGGGAGGCAAGCTTGTCATGTGGCCTGTACCATTGAGATGTGCAGCGTCAACACACCTTGTAAGTTGTTATCCTAAAATGTATATAATGTAGCTCCACACACCTGTAGACATTACAGTACTACTGAATTACCTCAGCAGCTTTAATCACAACAACATGAGTAATAAACAGTTATGCATATTGGTACCAGATAATACATTGCATGGCTATTACTGTGTGTGTGTGTGTGTGTTTTGACATGCAGACGAGGTTGCAGTGATAGATGAGATCCAGATGATCAGAGACTCGTCAAGGGGCTGGGCCTGGACCAGGGCACTACTAGGTCAGTAACCACAGCAGCTATACTGTATAACCTCAGAGTATATGCTGGTGGTAGGTGCTAATCTGCAATCGTATTAGCTTCACAGTTCACAGTAACTACACTGGTCAAACCAGAACTGCTGACTAGAAGAAATTACCCAGACAAGTTAAGAATCATCAGTCAGAATGCTCCAGGGACTAGGAAGTCTGGTCTGCGAAGCTTCTCCTACCCAGCAGTGTCTGTGTATATACAGTGTAGAGTGGCTGAATATAGCCCTGCTCAGACTTGGTGGCAGTTTCTAATGCTATCTTTCTGTGCGTGTAGGACTGTGTGCAGAAGAGATCCATGTGTGTGGCGAGCCTGCTGCCATTAACTTTGTCACTGAGCTCATGTACACTACAGGAGAGGAGGTAGAGGTGAGTCTGGGTAGTCATAGCGTAGGTACACCCTCAATCTTTCTTGAAATCTGACAGGTATTAAAAGTGACCGGAGAGCAGCTGTCATTCAGGGCTTTAATGTGTCATGCTAGGTGCGTAACTACCAGCGCCTGACACCTTTCTCCATTATGGACCATGCTGTGGAGTCTCTGGACAACCTCCACCCTGGAGACTGCATCGTGTGCTTCAGTAAAAACGACATCTATTCCATCAGTCGCCAGATTGAGATCCGTGGACTAGAGTGTGCGGTCATCTACGGCAGTCTGCCCCCTGGTAAGACCCCTCACCCTGAATGGTATAGAATCAAGCATGTTGGCAGTCAGCCTAGTATCTCTCTAGAACTGTGGTCTCTCTCTCCGGTTTCTCAAGGCACCAAGCTTTCTCAGGCGAAGAAGTTCAATGACCCCGACGATCCCTGCAAGATTCTGGTTGCCACAGACGCCATAGGCATGGGCCTGAACCTGTGAGTGGAGCCGAAATTGTTTGCTCCTTCATTTGTCTTGTAAACTGACTCTAAATCTTTATGAGTTTACACTATTTCCTTTAGCATCTCATATCCTGTGCCCTGTCATGACGATGTGAACCCTATTTCCAGTGTCCTACCTTATGCTGTGTCATGTGCCCCCTGTCAGGAGTATCAAGCGCATCATCTTCAACTCTCTGGTGAAGCCCAACGTTAACGAGAAGGGGGAGAAGCAGATGGAAACCATCTCCACCTCCCAGGCCCTGCAAATTGCCGGCAGGGCTGGCCGCTTCAGCTCAATCTTCAAAGAGGGACAGGTCACCACCATGTATCGAGACGACCTTGTTGTCCTCAGGGATCTCCTCGGTCACAGTGTTGAGCCCATCAAGGTCAGGACCGGCTCCAGGATCTTCCTCTCTGTTCGGTTCTAGCAGTGGCCTCGATTTAGCTTTCCTCATGGCGAGGAACCACAAGCTAACGTTTCAAATAATTTATTGCTTAACATGCAGCAAAGTGTATCAAATGCACTTATTTGAAAATATATTAATATTTGTGGTGTGTTCTATTAATGTCCTTAGTGGTGTTATGGCTTATGGCATCGTCCTGTATTATTTTCGGTCACAGACAGCAGGTCTCCATCCTACAGCTGAGCAGATTGAGATGTTTGCCTACCACCTACCAGAAGCCACTCTCTCCAACCTCATAGTGAGTATACATCCGCACAGTTCTTGAACTGCCACATAAGAACTCTCACCATTTTCCCCTGGCTTCAAATGTAGTTCAAATCTACTGTCTGGATCTCCTCAGGATATCTTTGTGAGTCTCTCTCAAGTGGACGGCCTCTACTTCGTCTGTAACATTGACGACTTCAAGTTCCTGGCCGACATGATTCAGCACATCCCTCTGAACCTGCGCTCGCGCTATGTCTTCTGCACAGCACCCATCAACAAGAAACAGCCCTTCGTCTGCACCTCCTTCCTCAAGGTAGGGCTTTGGTCAGACAAACTGACAGAGAGGCTGATTAGCAGGCAGGCTAGAGACATGTTGGTATGTAGACTGACCCACAGGTAGGTAGCAGGTTAAGCAGTCAGGGGAAGTGCTCTCCACCTCATAATGTGTCAGACTATTTCACAGACAGCCTTTAACTGGCGACATGGCTAGAAACCTGCTTAAGTAGTGTAATATGATTAATGTCCTGATTAGGACATCAGCACCAGCTTTTTAGCTTTTACTGCAGTCTGACCAACTGTAGTGATAACAGTTTATGGTAGTCTGGGCTTGGTAGGACTGTTAATTGCAGTAACTATATTGACACAATTTGTGACATGTCATGGGGACTTTGATTCTACTTTTCTAAGTATTGATAACGGTTATTATAGTCTGTATATGCTATTACAATGATAAGGACTAGGGTGTGTGTTTGTCTAGGTTTTTTGGTCTGGGTTGTGAGGTCTTTGTGATAGGATGTCCTTTGTCTCCAGTTCGCCAGACAGTTCAGTCGAGATGAGCCTCTGACCTTTGAGTGGGTGTGTCGTCAAATCAACTGGCCGCTGGTCCCACCCAAAAACATCAAAGACCTGGTGCATCTGGAGGCTGTGCACGATGTTCTAGATCTCTACCTCTGGCTAAGGTATGTTGTAGACCATTTCTGTATTATATACCTCAATCTCTAGCTGAGGTGTCAGTTCTGTTCTTGATATCGAAGATAAAAAGGACAGGCCAGAGTTGCTAATTCTCTCATAAAAAATGTACGCTGTCATTTTTGTGGTTTTACATAGTCTATAATGCAAGGAGATGTTAGTGATGATTTACTGTTGTTGTGTGCAGCTACCGGTTCATGGACATGTTCCCAGACGCGAGCCATGTGAGGGTGATCCAGCAGGAACTGGACGACATCATCCAGCTGGGCGTCCGGAACATCACCCGCCTCATCAGAGCCACCGAGGCTGCGGACCCCTTGGCTGGCCAGCAGCAGAAGCACGCTGTCCCCCTCAGACGGAGCCGCAAGCCTGCGGGGAGCGGAGGCACGGGCAAGGACATCTCGCTGGGGTCTCGCCTGGTCAAGGATGGTTTGCTGACCTCTGACCTCCTGAGACAGCTGCAGAGGGAGTGGTCTAAAGAACACACCTCCGTTGGAGAGATGGCTAACCCAATAACAACAGCCGGGACAGGAAAAGACAAAAACAAAGTGAAGAAGAAGAAGAAATGAGTGTGTCTGACAGAAGGATTCAGAGAAGGTTTTAGTTTTATAAATGGAGGATTTTGTCACCTCTTCACCGAACTGAACAAAAAACATCATATAATATCTGAGACAGTACTACAGAGATAGTTAGTTCCTTTTACATGCCTAAAAAAACTATATGGTTACAAAAGACTTTGGTCAATTTCAGCATCAAACACTGGTACACACCAATGTCCTGTACTGTATGTGCTGTAAAATCCTGATTGGATACTGCAATGAGTTAATAAACTCAATGTCGTCATATTTGTAGAGGAGACCCCTGTAGTGGATCATTTAACAGAAACTGTTGTAAAATATATATTTTTTGACAGGAAGTCCGGTGATGCAACAAATTAGGGGAAAGATAAAGTCCCTAAATCGGGATACCATGAATTCCTTTTATTTTGTTATGTCTCTTTTTCCATCTCTCATCAGACTCCAGTTTCTCCTCTTCTTTCTTGCTCTCTCCCCCTACCTCCCATTGCCCCCACCCATCTCTTTCTGCATTCCTCTGTGAGGATTAGACCTCCAAACTACTGCCAGTAGGAGAGATGACAGAGCTTTGACCAACACAATACCCTGACATACCCTGATACCAAACAACCAAAACACCACTGAGCTGAATCAAGCCATGTTTTGTTTAGATGGGAATCATTTTTACTTTCCTACAATTGTACCCTTGATGTCTGCACAGCCACACCAGTGAACGACCAGGCTGTGGTTAGTGGCCTCTATTGTCACGTCTGTTGTTTAACCCCTGCTGATCTTACGGTCTGGGAGAGACCCCGTGGCGCCCCAGGAAGTGCTCCCTGGACTAGTATCAAGGCATTGCTAGGAGAAACCCAAGTATGGATGAGAGAGGGAGGAAGGGGAGAGGGAGGGGCTAATAGCAACTTTGTTTGTGAGAGGGAGAAGGAGGGATTTAGAGAGAGGGAGGCCCTTTAATTATTGAGCCAGTGGAAGCTTAACTTGTCCCAGGATAATAAAGAAAAAAACAGTAACAAGACCTGCTATATCCAAACACCCAGCCAACAAGAGAGAGAGAAAGGAAGACCGCTCTTTCAAGGGGGACGAACAAAAACACACTTAAGAGGAGAACTTGTGGAGACAGCTCAGATATTACTCCCACCTGACTGGTGTGGTGCCACTGACCAAGGAAATCTACCACTGCATGCAAGAGTCAAGATGTTTGCTGTCCACTTGCTCTCCTTCTATTTCTCCAAACTACAAGAGGACCAAATAAAAAAGGTGACAAGATGCGTGTTTAGAAGTGAACTTAATGGAAAAAATTATAAAATTTTACTGTTTTATGTTGATTCTGAAAGTGTTAAAGGTAATAACCAAGGCCTGATTTTAATGACTGTCAACTGGTTGGTGGGAATTAGTATCGTGTGATTGTGGACTCCCTAGTTAGTTCAGAATATACTGATTCATGTGTCTTTGTTTCCTTCTGTTACCTGAGTAATCATTAACACAGTGTGGGGGCTGGTGTCATACTCCTCAGATCAAACTAGTAACAAAGGGACCTTGTCCTCTTGATCAAGCTTCACATCAGTGTTGGCACCTTCACTGATCCAGATGACAGGGAGTGTCCTGGCTGGAATGACTGGGCCTGAATGTACAGATCATGAGTTAGCTTATAGCAAAGGATGCAGGGTAGATCTAAAAAATAAAAATAAAACATCTCTATCTTCTCAAACATCTTTCATATGTGTGGGGTTTTCCATCAATTAATATGGATGGAATTGATCATGTGATACTCAGTAACTCAGTTATTTTCATATAGGTTTAAATGTCAGCTGAGATTTACCATCACAGACTACTTTTTAAAGATAGAAATGTCTGCATGCATGTAGTTTGTCCCTCTCTGCTTGGTCTCACATGCTGCTGTCTGCCACCACAATGGATAGAGCGTCAGCTAAACCCATGTGACGTGGTGAAATTCTTTGTTCTTTAACTCTGACCTTTACTGTTTGTTTGGTTTGGTTTGAAGTTTGCTTCTGGGGAACTGGGAGAAAATGAGAGACAGCTTTTAATATAGAGTGTGAAGCTGCAGACACAGGAAGTGTCCCTTTGTAACCTCCTGATTCTTCATTTCCCACAAACCCAAACATAATATGGAAGTTTGGAATAAAAGATAGGGTGACAATTCCCATAATGCCTCGAATCACCTAAAGACACCAACTAACTTCCTCTTTGTCCCATATTAATAGCTTTCTGACCACACTGCCCTCTGGTGCCCCCAGGTGGACAGGTTCCTGTATGCCATGCGTCTGTCAGACGAGCAGCTGAAGGATATCTCAGCTCGCTTCATGGTGGAGATGGAGAAGGGGCTGTCCAACGAGAGCAACGCTACGGCCACTGTCAAGATGCTTCCAACTCATGTCCGCTGTACTCCTGACGGATCAGGTGTGTTGTGGGCCTTTTCTGTGGTTTTCTGTCCAGCCTTCAGTGGTGTGTGATTGAATTTAAGCAGGTGCTAGAGTGAGCTTACAAAAGCTAACAGTGTGTGTCTTCTGCACCGTAGAGAAGGGGGAGTTTCTGGCTCTGGACCTGGGGGGCTCCAAGTTCAAGGTGCTGCAGGTGAGGGTACGTGAGGATGGCAGGGGGAAGGTGGAGATGGACAGTGAGACCTATCCAGTCCCAGCAGAGCTGCGCAGCGGCCGAGGCACTGAGGTGAGACCCAGAGGGTTGACCGGAGTCACTTCCTAGTATCTCAGGATCACCCGTAGTGAATATCAGTCTTTTGGAATATATCCATCTGTTTGACTCCTCCATCCCTCTGGCCCTCCCTTCTGCAGTTTTTTGACCATGTTGCTGAATCTCTGAAGGACTTCCTGCAAAAGAAGAATATCACGCAGAAGAAGAAACCACTGGGCCTTACCTTCTCCTTCCCCTGTCTGCAGTCCACAGTTGACCAGGTAGGGGACAGGACATAACACACCACAATGTCTGAATGGAAGATAACACACATCCTGGATGACTCATTCTCCCTGAGAATCGTAATGGATGACTTATCTGTCAGGCGACTGAAATAGTAACCAATTGGTCATTAAAATGATATATCATGCATTTCCTTTTGCCATGATGTCAAGGACTTGTATTGCTGTGCAATAGCTTATTGCATCATGGTGGAGGATCATGTGACCATGCAGACCACAGACCCTGCTCTTCTGTTTGGCCTTGCCCTAGGGAGTGCTGCTGTCCTGGTCCAAGAACTTTAAGGCCAGGGGAGTCGAGGGGACCAACGTGATGGAGAGCCTCAGACAGGCTATCCAAAGAGCTGGGGTTAGATCAACTCCTCAACAAACTACACTGCCAAACAGTCACTGCTCACAGCAGTGTATTTTCATCTATGCTTATTGGTGAAACAGGCCGCATGAATTTAGTGTGTATGTTTGTGTTCAGGTCATTGATGTCGACGTCCTAGCGCTGGTCAATGACACTGTGGGAGCCATGATGACTTGTGGTTATGATGATCAGCGCTGTGAAGTGGGAGTCATCGTAGGTTAGAAAATAAACACACACAATAGTACACACTAATACACACACAGATAGACACACATGTACTGGAAATACATGCATTACAAACATAGATGACTTTGCGTATAAAACATTGACTAAATCCAGTCTTTATCTAAATAATGCCTGCACCGTGCAACTTATGGTGACGCAACATTTTGAAACTGCCTATTGTGTTTGCTTTGCTTACTGCATGAGTGAACTGGGTGGTGCCAGCATGTGTGGGGCCACTGTCAATATTGCCTGTTAGCTCAAGACAAATAACCCTGTCTCCCAGGTACGGGCACTAACGCGTGCTACATGGAGGGGCTGAGGCACATTGACCTGGTGGAGGGGGATGAGGGGAGGATGTGCATCAACACAGAGTGGGGTGCCTTCGGGGATGATGGGAGACTGGATGACTTCATCACAAAGTTTGACAGAGAGATTGACGCCGCCTCTGTCAACCCTGGAAAACAGCTGTACGCATCTCCTCTCATTTTCTCCCTTTCTTCTCTTCCATTTTAAAAGAATATTCCCCCATTTATGCTTGTCAGTGTGTTACAGTATCCGTGTGTAATGTGTACTGGATGTGTATTGGGCTGGGTCAGGTTTGAGAAGATGGTGAGTGGGTTGTACCTGGGGGAGCTGGTGAGGTTAATCTTGTTGAAGATGGCCAAGGAAGGACTGCTGTTTGGAGGTGGGGTGTCTGATGCCCTCCGGACCAAAGGCAAACTGGAGACCAGACATATATGCATGATGGAAGAGTAAGACCACTCTCATCTCTGTCTCATCTACACTGCTCAGTCACTCAGTTAACACATTTAGCCCGTAATACTCTTTTTACACAGCTCTGTGAAGCAGACATTTAGAAAACATGATGTGTGCGTGTCCTCCTGCAGGTATAAGGATGGCCTGAGGAACACCAGAGAGGTGCTGGTCGACCTGGGCTTGAGCCCCTCTGATGACGACTGTCTGGCTGTGCAGCATGTCTGCACCCTGGTCTCCTTCAGGTCGTCCAACCTCTGTGCTGCCACACTCGCCGCCATTCTCACACGCATCCGCACCAACAGGAAGCTAAAAACACTCCGCATCACAGTGGGAATGGACGGGACTGTCTACAAGACACACCCCCAGTACGTAAACGCACCCCCAGTGTCATGGTAACCCCCTGCCACGCCGCACCACAGTTTGAACCGAATAGCTTTAACAGCCTGCAACATGGTTTAGAGATGAATTGCATGAACAGCGAAGTGTTTATAGCAGTCTGTTGATGGTTAGAAGCAGCTGTCCTTAATTGACTCTGAACAGAGTTGGTACCTCGATGCTTCTTAATAGCAGGCTCCTCCCTTAACAGGTATGCCAAGAGGCTTCACAAGGTGGTGCGTCGCCTCGTACCCGATTGTTACGTTCGCTTCCTGCTCTCCGAGAGCGGCAGCGGGAAGGGGGCTGCCATGGTAACGGCGGTGGCGCAGCGGCTGGCGAAGCAGCACGCTCAGATGGAGGCCACCCTGGAGCCATTCAGGCTGAGCCCCGAGCAGCTGGGGCTGGTCAGGGACAGGATGAGGGCCAGTCTAGAGCAAGGACTGAAAAGGGAGAGCCAGGACTCTGCCTCGGTGAAGATGCTGCCCTCATACGTGTTCAAGACCCCAGACGGAACAGGTGAGACCAGGACCGCTGGGACTACCTCATAGTTTTACTACAGAGCCCCAGGTGTATTTGGAATGTCTATGTTAAATATGTATGGTCATCAGGACAAAACCGGGTACTGTTAATCCTGCTATTTGTACTGTATGTACACCTGTATGATTAGGTCCTTTAAAGCTGTTCCAAACCATTAGTGACAAGCATGGCGTTGGTGTTTCAGAGAGAGGGAAATTCCTGGCGTTAGATCTCGGTGGAACCAATTTCCGGGTGTTGGTGGTGAAGATCCGTAGCGGGATCCGGCGCTCGGTCCGCATGTATAACAAGATCTACTCCATCCCCCAGGAGATCATGCAGGGCACAGGGGAGGAGGTGAGAGACATGATTACCCAACACACACATTCATAAACACACACACACTCTTGATACAACATACAATATACAGTACTAACTCTAAACCTGTCCCTGTCCTTTACTCTCGGTGTGTGCAGCTGTTTGACCACATAGTTCACTGTATTTCTGACTTCCTGGACTACATGGGGATGAAGAACACCCGTCTTCCTCTGGGCTTCACTTTCTCCTTCCCCTGCCAGCAGGCAGGAATAGACAAGGTGACCAGTCTACAGAACGAGCCTCCGATTGACTTGACTTTGAGTCAGTGAGTGACTGTATTGGTTGTAATGGTTCCCATTGTGACGTATGCTCCCTCAGGGTACCTTGGTGAGCTGGACCAAGGGTTTCAAGGCCACTGACTGTGAAGGATATGATGTTGTGGAAATGCTTAGGGAGGCCATCAAGAGACGCAACGTGAGTGGAAGAGACATTATGACGCCTTGTCCCCAGCCAGCTGATTGGTTGTCTGATCTCTACTGTGTTTCCATGCTTCCTGCAGGAGTTTGACTTGGACATTGTTGCCGTGGTCAACGACACGGTGGGAACTATGATGACGTGTGCGTACGAGGACTCGCGATGTGAGGTTGGACTCATCGCTGGTATGTGTCCGGTTACTAGGGCATTTGTAGTCTTAAAAAAATTAATATATATATATATATATTGTTTTTAAATAAACACACGAAAATAAAAGTTGAATTCAGTTTCCCAACCCTCAAACCTTACCCACCCAAATCCAAACCCCCAGGATCCTAATAAAAAAGAAAGGAAAGAAAGTCCTGAAAAAAAGGACACTACAAAACATACATAGCAATAATGTATAGGCATGCATCTGCTGACAGTGTTTTTGTGGTGCTGCCTTACAGGAACGGGCAGTAACGTGTGCTACATGGAGGAGATGAGGAACATTGAGATGGTGGAGGGGGACGAGGGCCAGATGTGCATCAACACAGAGTGGGGGGGTTTCGGGGAGGACGGCTGCATCGACGACATCAGGACCAGGTTTGACGGAGAGGTGGACAAGGGGTCCCTCAACATCGGGAAGCAACAGTAAGACACAAAGCCACTTTGTTCCCTGTCCTTCCTTTTTCCTCTCCTCTCTGCTTTTAAAGTATCGCATCTTGGTGTCGGTTTAAGAAGTATGTGTGTGTGGGGGTTAGGGAATCGGACTAGTAATCAGAAGGTTGCCGGTTCGATTCCCGGCCGTGCAAACTGATGTTGTGTCTTTGGGTAAGGCACTTCACCCTACTTGCCTCGGGGGGGAATGTCCCTGTACTTACTGTAAGTCGCTCTGGATAAGAGCGTCTGTTAAATGACTAAATGTAAATGTGTCCATCCAGGTTTGAAAAGATGACCAGCGGGATGTATCTGGGGGAGATTGTCCGACAGATCCTGATTGACCTGACCAGGAGAGGCCTGCTATTCAGAGGACATGTTACTGAGACTCTGAAGACTAGGGGCATTTTTGAAACCAAGTTCCTGTCTCAAATAGAAAGGTAGACTTGCTGACCACTTAATGTGCTACACCTCACCTCAGCGGTTCAGCAACTCAATCTAATGTAAAAGATGTGATAAATTCGCACTGGCTTTGTCTTAAAAGAGTGACCGTAATCTGTCTCCCCCTAGTGACCGCCTGGCGCTCCTGCAGGTCAGGTCCATCCTGCAGCACCTGGGGCTGGACAGCACGTGTGATGACAGTATCGTAGTCAAGGAGGTGTGTGGCGCCGTGTCTCACCGTGCAGCTCAGCTCTGCGGAGCCGGAATGGCCGCTGTGGTTGAGAAGATCCGAGAGAACCGCGGGCTGGCCACCATGGACATCACCGTGGGGGTGGACGGAACACTCTACAAGCTCCACCCACAGTGAGTACACAGGTCTAAGTCATATCCTGACTCCACACAGACACAGAGTTATTCAAAAGACTCAGTGTGTAATTAATGACACGCAAATAAGCAGCATAGAGGATTCATGTTGAAAAGGTTCTTCTTTTTCCTAATGATAACTTCTGTTCTTCTTCTATAGTTTCTCCAGAGTGCTCCAGGAGACCGTCAAGGCCCTGGCGCCACAGTGTGAGGTCAACTTTGTCCTATCAGAGGACGGCAGTGGGAAAGGTGCTGCCCTCATCACCGCAGTAGCACGTCAGTCCTGTCGGGAGACATAACACAAAACAAGAGACTGCATTACGTGACTATGTTACACCACATAGTTTCTAGCAAAATACAACTTGTGACTGCAATGTAAGCTGTTCAATTATGACTGGAAACAGGTGTGACATGGGATCAATATTCTCTGTCAAAGGGCTGGCCAGGACTGTCTAGATGATCATTTAATTTGTATTCTGATCACTTGTTATATTTCCTTAAAATATCATTGATTTTGACTGGACACATACTGTAGATACGAAGGGAGGACACAAAGAGGCTGAGCGAGAGAAGAGAGAGAGAGAGAGAAAAGTGGATGCAGTCAGGAGCTGTGGGGGAAGATGTGGAGGAATGGAATGGATCAGAGCTGGTCAGATTAGAATGTCCTGATAACACTGTTGAGCTTTTGTCACAGTATGGTGGGAGGAATTGCACGAACTCATTCCTGTCAAAGATGTTTTCGAAATGATTATGCAAAAAAAAGAGAAAATTGTTTGATAAGTTGTTTCAAAAATGTTATTTTAGTTATAAAATTGTTATGGATGTCAAAATCAAGCGCTCCATCCCATCCAGGAAATATGACTTTGGGAAAACCACTTATTGAACAATTGTCCTTTCTTCAGTACAAACATTTCATAGGCTATGCCATAGGCTGTGTAAGTGTGTTGAGTATGAGTGCCAGTTTCATAGAAGGAACTATTTTTATATTTACTATATTAATATTTTGTATAGTGTCATACACTACAGTATTTTTCAAACCAGCAGACGTTCCAGTCTATTAAAATATCTGTGAAAGAAAATGATCCTCAGTTTTCTTTTTTTGGGTGGTCTTACTTCTGATAGCAACATTTAACATGTGCTCCATCCAGTCCAGCAGTGTTTAGGAAGCAGGCTAATCTGAGTCAGGGGGATTATTGGTAGCCAAGCAGATCAGATGGAGGTGACGTCACCAGGACAACAGCAGGCACACTGGGATAGGCTGACTCATCTCCATAATCCCCCTTAGATGTACCAGCAGCGACCTAGCCTGCACACACACACATGTAAGCACACACATACATGCAAACACAAACACACACGCTCCAGTGCTGCTATTGCCCATACTGAGAGGCTGGGTTGACCTGCCTGTACATACACATATACACACACAAATATACGATATTCTAACCAATTTGTGGGGTTTTGACATTTTTCTTTACTTATCTATTTCTTCGAATGAGTCAGTACTTTTCCAAGGTGTACAACAAAAATGCCAATCTCTCCCATTCATTTGGAATTCAAGTTCCTTGTTTGTTATGTGGCAACAATACGAGCTTTGAGTCAGAGATATCACAATGGCATGAGCATAACTGGTTCTGACGGGCCTGAAGAAAGGGACCTGCACTGGTCCGATGCCGTGGTCAGCATTGGTCACAGTCCGATTACATAAGAACCGTTTCTTAAACCTTGATCAATCCTAAACTGGAGAAGTGAGTGAGTGTGTGCCACTGGCTGTGGGATTACCTCACATTCAGGAAGAGGAGGCTGCCTGCCCAGCTATGGAGGGAGAGGAGGACACAGTACCACATGCTACTGTACGTACTGTACCGCTGTATTTGTATGGAGACTGCATTTAGAAGTGTTTTGTTTAGTTACATTGAATTCATCGGAAATGTAGTGCTAGCTGCTTCATTTGATTAGTTACTATTGTTTAAGTCTTTTGTAGCATTGTGCAATTATGTGTTTTATTCAACACTAATTTAAGTGTAATGAGACATAGAACTGTACTATTTGTTCACGCCAAAATTAGAGTAGAAAATACTTGTGTGAGAAACACGTAATTGTTTAGGTATACAGAATAACAGATCAAATACACCCAACGTCTGGCTACAACATCCAAGCCACTGGTTATCCCTAAATATCTTAGATTAAGTACAGAACAATAGTCCTCCTACTATCCACTGTGTCAACATTACATTTACATTTACATTTAGTCATTTAGCAGACGCTCTTATCCAGAGCGACTTACAGTAAGTACAGGGACATTCCCCCGAGGCAAGTAGGGTGAAGTGCCTTGCCCAAGGACACAACGTCAGTTGGCATGACCGGGAATTGAACTGGCAACCTTCGGATTACTAGCCCGATTCCCTCACCGCTCAGCCACCTGACTCCCTGACCATATGCATTATGTCAACATAATGCATATGGTCTCCATGGTGACTGTACCTACAACATACAGGACGTTATCGCAATGCAAATTTTATTGCCTGGGATGCAGCATTGATTATGAACAGCTGGTCATTATAATGGACTATATCCACACTCACGCTGGTGATGACATACTTTGAATCTAAAACAGTGTGATGGATTAAGTATTTAATATGTTGACTGACCTGAATGCTGTGCATCCCTTGTCCACATCTTGCCTACTCTTGACTATCACAGTCCCCACAAAGTATTGTATTTAGTATTTAGTATGTTTTTGCATCTGAACATCTGAACACTGGCAGGACCTATCCTTTTATAAATGTCTTAACAGTTTTTAATGATAATTAATGGTAGTATAAACCATCCTACAGCCAATACCACAAGTATGTACTGAAGCCTCCTTAGGCTGTGTGGAATGGGGAGAGGGCTCTGGTGAATGTTCTATTCATGGGTGATGACAGACAGCTGCTGTGTTCTGCCCAGCTGAGGTAACGTCTATCACGATACCTCTCACACAGACTGTCTTACTGCTGTACACCAGAGTCACTTTCACGCATGCAGACAGCCTCTCTTAATCAGGCACGTGAGGGTGTTGCTGTGCTACCATTACTCAGCAAAATTTGCGGTGACCCTGGGAGAGAAAGCTGAGAAGGGGGGAAAGAAGGAGGAGAAATATGTGTGTGGGTTTGAGTGTGTGTGTGTGTGTGTGTGTGTGTGGGAGAGAGAGTCTTACAGAGGTGACATAAGGACATACAAGCCCCATTGAGCATGAGCAGCAGTTTGTAAGCTGACCTCTCAGCGTCTCTTCCGCTCTCTGACACGCCCTCTTCCCAAGAACCTGAGAGTCATCACTGCACACAGGGGACATGATGAAACTGTGTGCTTCCCTGTCTAAACCATTGTAAAATAAGGCACCACACAGGATTGTCTAAACTACTCCTCCTTCACTCTCCTTAACTTCACTTCCTCCCTCCCAGTCTCCCTCCCTCCTCTTCCTGAGCTCAGTGGGGTAGCTCTCCTGGGAGGCCACAGCTCTAAGATACTAGCCTATCACAGCAGGGCTCAGCACAGCCCCTGACAACCTGTCCAATCAGAGCCGGGAAAGAGGGCAGGGCTTAGCTACAGTTCCCCATCCAGTAACCACCCCCCCTTTTCTCCACCCCACCCCACTCTTAGTGCTGCCTCTCTCTCTCTATCTCACTCTCTCTGTCTCTCTGTCTCTCTGTCTCTCGCTCTCTCACTCTCCCACTCTATGTGACTCAACTTACTGCCTCTCCTACTTCCTGGACTCACACACACACACACGCACACAGAGAAAGAGAGAGGCTACAGAAGCGTGGAGTTCCCAACATCTCTATAGGCCTTGTTTGGATTAAACCCAGAAGCTTTTCATACATCATCGAAGACAGAGAGAACCAGACACATCAGTATATCTTTTTTTTCCTTTCTTTTTCTTGTTCTTCACTTGTTTGTGGCACCTGGGTGGGACAGGATGATAGCTGCTCAGCTGCTGGCCTACTATTTTACTGAGCTGAAGGATGATCAGGTCAAAAGGGTGAGTAGTTGTAGAGTGAGAGCTGCCAGAATAACAACCTCCTAGAACCATGGACAAACACAGAACCTTTCTGCCTACCTATATGCCGGCCTAACTGCCTTCATGCCTATTTACCATCCTCGCTCCCAAAAATAGGCCGGCTTTGAGCCTTGAAGCCCTGGCCATGTGACCACAGATAACGGTTTAAGGCTTAGCTAAAAGTATAGACATTATACTAGCGGAGATAACTTAGTCGTAGATGTCATGAACCGATGAATATATTAGGACCAAATGATGTACCAGCAGCTTTGTGGGGCAGCTCAAGTCCTCTGGCCCAGCCTGTGGCCTGTCTACCCAGTCTGTCCTGCCTCCACTGCAGTGTCCTTGAGAGCAGGATGTGTGTGTGAAACTGTGATAGTGACAGGGAGCACAGCCCGGGAACATCAACACTGGGACGAGGTAGAGTTTTAATCTCCATGGCTCAGTGGAACCAGGTTGTGTGTTCATAACACAAAGAAAGCCCCGGAGAATATACCCCCCACCACACATAGGCAGCAGCATGTGTTGAGCGAGTCAGGTTTCAGCCTTTAAATGACATTGTACCTCACCCGCTCTCCCCCTGCGTGCTTCCAGGGACTGTGTTGCTGTTTTAAATTTCAGTCTGTCATTGTTGAGAGGAGAAGGAATGCAAACAGAGATGAGGTTGAAACTACCCCAGAGCAGAGCCGCTCTCCTCTCTTCTGCCTGGCTTTGACAGTCAGGAAATAGCCCTTCGCTATGCTCAAAAAACAGTTACTTACTGACAACATTCCCCCGTGTACTATAACACAATTGTAGATTATCAAGAATGAACTAAAGAGTTTAAGAAGATTTGAAAATTGCTTACCCAGGCCAAATAAAATGGATGTACACGGTATACATGTTAGTGATCCTCCTTTCAGCTGACTGACTGTGTGTGCTGGTCGGTCCTATCAGAAATAGGAGCTAAGCTTTCGAGACTAGGAATTCTCAAATTCGAATTATCACGTCCGGCTGGGCTTTGTAATGTATCCTGGTCACAAATCCTGTCATGGTTGGAGTGTGTTTTGTTCACCAACAAAAGCTTAGTACTCGGTAGCGGCTTGTGACATTTGAGGTAACCTTGAAAAGCATGAAACTGGTTTTACACAATACCTCGTTCCTCATGTGAGTTAGATGCAGTCTCAGTGGAACACTCAGAAACGAAGACAGTGTCCAGAGAAAAGGAATGTGTGTTTGCATGGCGGCCTGCCCACCTGCCTGCATTCATCCATTTGCACTAATTAGAATGACACGTGAGTCAGGGACATCAGCATTGAGGACGTGCTGATAGGCCACACTCGGCCAGTCAAACAGGAAGTGTAACAGACAGGAACTAGCAGGGAGAATTAGCTTAGCTGCTCCATGATAGTTATGTTATATATCTTTTCTTCCACTCCAGGGGGGGACAGTTTGTCGCCATCACATCAATTGGTGATTCTTTCCACTCCGGCAACCACGTTACAGAACCTTAGGAAAAATATAATGTAGAAGATATGTGAGGGTCTTACAGGGGAAACATAAGGCCACTAGTCAGCTCTATGTGTCTATTTCTATTCAACAGTCATTACGTTATGAATGTTTCACCTCACTGAGCAGCCTCTTCTCGTAAAGGCTAGAGACAGAGACACACCCAGCTCTGTAGCTGCTGCTACTAGTGTACACACATCTAATACAACGACAGAAGGGCAATATCCCTGTAATAACTCTTTACGCCTGTCTTTATTGCTTTAAGTGTACTAAGACATGGACATGCATAAGCATGGTATCTACAACACAAATGCTTGGAGGACATTAATCCAATGGTGTGTAATATGACTCAAAGAGGATGTCAGGTTGATGTGTAACCAGTGGAGGAGGAAGTGCCTAAATTCCTCTGTGGTAAATGTTGCTAGAATGAGTAACAGCAAATTGATGTTGAGTAACAATGGATTCCTGCATGTGTGGTGAGTAATGTGTGTTAAAGTTGCAGAAGGTACAGGACATCCTCACAGTACTGTTGGCTGTTGGTCAAATTTCAAATGTCGTATAGAGGGCAGTCTCAGTCTTCAGTCTGGAAAGCCACGGGGCCCGTGAACCCTGATGGTCCTGCCCTCTGTCTGAGCTGTCTAACATGACTTAAACTGCAGCCAACTACTGTAGACAACCATGACCAAGATCTTGAATCATTTCTTTAATAATACGTCATGTGTGTGTGTGCATGTCATGCTATTGTTGATGCTGAGGTGCATGTGTGTGTTTTTCAGATCGACAAGTATCTGTACTCCATGCGGTTCTCAGATGAGACTCTCCTGGACATCATGGCCCGGTTCAAGAGGCAGCTGCAGAACGGACTGGGGGGTGACACCAACCCCACAGCCACCGTCAAGATGCTGCCCACCTTCGTCAGGTCCATACCCGACGGCTCAGGTCAGAACCCGGACCCCCGTGGTCCACCAGCTGATGGTCTCTGCCTCGTTCTCATGACGTGACAAATTTTATATCCCGATTGGGGGCGAGCAGTGTTACCATAGAAAAACACTTTCTCTATCAAGTTACAGCAGTCGGTACTTTATTATGTCAGCATGTTTGTATGTCAGCAGAAATCAGATGATCAGCAGTCATTTGAGACTCCCGCTCT
Organism: Osmerus eperlanus; assembly: GCF_963692335.1. Lineage (NCBI taxonomy): Eukaryota > Metazoa > Chordata > Actinopteri > Osmeriformes > Osmeridae > Osmerus > Osmerus eperlanus. The sequence continues at coordinate 17,098,267 of NC_085023.1, forward strand.
TTAGATTGTGTTACCTGTCTATTTGTAATTGCGGCAGAAGAGTTGACCTGTCACCACCTATGAGGAAGAAAGACACTCTCCCAAATCTCTGTTCATTTCTGATGAGGTTGCACAGAGCCTTTGCTCTGGCCTTTGCTGTCTTTGCTTGTGTTAACATGTTCTCCTGGAGGAGATGTGTCCTGTTTTGGAATGTTAGCCCGCTGTAGTTCTGCCCCAACACACCTGGCAGTACAGTGGATACATAAGATGTGAAGCAACAAAACTGAGCTATGTCTGTGAACACACGTAGTGGAATCTGTGAAAGGAGTTTTTCCAGTTTGCTCCTTACAGACAGTATGTTCCCCAACTCTGCCTTCTTCAGTGTTTTACAAGTCTATAATCTGTCTTTCGAACCTCAGTAAGAAACCTGCATCAATGCCAGTGCTCTTGTAATCCTGCAACCCCCCCCCCCCCCCCGCCCCCCTCCACACACACACACAAATACAATCAGTCCTGTTTTAGACCCACGAAGATAAATCAGTATCAGTCCCTATTAGCTGGGTTTATGTGTTTCCCAGCTGAGTTTATAGCTGTCCATAAATAAACCTTAGAGAGACCAAATTACCCCTCTGTGCCCTGCTGCTGTCTTGGAGCTCCTAATATACAGTTGTGTTAATCCCATATCACAGTAAATAACATGCTACGAACACAAGTATAGTGTTTTACATACTTGATAAACTGCAAGAATGAGAATTTAGTCATTTACATCCCAGAGGTGAGGATAGAGCCAGCATAGTAATGAGACTTTTCAGACTGCTGCCAAGGCACACAGGAGCTGTGACCGTGTGGATTAATCTATGCCTGATAATGGGCAATTCTTATCTCCTTTGGACCAAACGCAATCCATTATCAGGCCTATTAAGGAATTCCTCAAAGTGTGTGTTTGTGTGTGTGTGAGAGAGAGTGAGTGAGTGAAACAGTGTGTGTGTGTGTGTGTGAGAGAGAGAGAGAGAGAGAGAGAGAGAGAGAGAGAGAGAGAGAGAGAGAGATAGAGAGAGAGAGAGAGAGAGAGAGAGAGAGAGAGAGAGAGAGAGAGAGAGAGAGAGAAATATAAATGTGATTTATTTGGTAGAAGGCGTTGACTTAAATATTATTGACCTCCTCAGTCTAACAAGATAACTGGTTCCACACTTAAATTATGGCTTTAATTGTGTCCTCATTCTTGAGAAATAAAAATGTATTCACAGAGAAGTTAATGTTTTTACACTGAAGCTGCCAGAAGGGTTTTCCAACTGACACCTGACATACTACACATAGTTGACAGAACAAAGGGAACCTTATTCAAACAAGACTGTGAATAGGACTATGCAGAGTTCATTAGGTTTGTCTGCAGCTCCAAAGCTCTAATGTTGTCCTTGTACTATCGGTCAATATTGAACACAATTTTTACTTTTAGAATGATATACATGTTAGCATAGTCGGGTTGGTCTGACCAGACACCATACCATTCCACCTCTATGGGCAAAAGTCTCTCTTACGACTCTGGCCCTATTTGTGTAGCCTCACTGTATAATTTCACTGTTGAATAATTGGAAGTACTGTGTGTGTGACAGAGAGGGGAGACTTCATTGCTCTGGATCTGGGGGGCTCCAATTTCCGCATCCTGAGGGTGAAGGTGTCCGATGAGAAGAAGCAGACGGTGCAGATGGAGAGCCAGATCTACGACACGCCTGAAGACATCATGCATGGCAGCGGCACGCGGGTACTCAAACACACACACAGACACACACACAAACACACACAGACTCAGACTCACACACTCATAACACTGGTCAAACAGCAGTCGTCTTTGTGTTTAATGAGTCAGAGTTTACAATGTCACATCCAAACAACGACTAACGGGTTGTTGTGAATGTGTTCTTTTCACTCAAAAGCTGTTTGACCACGTAGCAGAGTGTCTTGGGAATTTCATGGAGAAACAGAAGATCAAAGACAAGAAACTTCCTGTTGGCTTCACCTTCTCGTTCCCATGTCAACAGACCAAACTGAATGAGGTAGTCTAATTCAGCCACTTGTGGATTATTCTCACTGTACATGTGTTACTGCATTGGCAACCTCTTTCCATTTACTAATTTTTGTCTGTCTGTCCACAGGGATATCTGTTGTCTTGGACCAAACGTTTCAAAGCCAATGGTGTGGAGGGGATGGATGTAGTCAAGCTGCTGAATAAAGCCATCAAAAAACGAGGGGTAGGGTTCGTCTCTTTCTGCTCTCCATTACAATGACTGTCATTGAAAATAACGAGCCGGTCCTATTAGTCCCTCTATTATTTAACGACCTCCTTGTTGTGGCATGACAGTGCTCGTTAGCTTGTTTTGTCTTGGATTTGCAATGGTGAACATGTATAGCCTAGCTTTGGTGTGACGACCAGTCTGTGTGTTCTAGGACTATGATGCAGACATCATGGCCGTGGTGAACGACACGGTGGGAACCATGATGACGTGTGGCTTCGACGACCAGCGTTGTGAAGTTGGGATGATCATCGGTACGAAACACCCTAACCTCAGACTGTCCAAGAATAGAAGCCACAAATTAGCAAACAACTAGGCAGGCACAGTGAACACAGTACTCAAGTGTGTGTGTGTGTGTGCCCAGGTACGGGCACCAATGCGTGCTACATGGAGGAGCTGAGGCACATTGATCTGGTGGAGGGGGATGAGGGCAGGATGTGCATCAACACAGAGTGGGGTGCCTTCGGGGATGATGGGATGTTGGAAGACATAAGGACAGAGTTTGACAGAGAGATCGACAGGGGCTCCCTCAACCCTGGAAAACAGCTGTATGTTCCGCAGCACATAGGTTACAGTAAATACAGTGTGTGACATGACATGTACGCAGTGATGCGGAAATAGGTATCCCTAAACACCACGGGAAAGAGTGACCCGGTGCCTGTGTGTGTGTGTGGTGTTTGAGGTTTGAGAAGATGGTGAGTGGGATGTACTTGGGGGAGCTGGTGAGACTGATCCTGGTGAAGATGGCCAAGGAAGGACTGCTGTTTGAAGGGAGGATAACCCCAGAGCTGCTCACCAAGGACAAGATTGAAACCAAGCACGTCTCTGCCATCGAAAAGTAAGTTCCAACCGTCATCCTTTGCAGTGGTCTGATCTAGATATGTAGCTGGTGTGGATTGGATTAATGTCAATTGGAGAAGGGGAGTATGCATCCTTGTCTCCTTGGTGTAACGGTAGCTGCGCTGCGTCTCTGTCCCTGCAGGACTAAGGAGGGCTTGACCAAGGCCAAGGAGATCCTGACCCGCCTAGGGGTGGAGCCATCCTCCGACGACTGCATCGCCGTCCAGCACGTCTGCGCCATCGTCTCCTTCCGCTCCGCCAGCCTGATCGCCGCCACCCTGGGCGCCATCCTCACCCGCCTGAAGGAAAACAGGGGTGTGGGTCGTCTTCGCACCACTGTGGGCATTGACGGATCCCTGTACAAGATGCACCCACAGTGAGTGGTACCCAGAGCTCTCTGGAGGATCCTTGTTTGGGTCTTATCTCCCATAAAGAACCAGACTAAAGTTACTTAGTGTTGCTTTGCTTTTAGTAATTTGTCTATGTATGAACATCAATCTCACAGGTAAAGACAGTTTCACGAAAATATCAATAGTTTGAGTATTTACAACTCTGTGAGAGTACATAGAACTTAAATGAGACCTGTCCTGTGAGTCGTTGAGAGGCTGTGATGATTACATTTACATGACGCTCTTATCCAGAGCCTTACAGTAAGTACAGGGACATTCCCCCGAGGCAAGTAGGGTGAAGTGCCTTGCCCAAGGACACAACGTCAGTTGGCATGACCGGGAATCGAACTGGCAACCTTCGGATTACTAGCCCAATTCCCTAACCGCTCAGCCACCTGATTAAGACCTAACCCCCACCCGCAATCCCCCTCCCCTTCAGGTACTCTCGCCGACTCCACAAAACGGTCCGCCGACTGATCCCAGACACCGACGTGCGTTTCCTGCTCTCTGAAAGTGGCAGTAGCAAAGGGGCTGCCATGGTAACAGCTGTGGCCTACCGATTAGCTGACCAGTCTCGTCAGATAGTCCAGACGCTGTCGGAGTTCCACTTGACTACAGAGCAGCTGCTGGAGGTGAAGAAGAGGATGAGGACGGAGATGGATATCGGCCTGGCCAAGAACACGCAGGACAAGGCCACAGTCAAGATGCTACCCAGTTTTGTACGCAGCACACCTGATGGCACAGGTAACCAATAGTAGACCTGTGCTCCAAAACTCAGCCCACAGTCAGTCAATGCTATGTCACACATGTGACATCTCCTGCCTGGGAGAGACTTTGGCAACTTCAGGCAAGATATGAACCGAGTACCTGGCCTATCTGCACTACTCTATCTGTAGTGCAGGGCTGTGCCTGGTCGTAACACCTGGCTGTATGAGGCTGTATCACCTGAAGCTGTATCACCTGAGGCTATATCACCTGAGGCTGTATCACCTGAGGCTGTATCACCTGAGGCTGTATCACCTGAGTCTCCAGAAACAGATAAGGCCCAGGGATCACCTCCTCTAGCAGAACAGGTCCTTACCTGGGTTCTTGCGAGAATGCTTCTTAGCTGTCCGCAGTGAGGTGGCGTAATCCTGGCCTCTATCCACAGAGGCACATGACATTATGCATTCAAGAGGCTTACCTCACATTGCCCTAATTAAGGTCAGAGAGTTTTTAAGGAGACAGGACCACAGGACCTCCCTCGCTCATCCATTTATTTTAATTGATTAATATAGACAACCTCAGAGTGATTGACAGCATTCTTCACCAATTGCAACCCCGCTAATTCTGTTTCTTGTCATATAGAGAATGGGGACTTCCTGGCGTTGGATCTGGGTGGCACCAACTTCCGGGTATTGTTGGTGAAGATCCGCAGTGGAAAGAGGAGGACAGTGGAGATGCACAACAAGATCTATGCCATCCCCATGGAGGTGATGCAGGGCACTGGAGAAGAGGTGAGAGGTCACTGAACACGGAACACACAAACCCATATTGAAATGTTTAATTTCCTGACACAGCATGAAGTCTGTAAGCACCCAATGGTGAATACTTAAATATATACTAAACCGACAGTCATTCTTATAGTAGCTATTGAATGTGTTCATGTGTAAACCTCAGTATAATTTGTTAAAATTTGTGAATTGTTTCCATGCAGCTATTTGACCACATAGTTCAGTGTATTTCTGACTTCCTGGACTACATGGGGATGAAGAACACCCGTCTTCCTCTGGGCTTCACTTTCTCCTTCCCCTGTCAGCAGACCAGTTTGGACGCTGTAAGAACCACCACTTCCTGTCTGATAGCCTTTCATTTCCTGTGACTTGTGCGGGATAAAGAGGGAATCTAGGCATTTTGTTGGTTTGTTGTAGTGTGTGTGTGTTCGTCTCCAACATACAGTAACTGGTTCATTTGTTTGCACAGGGCGTCCTGTTAACATGGACCAAGGGTTTCAAGGCAACAGACTGTGAAGGAGAGGATGTGGTGGGGCTGCTCAGGGAGGGCATCAAGAGGAGAGAGGTAAGAGAGGCTCCGTCAGAACACACTGAGGTACTCGCCATGGATAAAGAAGTATCCATCTATGTGTCGGTGTGTTTCTCTAGGAGTTTGACCTGGATGTTGTGGCCATAGTGAATGACACAGTAGGAACCATGATGACATGCGCTTACGAGGAGGACACCTGTGAGGTCGGACTGATTGCAGGTCAGTAAATATCCTAGCAACATCTTGGTAAATACAAGCTTCTCCCTAAAACTGCGAACTTCTTATCCATGATTCTTTACCGTACTTTCTATATGCACTATTTGTGTGTCAATTTGGATGAAAGAGTCAAATTAATCAAATGTTCAATGAAGTCGACTATATCTGCAATCTTATCTGGCAATAAGACTTGATAAACACTTGTCGAAGTAAAGTAAAAGACCTCCATCATTCCTCTAAGTTGAAAGGCTACCGCTGTTGTCACCCAAACACTGTTGCGTGTGTGTTTCAGGGACGGGCAGCAATGCCTGCTACATGGAAGAGATGAGGAACATTGAGACGGTGGAGGGCGACGAGGGGAGGATGTGTATCAACATGGAGTGGGGCGCGTTCGGGGACAACGGCTGTCTGGATGACATGAGGACAGAGTATGACAGGGCAGTGGACGAACTCTCTCTCAACCCCGGCAAACAAAGGTGAGAAGGGCCAACGTCACATCCTTATCCTTCATCTCCTAACACACCATCTACCTGATGGTTGTTAAATATGATTAATGAAATAAGGTGAATCCTCCCCATGTCCTCTTTCTGTGGGTCAGGTATGAGAAGATGTGCAGTGGGATGTACCTGGGGGAGATCGTCAGGAACATCCTGATCGACCTGACCAAACGGGGCTTCCTGTTCAGAGGACAGATATCAGAGACCCTGAAGACTAGGGGCATCTTTGAGACCAAGTTTCTTTCCCAGATAGAGAGGTATCATATATATACATTGATTGATTGAGTGATTATGTGCTGTTATTTATTTTCTTATAGTTCTGGATTAAGATGCACATTGGTTTTATTTTAACATCTGCTATCTGTCTCCCCCTAGTGACCGCCTGGCGCTCCTGCAGGTCAGGTCCATCCTGCAGCACCTGGGGCTGGACAGCACGTGTGATGACAGTATCATAGTCAAGGAGGTGTGTGGTGTCGTGTCTCACCGCGCAGCTCAAATCTGCGGAGCCGGAATGGCCGCTGTCGTCGACAAGATCCGAGAGAACCGCGGGCTGGCCACCATGGACATCACCGTGGGGGTGGACGGAACCCTCTACAAGCTCCACCCACAGTGAGTAGAGGTCCATTAAGGCAGAAGTGAGAGTTCCTCTGTCACATCAGTCATGTCAGGAATGTGAGAAGTGAGAGATATTGAGAGCGCTTCTCGTGTGCCCCTGCAGCTTCTCCAAGATCATGCACAAGACGGTGAAGGAACTGGCTCCTCAGTGCAACGTGAACTTCCTGTTGTCAGAGGATGGGAGTGGGAAGGGAGCAGCCTTGATCACTGCTGTGGGCTGTCGCATGAGGCAGCAGGAACAGCGAAGCTGAAGGCATTGAACGCACACTCACACAAACTCACAAACACGTCACACATTCTCACCCTATGCCAGACTCTTGACCATCAATCAGCGCACTCCAGACGCCTCTGATCAAAACATACTTATTACCTTGGGGTGTGTGCCTCCGTGGATGCGTGTATTTGTGCTGATCAAGCTTTAACTACTGTCGCTTCTTCTGCTGCTCTTGCCAGTCTTCTGCTGTGTTTGTTTATATGTTAGTATTTTAGTAAGTGTGTGTGTATGTGTGTATGTATGGTTGTATGTGTGTGTAATATGCATTGTAACAAGGGACACAGAGGGTTCTGTGTTTTAGTTTTGAATTTAAGACATAAAACTTCTATTTTCTGTATGTATATTAGCAAAAAAGGGAATATTGTTAATTAAAGTTTCTAATTCCTTGCCCGGGTATATACGTACACAAACATTATGTTATTTATCTTCTTTTTTTACCACATCAATGTCTTGTCATCATGACAGCTTGAGGATATTCATGAGGTTGGGTATGTCACTGAATCTCACCGAAATGTGAGATATATTCTCAACAAGGGGTCCTTATGTATATTTTTTCATGATGTTGAATTTATGTACTTAATCTCTCCTGGGGTAGTTATGAAAACACCTTTAAATGTCAAAAATAGGCTTTCTGCAGTCTTGCAGAACTGGCTGAACCACTTCTGCAAGTCTATATCTTTAAATTAGGAGTTAGGATGCACTTGCTACAGCAACATGGAACCAATCAAGTTGTCCCCAAAAGTGCACCTTGAGTATTCCAAATATTAAATTGGTTTAATATTGCCACTAGATGCCACTTGTTTCACAGTGGCATCTAGCGAAACAAAAAGTTATATAAAAATTATATGTGTTTATCAACCAAAAATGAAATGTCATGTGTGTCATGCATCGAGCGTCCGTTAGCTTTCCCGAGCCCATAACCATTACAAGACTGGAAGCCACAACCTGCTGTTGTAGTTGATGATGTCAAAGGATGAATGCATGCCTTATATGGTGTCATCAAATGTAAACTTTAAAGTGTTTTAAAGTGCACTACTCGTGGCCCAGGAACCATAAAAATTATACCAAGGAATTTAATACATTTTATTTTGATGTGAAACTTAATATATGTATGTTGCTACTCATCATTGAGCACCTACATTTTACCTTGGTAATATTAAATTCCACCTCTTCTTTTAACATCTGTTTAAGTGGTAATGATTATTTTTTATAGTGTTGTGCACAAAGAATATACTCTTGACAAGGTTGTTTGCCAGTACAGTACAATTTACACATAACCAGCTTTTTATACTACAGTGGTTCACAGTAATTCACAACACTATATCTTACTCTGTATGAACATATTATTAAACAACACTTGATTTGAATTACTTTCAAAGTTATGTTAACTGTACAACTGCCCTATAAAGACAGCAATATTTAACGTTCACAACCTACACAACAGCAATGCCCTGTATTGTAGCAATACAGAAATAACAGTGTATATCTTCTAAGCACATGTATTGTTACTATGGCACACACATAGATGTTCAAATGTTTCGTAACACTGCACAATCCTGCCGATTCACTGTATTGGTAGACCTGAACTGTGTCCCCCCCCCTTGCCAACAACTACCCCCCCCCCAAAAAAACCCCCAACCCCCACACACCTACACACACACCTACACAACAAAGAAACACACATACTGACATCGATTACTGTAAGATCCAATAGTTCCCTATTACCATGTAGGTGCTGCTGGGACTCACTGGTTGACAGAACTATGAATTCCACCTCTCAAACAGGGTTATCTCTTTCCTATGTCTGTTGCTTTTGTGAAGAGTTCATAAATGTTGGTTACCCAGCACAAATTCAATCTTGACAGTTTTTGATTTGATCTTGACACTTTAGATGGAGGTGTTATCAGTGGAGACAAACCAGGAGAATTTCCCTTAGGAGATTCGGTTGAAAGGGAGGCTGTTCAACTCACAGTGGAGGTGAATAATACACTGTATTATTGTGGTGTGGAACAGCTCAGAATGTGCAGCAGCTTTCAGACTCTATCTATATCTCAGTGATCTAATGGAACCTGAACCACAGTTTGCGCTGCTAGTTCATATATTATATTTTACAAAGCCTAGTGACACACAACAGCACCGCAACATTACTGCATCTGCAAGGCTAATAAGGCTTGGTGCTAATGCCGTGGGACAGTTCTACATACCCCAGTTCCTATCGATTTCCATTAACCACTGTTCAGTGCTCTATGTGTCTGTATCTTGTCAGCTTGACTGTGTTTGAGCATTCATGTTTGGACAATTTGACAACAAAAATAAAGTAGTGGTTAGGGTTTTGATGACTGACAACATTTGGACTTCCCAAATGTTAAGCCCTGATGTGTTCCGATTGCTAACCTCAGGCCTTGATGAGTTTGTATTGGCTGTCCTCTTGCCCTGCGGAGCTTGGGGGGACAACAGTGCTGGGAGTGTCAGTGCGGTAACTGCGTGTCATGGTCATCCTGAATGTGTGTGTGTGCTGCAGCTCCATCTTGTCCTCTTCCGACAAGGTGATGAAAGGGCACCAGCTGAACGCATGTCGGAACCCTGAACGGAACCTGGAAAAACACACCAGTGGTGAGCCTTGAATGTACATATGTGTGTCTTTAACTCGGAGTGGCGAAGTACATGCATGTGTGTTTGGGGATGTGTATGGCGATGCTTTCAGGTCTGGCTCTGTGTGCATGTGTCTGTGACCACCTACCTCTGGTTGAGGCAGCAGTAAATGATGGGGTTGTACATGGTGGAGCTCATAGCCAGCCAGAAAATTGACAGATAGACCTGCTGGATATACTGCTGCTTGTAAATATCTTTGTTGAAGATGGCCAGGATAAAGTAGAGGTGGTAAGGCAGCCAGCAGAGTGCAAAGGTCACCACCACCACCATCATCATCTTTACAACCTTAAGACAAACAAATCAACCAACACAACACAATGTCAATATACTGTAATGATCCCTGATAATGGGGTGGCTGTGCAGCCACTGAATGAACACACAACCTGTGCATGTGTGTGTGTGTGTGTGTGTGTGTGTGTGTGTGTGTGTGTGTATGTACCTTGCGTTTGGCCTGGATCTGGTTTTGGTAGTGGTCAGATGCCTCTCCAGGGATCTTACTGCCCCACAGGGTCTGACCTATTAGACTGTAGGTCACCAGCATCACCAACAGGGGGAGCAAGTAGATGAGGATGATCACAGCAATTTGGTATCTAGGTGGACAGGGACACAAGATCTTAATGCATATAGAAGCACACAGGCAAGGCGGATCACTACAAATTCTCACTGTAGTAAGAAAGTATTATGTTTCTTTACATGTGTTTGTAAGTCTTTATGTCGGTTCATTTGTGGGCCTGCACTTTCCTGACTACAGTGTTTGTTCATGTTTATGTATGTGTGCATAGGTTTTTTTTGTTTTGGGTGATCCCACAAATGTGACATTTTTCATAATGAAAAAAATCTGTAGGGCTTGATATCATTTAGCGTTAAATTTAAGTTAAAAAAGTTTACATTTCAAACATTACAAAAATTATATATATGGATGATAGCAAAAGAAATCTTCAGAATCTTTGGATTTTGACATTTTAGGGAAACCCCGAGAACTACAGGTAATCTCAAACACATGGTGGTGTGTATGTGTGTGCATATCTTACGTGAGGTGGTGTTTGCCTCCGTAGTCATCAGGCCAATCCACCATACAGACAGTGCGGGGGTAGTAGAACCTGGTGATGGAGTAGAAGCACTGGGGAAACGCCAGTGAGAATGCCACAGCCCAGATCAGACCAATCACCACTTTGGTGGAAGTGGAGGAGAGGCGAGGCTTCAGGGGATGGATAATGGCCATGTATCTAAAGGGTGTAGAAGCAGGAAGAGGTCAGGATGAAAGAAAGGCGTCAGGGTAAGATTGAATGGGTCATGGAGGGTTAGAGAGATGGAAAGGGTGCTACTCATTATCCTACAAAAGACACGTGTAAGGTACTCTAGACCAAAAAAAGTGCCAGAAACAACAGTCAAAGCTGTGTGTGCTGGACACCCACTCAATACAAGATGGTTGCCATGAACTTTTAATTGAGTAAATCATTTACAGCTGTATGCGGAGTGTACCAGATTATACATTTGAGCGGAATGGACTGATAGGAAATGATACAGTACGGGTTTGTGACTCAATCCTTTTAATGTATTGAGCAAGTGTTCAGGATTCTGAGAATGACTGCTGTTCAGTTAGAGTGGACTGATTCTAATCCTCTGGTGATCAAGAGTGAGCACAAGAGGACATTGGAGGGGACAAGCAATATCATGATAATATAGCTGTATGGTTACTAAACCCTTTCATAAATTCAATCTCACAGGGAGCAGGTCAATGTTTCCAAATTCAAACTTCAACTTTGAATGAGAGATGTCAGATGCTATTAAACATAATCAAGGTATCTTCATCATCGATTAACGAAACATTTATTGTTACAGACTGGCTCGCCCTTGTCCACGCGCTCCCACCAGGGAAACAGGGAGACTAAAATGTGATGATGCGTAAAGTTATGGCATCATATAAAGACGCAAGATATTGCCGAGTGCGGAAATTGTGCCAATAAATAAAACAGGTTGAACACGATATTGATTGCCCCCTCAGCTGACATGGAGCAATGACTGCAATAGAAATAGATTTGCCAGACCTTTAAATGTAAATACGTTGTCATTAATAAAGTGCTTACATGCAATTAATGTATACCCAAGGCTTTATCTCATTGCAGCACAATGACATCATGGAAATATGAGCATGTCAATTAAGCGAATATATGTTTAATAATATGTTTAGTCAGTTCTAATGCATAAATAACCATGATACATTTATACCATGCAAAATGCGCTTACCTGTCAACGGCAATAGCTGCCATAGAATATATACTCGAAAACATTGCTGTAATAGGAAAGAAGTTCTGAAACTTGCAATAGCCTAACCCAAAATACCAGTCGTTGTGTAATGCATAAACGAAGTTGAAAACGGTGTTGAATATAGCCATAGATACATCCGAAAAAGCGAGATTCACGATGAAATAGTTGGTTACTGTCCTCATTCTCTTGTGTGCCAAAATAATCCAAATAACTGTGACATTTCCCGTAACGGACACAATGACTATTAACGAATATGCAATGGCCCAAAGAGCCACTTGCCAGTCTGGTTGTTCAAATAGATTGATGGTCGTCTCGTTACCATCATCCTCTAAAGAATATGTGGTTGCAAGATGAGGTTGCGAAGTTGTATCCATGTCTTTTTCACTCCCCAAAAATATTTATAGAATACACCAATGAAAACAATTCAGTAGCATTTCTATGCATCGACAGACCATCCGTTTGGTCCTGGACGCCAGCTCTTATGGAATGTTCATGACGGCTTACGGTAACGGTAAGTGCACTCCAGTGGCGCGTGCGTAAAACGGAGCTTCCACCTCAGCTCCATTCGCACAACTATGAGAGCTGCGCGCTTCTAACTTTGTCCGTAAACTAGGGACGTGTGTGTGTTTGGCGGTATTTGTGTGTCACAATTCAATGGACTACCAAATGGATGACCAAAGCCCTTGCACTTATAAATTGAATGTATTAGCCGAGTGCATTAAGTGTTCTTACTTCCAGCCTAGTGCAACCGGGTGGACTACTACTTAGACATAGGAAAATCCTTAAAACCACCAATGTTAAGGTTCAGTAATAGTATGGGAAAGAGAATCTCCTGACAGTTATTAAAAAACATAGTATTTTACATTACACGCTTTAATTCCTAAGAGGAGTTTGATACATAATGGGTCTATTGCATTAAATTACTGTAGACTAAACAACACCGTGGAGCTTAAAGTTGAACTTCGCATGTCGAAACATGAAGCTATGAATATGTATCAGCCTATATAGCCTACCATATTCTTTAGGTCATTATTTACAACGGGAACTATTAGCCTAAAACATGTAAATATGAAATGAGTAAACTACACTGTAATGTCCTACCCATGGAAATATTGACCCATGGCATGCTACCATAAAAAACAATCACAATCCTAATATCTTTTTGTAGAGATCCATTCAGTGTTCCGGCATACAAGTCCCAATATCCTAATTTATGCATCTGTCAAAACAAATGCAGTTGCGTGTGGGACAGCGCGCAGTGCATTCCAGGTGTGACGAATGACAAACAGGAAGTTCGTGTTGGAGTGAGGGTAGCGAAGATTCTATCAAACATGTCCAGTGATGTCAGATATTGCGAGAAGTTTTCCTATGTCGTTCTGAAATTCACCCTTATTGCCTATGCCATGGTCTGGTGGGTAAGTAGCCTATTTCCAGTCTGTGTTTCGCTGTTTTTGTTTTTTTTTGTATACTGGTTTGTAACATAGGCTACGGTGACAACGCTTAACGCTGGGAGGCTTGAGAGAGCGGCCGGGAGTTATGTTCGCGCACGCTCACACACTGTGTTTATGAAACCAAAAAGCATACTTAAACGACATCGTCTTATGTATAACCAATGTGTACTTTTTGACAAACTCTGTTTGACCGACACGTGTCTCGACTTGTTCCTGTAGATTACCCGTGAACAGTCCTTGTTACGTGATGCCATATGCAGTGTATCTGACTGGAATATCCTGTAGCCACACCCTTTGGAGGTTACATTCGCCAAGGCTCTAAAGTTGAGGTTATTCATCTCAATGAATGAAAAATCAGCCTGTTTTATTAACATAGAATTCCTTTTTAATGCAAATGAAAAACTCTCAAGAAATACAAGCAAATCTCATTCTTAACAGTTCAATATAGCAGATGTTCTGCTTTATTCAAAATAATACCAATATAAAATGTTTGAGTCGAATGGTGAATGGATTTATATAAGATTCTTAAAGGATCAAACACTAGGATTGTTCAATGGCCAATCATCATTTACGTTGTCAGAACCAAACACTCTCAGTGTTTGGTTCTGATTCTGTCAAATCAGAATCAAACCTCCGGTCCGCAAAGAAACGTGTGAGTCACTTTAATGTGGATCCTGAATACACAGAGTTATGCCCCGTCACAACAAAGAGCTAGCTGCCTATCTTGTAGACTAGCCCTCAATCATCAACTGTACTATTTGTATATATTAGATTGCTTGAATGTTTGAAAACCTTGAGCACATGGCAGCTCCTTTGTGTCAAGGAGACATGCTTAATAGTGCAGGGAATTGTAGGTGTTACTATGGGACTGTGCTCTCCCCAAGTGCTGGATAAAGAGAAAGCAGAGATCCAGGAGGGTGGAACCAACCACTCCAGACTTCAGTTGGTGACACAGACATGGTCAAGTCAGACTTCACATCATATTCCTGCTGTGCAATTGCTTTAGCTAATTTGTAGTTTTTCCCGAAAAACTACAAATTAGCTTTTGATTGAGTCTCATTTGGAAAGTGGAACTTGTCAGAGAGGCGAATGAAGCAACTTTTTTCAGTTAGCTGATTTGTTTGACTTTGTACGCTGTTATCTGAGGTCACATGCTTGTGTGCCCTGTCGTTAATGTGTGTGACTAGTCTTTTTGTTTTCAGTCTCACGGCAACACTTATCTGCACACTTGTCCTATCAGTGTGTTCACTATAGTTTTAATACAAACTTTTTTGTAGTAACAGAGCAAGTTTTCATTTTTTAGCTTAGTCTGTAGCCTCTGGCACCCACAGCAAGTCAGCAACATAAGCTGGGTTTAGAGCTCTAGAGCAGGGGTTCCCAATCCTGGTCCTTGGTCCTCCCTGTCCTGCATGTTTTAGATGTTTCCCTGCTCCAACACACCTGAAACATCTAAAACATGCAGGACAGGGGGTACTTGAGGACCAGGGTTGAGAACCACTGGTATAGAGTATGTACTGGTATGGAGTTTGGGCTTCCTCGTCAGCAGGCCCACACATGTAAGGAAGAGCCGGCATGGGAAATGGAAACAAAGGAGCAGAGATGACCTCCCACCTCCCACTCTCCTGCCGTGGAGCCTGAGTGCCTTTCCGGTAACTCTCTGTCTGGGGCAGAAACACAGGCTCTGTCACTGTCAGACAGGACTTTTAATACACTACTACCACATTGGGTTGGTTGCCCTGGTTAAAAAGTTGGATTAGACAATATAAAGCAACAACCCATTGCATACACACAATTTCTTCAAATCGATCTATTTCCAACCAATACTCTGTCACCTCACGGTAAGTGAGATTAGCCTTACAAAACATGCCATATAAGAAAACTGGACCTTTTACCCTGGGGCTGTGCTGGCCATGGTTTTCCTGGAGGTTTGCAGGAATGTGCTGCTCCTCTATTGAGCTGTATTGTTGATAGAAACATTACACAGTATTGTGTCCTGCAGGGCAGGGATGATGCATAGTTTAGGACACGTCTTCATAGACACAGTGACAGGTTTTACACTGGTGAAGGGATGTATTCAACAGTATGGAATAAGCCATAGCAAAAACTATCAATATTAAATCATTTACAAATTACATTTTGTATTTGTCTGTAGATGTATTGGAGATAATTTGTGAATTACGCTTTAACATTAATGCCCAAGCTTTAAGCATTGTATTCTACAGGAAACCTTGGTTTGTAACAGAGATGTCAAAACCATTACATAACAATACTTAAGTATAATAAGTAATCACTTTGTTGTATATGCCTACAGACAAGGGGAATCGATGTGGTGCTTCTATTTGGCTCATCAAAGGGGTTGAATGATTAGCATGATTATCTGTTCCATATGCAAGACAAGCAGCAATTAATTCTAATAGTCCCAAGCATTTATGCCAATTTATGAGTTATGGGATTCTTTATGGTATGAACAGCCTTGCCATGGTTATATCAATACCCATTACACAATGGATGCATGGTATGTTACCTGTGTTATTAACAGGTAACATACCATTTGTGTTGACAGGAAGTATTTAGTAAATTTTAATAGCTGATTTTTAAATAGGGGGCAGGAAACGGCATAGTATGTGACTCGATTTCTTTTATCAAGACCACAGCAACAAGCTAAGTTTTTTGCGCATGAGTAAGGCTTTATCCCTTTTGGTCGGAGAGCTTTCACTAATAGCCCATTGTGTGTGTGTGTGTGTGTGTTTGAATGTATTGAGGGTTTGAGGTTAGAAGGTAGGACAAAGGTAACACACTGGTCTCTTAATAACTGCAGTCGTCATGGTATCACGCTGATAGTTCAGCGTAAGCATATAATTAGTGGCTAAATGTATCGTACATTTACTGCAAAAGTAGTGTTCCAAGTTGATATCCTGTACCAAGGGCAAAGTTATACTGTACACTGTGATTCCTGTATCTAGTGGAAAGAGGCAATCATCCAGGCCATTGGCTAAATTATGTAACTTCCTGGCTAAATTATGTAACTTCCTGGTGTTCTGTAACACAAGTCTTGGTCATCTTTAAGTCAAACTCCTGTTCTCTACAGCTGATAGGAGCCTTTGTCCTGGCCATCGGCATCTATGCAGAGGTGGAGCGTCAGCGCTACAAAACCCTGGATGGGGTGTTCCTGGCCCCAGCCATCATCCTCATCCTCCTGGGCGTGGTCATGTTCCTGGTCTCCTTCATTGGCATGCTGGCCGCCCTCAGAGACAACCTGCTGCTGCTCAAGGTGGTGAGTAACCCTCCCAACTGACCTGGGAGCTCAGGAGCCTAGCAGAGGTGGCTCAGAGGCGTGTGTGCATGTACGGGTCAGTCAAAAGGTAATTACTGCAACGCCTCTGATGAATGCCCGCCGGATAATTAAACCCTGATTACTCTCAGGCCAGGTCAGCCTCGTATAGATGACAGCAACAGCAAGATAAGGAAGTTCTATTAATTCCAAAAATGTCAGTACAGTCCCAGGGATTAATCATTTTATGAATATGAATCACACTGTAGGTGTTGGTCTCCATTGATAATGAGCTGCCACTTCCAGCTGCAACTGATGATTTGATAACCCTGTATGCAAAGTTTTGGTTTGCTTAGAATGCGTAAATGTGATGTGCCAAACTTGTTCATAAATGTCACCTTGGTAACCCTTTGAGTTTGGTTGGTTTGCAGTTCATGTACACGCTAACCATTTGTTTGATGCTGGAGCTGCTGGGTGGAATTCTGGCACTGGTGTTCCGAAATCAGGTACCTGTTTATCATCCAGAATCTATCCCCATGATTACATGCATGGAAGGATGAATGAATGAATTAACTTGTATTTTTTTGTTGCCTGTTGAAAAGATTCCTGTTCCTTTAAACAGAAGAAAAACACACATATCAACATAGGGAAAACTACTCTAAAACAAAGCTATATTGTGTGTGTAATTTATAATGATGTCAGCCTCTCCAGTGAGCTCATTAGACTCATAGCTACTGCAAGACTGCTGTGGTCTCTGACAGGATTCATTTACTTTTCCTGGAACTATAGATTTCTATGATGGAAGCTGCTGACAGGTTTAGTGAAGAGTATAAGTTACATTATCATCACAGTAGACCAGCATAATAAGGTTGAATCCGGGATGAATGAGATATTAATTGTATTGATACTAGTAAATTGTATTAAAACTGCTATTCTCAGTCCTCACATTCTGCCGGGAAATCAGATAGAGCCACCGCTTGGAGCTTTTGGATATGTTTGCATTAGACTGAAGTGTAACCTTGTTTCTCTCCAACCTACTGTTACTCCTCAGACTGTGAACCTGTTAAACAAGAACATCCGCAAAGGCATGTTCAATTACTACGATGATCTGGACTTCAAAAACCTAATGGACTTTGTACAGAGGAAGGTAAATTACACTTTTGGTTTGGGAAACTGCAGGATTCACGGGTGTCCTCTAAAGTCCACGCTGGAATTCAAATGTGTTCCCTGTTCATTTGTTGTTAACTGTTAATTAATTAAATGACTTAAATAACAAAGTAATCTTCAACCTGGTCGAAAGGGTAAAATCTTTAACTGAGAATAGTACCTCTGTGAAAAGCTTTTTTACATTAGTTCTGATTAGTTATGGTACCCATAGAGGATCAGTCCTTCTTAGACTGGTGACTAATGGCCTGGTATCAATGCTAATGTCCTTACTGGATGATTGAACAACGTGAATTAGGTGGTGGACATTGTACTGATAACAAAAACAGTTTCAGACCGTTCTGTAGCTTATGCTAATAACTGAGGTGTTGTGTGTGCATGTGTTTGACATAGGAGCCGAAATCCAAGTGGCAAATATTGTGTGGGGAATAACCAGCTTTCTAGACACCCAGAGAGCCTAGTTTCAGAACTTGTCAATGTAGAATAAGGTTGTTTTCTGACATCAAAGATTAATCTGTGTCTGGGTTTTAGGAGCTAAAATAAATGTTCGCCGCTCAGTGTCTAGCCCAGTGACAGATGTTGCTGGGAGAGTCTGGCCAGACGACAGTGACCTTTGGAGTTCCACACAGCACGCGCATCTGACTTGGAGATGTGGCATTTCAGCTCTATTTGTCAATACAACATTTGTCTTAAACAAAAAGTGGCACATGCAAATGACATTTTAACTCACCACTGTGGACAATATATGTACTGTTTTACGTACTGAATAGGTACTGTATCACTTATTCATTTAGTACATTTATTAATAACAATAACATTATCCTCCCCTGGCAAAAAAAAAGCAGTCTGTGTGAAGATGGACAAACATTCTTAAAATCTAAGATTATTCTGTATTTCTCCCCGTCAGCCTGTGTGTCTGCCAATCTTTGTCTGACTCTGTCATACTGTCAGTCATGAATAAAAGTCAGTGCTTGTCATCTCTCAGTGAGATATACAGTATCTGAAGCAACATCCAACACTGGGGTGACTTGACAACCCAGCCTGAGGAAGAGATGTTGGGTAAACATCTTGATTTGCACTGCTCAGTACATCCCATTTTTACAAACTAAGAAGACAAGAGATGAGGTAATGTCTTAACAAAACAGGACAACCCAAGTCGCCCAGACACGCAAAACGCTCCAATGTTTCTTACTCTGGATGTGATCTGAAAACTCATTCCTGACACTTCAATTGTGTGTCTGTAGCCATGGTCCTACGGGTGCAAAGATTCTTTCAGATCAATACAGTTAGATGGAGGGTCTCTCCATCACAGCTGAGAGCCCTGTAGCACTGAGACATCATTAAAACCCCCAGGTGCCTCAGTGTCGTACCCTCTCTACACCTTCTCTCACCAAGTTATTTTTACATTCACAACAGGTGATCAACTATACCTCACACTGTATGTGCTTCTCAGTTACTCTTTGTCTTCCGTTTTGTTTTTTTTATTTATGACTTTTACTCACTTGAATGCACACCCTAATGACTGAATACCAAGCAGATCTGATCAACTACTCTGCTACGTTATGTAAATGGTTCTATTCATTGCTCAAATTGCTCCTTGAAGAGGCACATAACAATGAAATTATAGCTATTGTTAAAAGATGATATAAGATGTGAGTAGGTGTGTGGAAGTGATTGGTTACCTGCATATCGGCTTCCTTGCGACTGTGAGCTTGTGTAGCGTGTGTGACCTGCTTTTTGACAGCGGTGTTTTGTGGTTTGTTGTTGTTTTCCAGTTCAAGTGCTGCGGAGGGATGGAGCACAAGGACTGGGAGGTGAACATGTATCATAACTGCAGCGCTCCAGGCCCCCTGGCGTGCGGTGTTCCCCACACCTGCTGCCTCACCAAGGTGGGTTCCCCCTACACCACCCTCCCTTACCTCCAGCACCATGCTGTAGGCTCCCTGTTCCACTTCCCTTAAGGAGAAAATGGTTGTATCTTACAAAACAAGCTTGGCTTAATCACATCGCCAACACAGTGGGTATGACGTGAGGATAAGATAAAAATACACCTCAAGGAGAGTATTTTGGGAGTTTGACGAGAGCCAAGCAGAGTGTTGGGGAGGGGGAGGGGTCCAAGTCTGGTCTTATTTTGTTTTGTATACAGTTCAGAATGAATGTTCACTGTGCCCTGTGACTTTTTCTAAATAATCTCAAAATAAGTACCTACATGCAAGCACCAGCAGCTTTGCTGGAAACAAGGACGAGGCTATCAGTATATTGCACATGCTCCAGCTTATCTGTCCCTTTTTACACTAGTAAGTACACAAGACGGAGAAGCACCTTGTGTACTTGCCGTAAAAACATAGTCTGGTCATTCTCACTGCAGCAGCAAGCAGCGGGAGTTTGTCTTGGTTTTATTTTGGAAGTAATCTTTCTTTGTCTGTATTGCCTCTGTCTGAGAGCTCAACAGTGACACCAATACTATAAATAATAAGAGATAAATGACAACAAAGTCATAGTTTGTGACTTGTGTTTTCTGTTTGTGTGCGTGTCTCTATTTTGACTTTCATTATCTCTTGTTAGAAGTCAGAGCAGGATATCCGTTAGTGGAGCCTGGCAGAGCCCTGTTCTCTCCAACCCTTTAGAGATTAAAGTAGCTTCCACTGGCAACACGATGGCATCGCATGCTGTGAAGACTAGCATGTCATGGCTGCAGGAGTTACAGTGCAGGTCATGTATCTTAAACCTTATTTCAGGTTCATACCAGAAGAGGGTCATTATTCTGTCAAGACCCACAGTTATGCTCGTGAATCAGAGGTGTTTGCGATGGTAGGATTTGTGTCCTTTACTAGGAGGTTGTTTATGGCCCTAGATGATTTTGAGTTTGCTCTCTACACATCTCTGTCACAGAGAAAACTATTAGAATGCTTATTACTGGCTATGGATAGTACAGGTGGCCACACTCAACCACTGCGGTCCCATTCTTGTTATTTTGAAAGCACAGTAATTATCCTCCTTCTCCAAGCCTCTCTGTCAGTCTGCAGATTCTGATTCTGGTGTTGGTAATGAAGCAGCAGATTGAAAGAAGATGGGGAAAGGAAAAGACTATTACAACTAATTGTGAACCTTGCATTTCAACCAAAACACCAATGGTACTTGGCCTGCAGAAATAAATAGCTTCAGTTGGATTCACAAACACACACACTTCCAAATGATCATTTATACACCCGCGCACACACACAATTTCCCCTATGCCGTACTCCGGTTGCACTGGGGAAGGCTTGAATATACCTGGTGTCACTTATTGGATGTCTGCCCATCCGTGCTACCACACTGCAGCTTTGGTAATGTGTTTTTCCCTCAGTAGTCACTGCCCACATTATCTCATTAATAAGGAATGGTCACCGGAGGGGGGAGGGGGGGGGGGGGGGGAGCTGTGTCTCAGATCTATGATGAACCCGGAACCCTCTGTCAAGCCACTGACAGTCTGCTAGGAACTGAGCTCAATAAAGTTCATCAACACTGAACTGGAACCAGTCTCTCACTGACACACTGTCCTCATCGGAGACAGGTTCCATGGATGCCCGAGGAGCTGCAGTGAATTATCTTACACTTCTAGATAATGAGCTGCAAATGGTACTGTTATACAGTATGTTACAAATATAATGTTCCTTTTCTCTTTTATTCTTTTTTTTTCCTCTCGCTTTAACCATTACCCTACTACAGCCTAATGAAGTGGTGAACACAATGTGTGGATACAAGGTCTTGAATAAAGAGGTAAGATTCTCCCTAGTCTAACCTCAGTGGAATCATTCTGGCTCATTAAAAGTATGAATAGATCATGTGTCACCTCATTGCATGCCCGTCTGTCATATAATCAGAAGAATTACCTGCCGGTGTGTGTGTGTATCTTGCCCCACAGAGACTGGACCTGCAGGATATCATCTATATCAGAGGCTGCACTGATGCTTTCTTCATCTGGTTACTAGACAACTACAAAATCATGGCTGGGCTGCTACTGGGAATTCTACTGCCTCAGGTAACTGCAAGCACTGCTACTCAGGAGCGCATCTGTCTCATTCCCATGAACACTCTCTTCAGCGGTCGTTTTCTATATCTTAGTCAACTGTAACTCCTCTGTTGAGGTCAGACCAAAATGACAAAACACAATCTGATCTTAAATGATGCAACAACAGACCTAAGCAAATAGCTTCTGAAACCCCCAGTGCATGGGCTTGTGTATGTACCAGTTTGGTGTTAATTCGGTGTGACTGTTACGGTCTTCGTTTGCATGCAGTTCTTCGGCGTGATCGTCAGTTGGCTCTACATCACGCGAGTGGAGGACGCCATCAGCGAGTACGGTAACTATCAGGATGGCTTGCTAGAAGACGAACCCCGCACCACCAAGAAGCACGGCAGGGTAGCCACGTGGTACAACTGTATGCCAAACGTTGACTGAGTCGGTTGGGAACCTGGCTGCTAAAAACATATTATTGAGAGGTGGGTGTCTTAATATATGCCCACAGGGCAAAAGCCACAGATGTTGGTTGTCTCCAACCCTACCATACCGCTAAACCACTACTACTGAAAGGTGCCTTAAAAGGTGTTGCACTGAAGATCTTCTGTTATCTCAGAGGGGCTTGAAACTGCTGTGCAAGCTCTAGCACTGTGCCTATGTTTCTACAGTACTATGTCTACTCTTATAGTGTGCCTATTCTAATACAGTACTATGTCTACTGTGATTACTAGTACTGTCTCTTCTCGTATAATGAAAGCTTAATAAGAAACAGTAATTGGGCATTGTTCATGCTGTTTCAAAATACAGTTGGTATTTTATTCTTTTTAAAAACAGTTGCAGTTATAAATGTTGCAAATTGAAATAGCTCAGTTTATGTTTTGTTTTTTCATTTTTCTTTATTTACTTAAAAAAGATTGAATCCTTAAAGACCAACCAAAACCAACCTGTCCCTCCATCAGACAATCTACACACGGTGCGATTGGCTATCAATACATTTTCTGTTGAACTGAATTGCATGTGAAGCTCTGTGCTTCTTCATTGATATAATTACTTATCTTCTTGTTTTTGTAAAACATTGACGTCAGTTATAACTTACAAAGTGTCGTTTTGGAACCTCGACAGTTGAGGAGGGGAAAGGAATGCATCACATTTCAGTCTTAAATAGTATTCCAAATCTGTCCAAAAATGTAATCTTCCATTTTCAGAATTAATTAAGATTTTTTTCATATGCCTCCTTCTGCATGGTGCTCATCTTCTTTTAACTTTGACTCAAGTGTGTCTTCCTGATCCAGGGGGTTTGTGTAGTGTTAAGGGATGTGGTCACGCTGTTGTCAAGATGTTATCAAGAGGGTCTTAAGTTATTTCAGTTCAACATGAGCCTGGCCATCCTGCTCAAACTAGCTTTGACTTTGCCATCTAAACTGAGAGGACCTACTTCACCCAGCAGACATGATGTGATGAATACCGACTGAAAACTGATTGGCTTGCTCTCTGCAGCCCTAAGATTATCAACTGATTTGACAGATAACATCTTGACTCATCTAGACAAACAAGGATTACTGATTGCGACTTTGTGAAGTGCTGTCTGTCTTTTAAAGACAGTTTCAAGAAATATTCTGTTAAATTATGACCGAGGCCATGAGCTTGGATTGTTTTTCATGGAAATGTCCCACATTCTGTCATACCTGGAGCATAGGGGAATTATGTGATTAAATAATAAAATCTGTTTACAACCCTCAGAGCATCTGTATAGTGGTTTTTCTCATTATTCTTCATGTCCTGCTGCTTGTTGTGTACATGCAGATGGATGTCTTGCTGTGACCCTGTAAATATTTCACTCCCCCATGCACCAATTCTAAAATAACCATTGTATGTCATCATGCTCTTCCTCCAAGACCATTACCGTTAAGAAAGAATCTCTGCAGACGTGGGCAAATGTGTTTATGATATAATAGATATGTGAAGTACACTTGACTTTAGTCTTAATTACATTCTGAGTATGCACTATACCCTTTGGAAAAACTTGCTTAGTGCCATAGTGAAAATATTTGGAGTAGGATAGTGACCTAGGTCAGATACCCCTCAGTCTATGTCATCAGCCTTCCCGACAGCAACATCATATTTCCATGAGCCCTCATTCCCATGATGCCCTCATATTTCTTTAGTGCCTCTCTAACTGCCCTGACAACTAGGGTGTACTGTATAGCTCACAGGGACTCCAGCAGGCATGTTTGTGGCAAAGCACATTTGTTTTGTTTTTTTGTTTTTGTTGTGACTTTCCACTGCCCTCATTTTCTGTATAACTCACATGCACAAGTTTACTAGCCCCCAATCACTCTCTGTGTTGCTCTTTCACTCTACACCAACAAAACAGGGTTGGGAAATGAACACAAATGTCATAGTTTAACTGAAAGTGTCTCACATGGTGAAAGCCTGAACAGTATGTCACCAAGGCCGGGGTAGAGACATTCTTGCCGGACCCCTATGGTACACAGGCGTATCTCTCTCTCTCTCATAAACACTCAATTTTCCAGCAGATTAAAAGGGGGCTGTTGCAAGAAGCTGGCTGGGCCAATTCCATCTCCATTTGTCATTTTCCGCTTCCTAGTCTTTCCCTGATTTGCTTTCTCCGCGGTCCAGTGACCCTGGAGAAAGGTCGTAGCGAGCTGAGCTGCCGAACCCAGGGGAGAGCGTCGTTCCAACATGTTTTCGCTCCCGCTCCCTTTGTCTCTCTCATTTGCCTTTCACTTCTCTGTCCCTCCATTCTCCTTCCCTCGTATGATAGCTTAATGTGAGCTACTGATGAAAACACCCAAATGGGGCATGAAGTATTGTGTAAATCCAAAGCACTCAAGGCTGAGTGCATTATACCTCCCTCAAATACAGAAGAACTGGCCAAATTGGGTAACAGCTGTACAGTTTAGGAAAGGGTACAAGCAGAGTAACAGACAAGTGGAAAAATTGTCTGCATATTTAAAACCTGTCTTTCAGAGTAGGAGCCATAGCCTCCCACCTGTGTCACTGCAATGCAGCTGTAGAGGACACTACAAGTCAAGGACACCGTGGTTGTAGTAAGTGATACAGGTAAAGGATGGTTTTAACCATAGACTGAAGCTTCTAGAAACACTCCTGTTACCCATTAGTGAGTAGACCAGCTGTGTTGCGTGTCACTAACAGCCTATTGGTTCTTCTTCCACACAGTAATGACAAATGGCACATTCCATTGGCCTAAGGCTTGCATTCAATAAACATTTTGCTCAAATGCATTTAGTTCAACTTCTGCCACAGCATCTGTATTAACAGTCTTATCACGTCGATATAAACACAGTTGCTCTGAAATGACAGATGGCAGTGAGTGACTCAAAACCAAACTGAGATGTCCTTTAACTGTCAAATCGACCAAGATTCGTATCAAAACAACGTACTGGAAACATAGATATTGGTTTGTCATTGGTGTTGGTCTATCTGTGAAGTGTCAGTCTTGACCAATGATCTCTCACTCTTAGACCGATGTGGTCTAAGTATGCAGGTTCTGGATGATTTAACATGGTTTCCGGGCGATTGCTGCATTGCAAGTGTCTGGTGTGTTAGATGAAGCTAATTTGTTCATCTGATTACTGGTGTATTGTCTTCTGTGTACAGAAAGAAATTATCAGAGAAAACCAATCACAGGTGTCAGTAGCCCGCAAGAAAGCTCATTACTGTATCACATCAGAACTGACTCAACTAACACCTATCAATATTTGTACTGTTTCCTGTTTTTTACATTTACAACTAATTTACCATTCATCAGTTTTCCATCGATTTAGATTTGTCAAATAAGAAATGTGTTGAATCTCATTGGGCTTCTCCTTAGTTCCTCTACAGCAGCATATTACATGATGATGTATCTAACCATGTGTCATGTTTTCAGTCAATAATGATATTGTGAGATGTCTAAAGGAATAA
Organism: Osmerus eperlanus; assembly: GCF_963692335.1. Taxonomy (NCBI): domain Eukaryota; kingdom Metazoa; phylum Chordata; class Actinopteri; order Osmeriformes; family Osmeridae; genus Osmerus; species Osmerus eperlanus. The sequence goes on from NC_085023.1 coordinate 17,124,144, forward strand.
TATTTTTCACATAAAAAGGTTGTAACATCTACATTTGGTTTAATTTCCAGAGGTGACTGAATTGACATATCATGAACATATAAGTGTTCATCATCAAATAAAATGTGAAGTACAACAATCGTTTTTAAACATGGTGTAAGAATTCTGGGTAGAGTTAACGCAATTAAGGACAGCATAATACAAGCAAATGTAAACATGTGTCTGAAATGCAAATCCTCAGTAAAGTGCTATTCAGTAGGGAAATAACACAGGAGATGAAGGATTTTTTGGACAGGCTTTTTCATAAGTTAAGGGCCTTGTACCAGAAGCCAGATGCCTCACATCCCAGACACGAGATACTCAAGATATCTCCTCCAGGCCTGTCTGCTTCATAAACACTTGATGACCGTGTTTTCATTGCACATTTCACCAAATGGATTATGGAAAGATTAAAATAGATAACCTAAAAATACAGAAAATTTAATTGAGCGAACAGTTTCTTTTGAATGACCAGCTTGTAAAAAATCAAGCTTCTATTGTTCCCTTCATGTACCTGTGTTTCTGTCTGTGTGGATAAGGGGGGAGGCAATTAGAAAGATGGAGAAAAAGAGTGTGTGTGTCTTCAGAGGGTCCATGTGTGCTACGATGCGACATTCTCATTAGCAGGGTTTCAACAGCCCAGTGTTGGCAGGGTCCTATTCTCACGTAGGGCCCCCCACTCTGTCAGTCTCCTTAATAACACCTTTCTCACCAGGGGACAGGACGTAAACTTGATGGTCTCCCTGGCGCAGTGGGTCCTCTGCAGTGGCGAAAATCTGCTATCGACTTTGGGGGGGGGGACAATTATATGACATGTTCACAAGAGCAATTCCTGAGGGGGACACCAAAATTACTGCTGTAACACAGCAAATGAAAAAAGCGCCATTGTGTCCATAATCAGCAAAGTGCTTTCATTGCATATTATTGAAATTACATATTTATGTTTACATTGATTTATTGGGGGAGGAAAAAAATAATTTTTCCCTGGATGGGGGGGGTCGTGTCCCCCCTGTCCCCCCCTGGATTTCTGCCTATGGTCCTCTGAAGCAGGAGGTCACCTCACCCAGCTCAACATTGCAGCCTCTCTCGCATCGCCATGCACACAGTGCCCCCTGGAGCAGTCTGCCCTGTGGGCTCCACCTCATAGGACGTCATTAACCTACATGCTGATTGGTTCTCATGCCCCCTTTCCAGGAAGGCATCTTGATGAAGTCCCACTATGTGTACAATGTCAGCAGGGACGCCAGGGGCTGAAGAAACTACTCATGTCTGGCGATCAGACTGTCACGGACCCATGCTGTTTAAACTAGCAGATTAGAATCCTGGAGTGCATGTGCTGTTTGATAGCAGGCAAGACAGACATGTGGAATCAAAATGCCCTTGAAAACACCAACAGTAGAACATTATGATAAGATCTGGTAGTTTTATTCTGTAGACAAGGTTGAGTGGCAGTCAAAAAACATTTGGGTTTCACATGACACTACTACAAATAATGATGGACTGGCAGTTTAAAAAGTTTGATTATAAGAGGACCACACTGGACAAATAATATATATTAACACAGATAATATCTGTATAGTATTGATTACTGTATGATATAAGGATATGATGAACAATAAAAAAGGCTTGAAAATACAATAAAAAAGGGATCAAAAATGATTGAATTAATAAGGAAGGTTTGTGGATGCTATAAATGGCAACTGCACCTTTAGGTTCGTACCACTATCAGGGTTTTAGTGTCGCTACGTAGTCAGCCAAGCAAACAGACATATTTCTTCTTGTCAGAGAAGGACAAGGAGCTGGCTAATGTAATCAGAAAAAACTCCCTCTTCTATCCCCTGATAGCTTGAGGAAGGACAAACTGTCATGTTAATCTCTGTCCAGGAAGACTCCGAGTGGCTCAGTCAATAAACATTTCAATACTGTTTACTGAGCATGTATGCATTGAGAGAGAGACAAAAAGAGAGACAAAAAAGTAGAGTTAGATCTTTGACAATGCCGTACAATTTAAAAAAAACACATTAGTAGAAATGACGAGAAATGTGCCGAATCATATCTATCCCCAGACCAATTACAGCTCTGCCTGATCTATCCTCATTCAGTGTCAGTAAGGAGAGCGAGTGTTTTTAGATTTAGATGATTGGCTGGATGCTAGAGATAAGTATAGGATGACTGCACAGCTGAAAATAACCTGCTAAATACCAGATAACAGAGCTTTTTTGTTCCCCAATCTGTGCAGTTGTGTGAATTTTTTCATTTTTGTTCAAAAGCATGTCATTTATTTAAGGACACATTTGTTGTCCTATGAATGTTAAAACAAATATGTCACTTTAAAGGCAAATGCCTTTGACTTTGTATAATGATGAGCAAGACCTTCATGAATAGATCAAAACACAACTTCTTTGTACTATCGAATTTACTAATTTCCAGTCAAATTTCTTCAATGACTTAAGCAAGACATACTAGTTATGTATGTAACATACGGCAATACTTTTGCTATGGGTCTGCATTACAAGCACTATTTAAAAGGATAACAAATGTACGATGATTTAGTTCCTGTGTGTGGTTTGACTCTCTATTCTGCCATCCTGGGCCTCACCGTGGCAAAGGTCACTGGAAATATCTGCATGACTATAGAAACAATACCATATATGACCGACAACCACACTTCTGGAGAGAGAATTTTAGACCCAAACATACCCGTAACCCCCACACATACCTATACAATGTCCTATAAACACATACAGGTTCTAAACCTATCCCACCACACACACACACACACATACCTACACATACACACAATCACAGCCATCAAACCCTTCTCTTACTCACAAAGGCCCACTCCACAGGCTGCATTGACCATTTGACAGGTGGCTTTTATGACAAAGGTTTTTGATTAATCGGCGTCGACAGTGAGAGGATCATAGATCAGTTCCATCCAACTCATTACCTTCAAGGTTAATTGATGACTAATTTAGAAGAAACTGGTGGTTCATATTTAGACTCCAATACATTTGAGCTTAAAGGTACTTAACCTGGATGCATGCAACAGATTTCCAGGAAACTTCTTTAACCCTTGTGCTGCCTTCGGGTCACATGACCCAAAGGTTCATAACGAACCATCGTTGTGTTTACCCAATTTTACCCAATACAAAAACAAATAAAAATAATTTTCTTTTAACCTTCGCAATGTGGGGGGTCTGACGCATGCTTACAAAAATACAAAATTGCTTTACTTTGTTTTTGTATGCGGTAAAGTTGTCGCAATACGACGGTGGGTCACAACGACTGATGGGTCAGAATGACCCGAAGATAACACAAGGGTTAAGAATGTTTTGCAAAGGGAATACAATTTTATATCCAGCATTTTCTATTTTCTCTTTGAACCAATGAATCTTGCTTTGGTATCTACTGCCACCCATTGGCAGTAGTTAACCCTCGTGCTGCCTTCGGGTCACATGACCCAAAGGTTCATAACGAACCATCGTTGTGTTTACCCAATTTTACCCAATACAAAAACAAATAAAAATAATTTTCTTTTAACCTTCGCAATGTGGGGGGTCTGACGCATGCTTACAAAAATACAAAATTGCTTTACTTTGTTTTTGTATGCGGTAAAGTTGTCGCAATACAACGGTGGGTCACAACGACTGATGGGTCAGAATGACCCGAAGATAACACAAGGGTTAAACAACTAAACCATTAAATAGGAAAATTGACCAATCAGAAAGTTATCTAATTATTACGATACATAGGATAAAGGGAATATTGCTGACATACTTAGTGTAACAGATACATTAGACCTTCGTGGATTGGATCATGTTGTATCACTATCTTGTAAGAGACTACACCCACAATTGTTTTGATGTTGCACTTAAGATGTGACCTTCTTTTTGCTGCACTATATTATGTGATATGGTAGTAAAGATATTGTGGTTGCAGTATAATTAACATATTATTCTTGTGCCTGGTAGCTGAGATGTGGTTACTTTGCACTGTGCCTGGATAGACCGTTCCTTGACTGAAACTATTAGAACTATGCACCTTTTCTGCTGTGCTTTCTATAAGCACTATTTTTGTCACTTTGGATAAAAGCATTAATAAATAAAATGTTAAATTGTAAAATTATGTTTAGGTTTATGAAGAAGCATTATAGGCAAAAAAAGTGGTTGAAAGACAGCCTTTATATTGTTAAAGGTTATTATTAGTTTCACTCCCAGATCCACTGTTGCAATAAACGACGGGCAGAATTTCAGAAGCAATTCATTCATGTGAAAGGCTGCGCTGTCACAAAGATAAGCCTCTTCCTGAATGGCTTTACATTCCATCTGCTGCATGGGAACAGGGATTGGCCAGTGTGTACAAGCTTGCTCCATCCCCTTCATCTTCACGTTTAGGGATTGGCCAGTGTTTGCAGACTTCCTCTGTCCACCCCACTCCCTCCAGTGCCAGCGGAGGCTCCTCCCTACCCTTGTCGACCCTCCCCAGCCCCTCCCCCTCTCTGTGCCTCAGCTATGTGAGTGTGTGTGTGTTGGTGTGTGTGTGGCGTGTGGTCTGATCCGTTCCCTGGAGCGACATCACCCCCTGCTCTCTGCTCCGGCCGGGACTGCCGAGGGATGAGACCCATCCAGAAGCACGGCCCAGAGCATCAACAAATCCTTCTCCTGGCAGCTAGATCAACTACCAGCACTGTTGGACTAGACCTGGACTGGGAACAACAGAACCAAGTAGAACCAAGCCTTGTCAACCAGAGCAATAACACTACTGCCGCTCCCTCTGAGGTAAGTCAGTAGAACTAGCTTCATGTGTGCATGTGTGTATGTTCTACAAGACAAGAGGCTTGTGATGGGGGCGGCTGTGGGCATAACATGACAATGCATCTCCATTCTGTTTGGGCCCGAAAGACAAACAAAATGACAAGTGTGACATGCAGTTGGAAAGACAAAGCGATCATAGTTGCCGTCAGACTGTTAAGAAACACAGGCAGACAGATCTGAGAGACAAGGAGACAGAAGGCCCATTGGAGGGTGCAGCAGGAAATCAGAGTCATATGATCCTGGCTCACTACTTGCCAACTGGAGGGACTGCAGCATACTACATGGTTTACAGTTTAGCTCCTTAGTGTGGCTGTGGTCAGGGTGTGGACAGGACACTGAACTAAGAGCAAAGTACTTTACGGACCTCACAGTCAATCTTGCCTCTACAGAAGGTTTATGATGTTGTCATGTTCCACAAGGATACTTTACTGTGATTGCTCAAAGCACAGACCAATAAATATCTTCTACGTAGAGAATATTACTTGTAATAGAATAACTACAATGCCATGTTAATGCACAGTCATTTCTCATACCCGGCTATGTCGGCAGATCTTTCTCTGGTGAAGCCCATCCACATCAGTGTGACCAAGGACAGACTCTAGTCACCTCGAATCATGTACTCTCCCCAAAGTCTTCATCGCTGGGGTATCACACACAGTGAGAGCATGGAGCGACTGGCATACAACCAAGGTAGGACAATAACAACAGTAACAACTACTTCATACGTCATCACAGTCTGCATTACATGTTTTTGTATATAACTACATGTGATTTCTAGTGCATCTGGAAATACTTTGCAAACAACTGCATTGTACAATTACATTAATATAGATACAGTGCAGATGTAATTCTAGTGGTTGACAGTAGATGGTAGCAAACGAACATCTCTGGTACAAAACCATTACGTAGTGCTTTTGTGTCTTCTGAGCATTTGACACCACCCCTCCGGTTCAACGGAGATTCGGCTCAGTGCTCGGTGTAAACAGAACTCTTCGCGCTTTAACAAATCCGATACTCTCATATATTAATTTACAAACGGGCTGTTAGCATTCAGCATGTAAGCACAATTTGATGGGCAGATTAGCAACCCAAAGTGGATTAGCGAACCGGTCATTGTTTCCTAAATGCTATTCCAGACATTTTTGTGCCATGGTTGTCAGGTGAACTGGCCGTGACCGTTTCATTTTGACTTCGACGATGGCGACACCTGCAGAACACGACCTTGCGTTAGCAGAGGCAGAAACTAGTAAGGAGAAAGCACAGGTATTCGGAATTCTGAGGCTACAAGAAGAAAAATCGACTTGTGAAAAAGCTAACGTTAGCAACAGCAGTAGCAGTGGCAGCACGACCATGAGAGCAGGGGATGGGAGATGGCAGGCTCCTATATTCGCTCTCGCAAGGAAAGCATCGGAGACCTTTTCAGGAAGCATTCACGTTCTGCCAAAGGTAGCAGAACACAGAACGTCACTCTCCGATGAGTGGAGTGTCAAAGGTAATTAGAGCTAGCAATATTGACCTCAAAACTCACTTAAGAACTAACCGCATCTGAACACTCTTGCAATTTATATGTTATTGTATCAGATTGCTCAATCACGTTATTTGTGCAAATGAACGGTAGCTTAAAGCTTGTCATCAAGTCGCATTCAAAGACTGTTGTCAGATTTAGTAAAGAACCGTACATTCTTAACATGTGGTTTATCTACGAACCAATAGCTGTCTAGAACCACACCCGGGCCCCCTGTGATGATGTGATGCTTGCTGCTGTTACTATGGTGCCATAGGCTTTGAGCAATAGAGAGATGCGCCATGTTACAGAAATGCAACTACACAATCCGACTGTGGGGCCGGAAAAGTCTCCTGTCTTGTGCCGTGCCACATAATCATGAGGGGGCTCAAAAGGCTGATTGGAGGATGGAGTCAGAAACAACAATTTCTCCATTAGTAAAGCCTAATCTATTTATCTTAACAATGGTTCTGTTTACAATGCTGTGGTGAATTCTTAAGGTTACATGAACAAAAGCCCATAATGACTTGAGTGACCTCAAACATACTGTAGCTGTTGGAGTTTACATACACTGTCAGTGCATGGATGTTGTGTAGCCTACTCCCAAACACTTCTGCTGTGAATGAGTAACAACAGTGGAGCTGAGACATTAACAGAAGCAGGGCCTAGGTTACTATTAGACATTCTAATGAAAAGCTGTGAACCAGGCTTGTTTAACCAGTGACAGACCCCAGAAGGGGTTTCCAGAGTAACCAAATAATGTTTGTCATTCAGTTGACAAGAAATTATTGTTCATTGGTCAGGATGTAACCCTGTAGTACACTGTGTACAGAACAGGCATCAGGTGAGTACACCAGTTCAGGGAACCAAGAAAAATTAGCTGGTTTGTCATGTTCTCAATTACTTTTTATTGAGATGCTAGCAGTGTACAACATTTATACTGTGTGTGTGTGTGTGTGTGTGTGTACATTTGTGTGTGTGTCTCCCTAGCCCTGCGGGACCCCATGGCAATGGAGAGAGCCAACTTGTTGAACATGGCGAAGCTAAGCATCAAAGGCCTAATTGAGTCAGCACTGAGCTTTGGACGCACTCTGGACTCTGACTACCCACCGCTTCAACAGTTCTTCGTTGTCATGGAGCACTGCTTAAAGCACGGCCTCAGAGGTACCTGCATTAACACAACCAACACAACCTTTATCATTGTTATCTTCATTGCAGACTCTACACGTAAAGAAACTTACTTTTCATCATCGCATAAATCACATAAAACTATTGCGTGATTGCATTGTTACAGATGTTGCTGAGTGTGGTTGTGTGTGCGTGTTTCCATGATTGTCTGCAGTAAAGAAGTCATTCCTAGGATTTAACAAGTCCCTGTGGGGTCCATTGGAACTGGTGGAGAAGCTTTGTCCAGAGGCAGGAGAGATCTCAGCCAGTGTCCGAGACCTGCCTGGACTCAAGTACGGACTACAACACCACCACCACAACAGAACACACTTTTATATCACTTAAGTACCAAGATACCTACAGGGAAACCAATCCCTTGGATTAAGATTTAAAGATTTTTTAAACGTCTCTTTGTATAAAAGCATCTGCTAAATGAATGAAATGTGACGTAATCTAAAAGACTGATTAGTAAAGACTGTCAGTATATGTGTGTATAAAGTGTTTAAGGTTCTTGTTTCACCTGTGTAGCGACTAAATATTTAAAAGTGGATGTCCACCTGTGGTAACTGATACCCTTAAGAAATCTGAGAAAGCCAGATGGAGATGGACTTTCACTTCAGCTTTCCCCACTGAAGGGGAACGGGTGATTAGCTTTCGAGACTGCAGACAGTCGCAGACAGTTTCCTCTGAGCACTGTGACCATATGATGACTCATCATGGTAGTTAGAGTGGAAACCTGCTCTCAGCAGAACTTGTTAGTGCCACATGTACAAACAATGTTCATGTTTTAGTGAGGCTGTCGGAACAGTAGTACTCACTTTTGATCGAGTTTTCTCTCTCGACCTACCCACTTCTATCTATCTTGTCTATTTCTCTATCTCTCTCTCATCATCTGTCTATCTCCCTAGGACTCCTTTGGGAAGAGCGAGAGCTTGGCTGCGCCTGGCTCTGATGCAGAAGCGCCTGGCAGACTACCTTCGTCTCCTCATCACCAGGAAGGATCTGCTCAGGTACACACTACACTCATGCTGATTTTACATTTACATTGTTTACATTTAGACATTTAGCAGACACTCTTATCCAGAGCTGTAAGTACAGCAACATTTCCCCCGAGGCTAGTAGGGTGAAGGGCCTTGCCCAAGGACACAACGTCATTTAGCACGGCCGGGAATCGAACCGGCAACCTTCTGATTAATAGCCCGATTCCCTAACCGCTCAGCCATCCGACTCCCCATCTGATCAGTATCAGGGCTCCAGACTAACTTGTTGCCTTGGTTGCACTGGTGCGCCTAACTTTTTTATTTAGGTGCACCAGCACAAAATTTAGGTGCACCCAAATTTTTCCTTGCGTCGCCACAATTTCAAGGTCACCTTTTTATCACGCTCCATATACATTCATATATATTATGTAAATGATCTTAAACAAGAATAAGGTGTAGGTAAATATATTTTTTATTTGAAGCACAATCATACTGTATATATATATCTTTTAAGTGCTTCACTGAGCTACCAAACTAAAACATTTTAAGCAAAATAAAACATTTCAAAATAGAAAGTGCTACTGTTTAAAAGTGCTTCCCTGAACTGAGACCTAACATTTCATGGCTCAAAGTCTTATAGCGGGTCCCACCTTGCTGTCGCATGCCCTTCAGATGGCCAACACCTGTAATTTGGCCTTCTTGCCCTATGGCCTTGGCTAAATCATCTTGCCACACTCTCCCTAGCATCAAAATCCTAGCTCCATGGGTTAGCTCCATGGCCCAGCTTCGTAACTCAGGGGTCCGCAATTCATTTTTACAAGGGGCCACATGAGAAACCTGAAATGAGTTGGAGGGCCTCATCAATTCATCAACTCTAGAGTGCGACCAAATTGGTCGCACTCTAGAGCCCTGCAGTATGCACACATACTTTACAGACACACACCTACACTACATATACAGACACAAGGATACCAAGGATACACAAGGATACAGTCATACACACACGCCCAGATACACAAGCAAACGTGTGTGTGTGTGTCCTCAGTGACTTCTATGAGAGCTCTGCAGTCATGCTGGAAGAGGAGGGAGCGGTCATTGTGGGCCTGCTGGTGGGCCTCAATGTGATCGACGCTAACCTGTGTGTGAAGGGAGAGGATCTGGACACCCAGGTGAGGAGGGAGAGGCAGAGTATTAGAACTGGTGATACACAACAACAGGTTCATGTTGGGTTTACTGGATGCTTTATCATTGATCGCACCATGATGGCTCACCAGGTTGAGCGCGTTCCATATGGGCTGAGGCCTGATTCCTGCTCCATGTCTTCCTGTCTTTCTCCCCTACATCTCGTCTACTTCTTAACTGTCTCTGTCCAAAAAGGCCAATAATTGATATTTTAAATAGACAGATCAATATCTGGTCCTTATGTTCATCTAGCTGATGTTGACTGTTCACCTTCACCTTCCAGGTGGGGGTCATTGACTTCTCCATGTACCTGAAGAATGACATAGATGACTATAGAAGCGAAGAGAGGTACGGTGGAGGCAATGTTTCAACATGCTCCTCTACTGAGATTCTACATGTCCTCTGATTGTTTGTCTCTATGAAGACAAGTAGAACTAAGCAAACTTTTTTTCAACTTATACTTTTCTCAACAGAAATAGTCAAATAGCTGCCATTTTAGACCAAAAGAACTACGTTGAAGAATTAAACAGACAAATGAAGTAAGTCTCGAGAAGTGTCTCAGAGTGGGTGAGGGTATGTGTGAGTGGTTGACTTTGAAATGTAGCTAAAGAGCTGTATATTTCTCTCTCAGTTCTACAGTGCACGGTTTACAGGGCAGGGTGGACTCTCTTGAGAAATCCAACTCTAAACTCATAGAGGAGGTAGGACAGTGTATCTTCTTCATTACCAGTCTACCCAGTAACACCTATAATATTAGTTAAACACTGTAACCTTTGGCCTGTTGTGATTGGTCTCTGACATAGTATGTGGACTGATGGTGATTGGTTTGATTTGCAGCTGGCCATAGCCAAGAACAACATCATCAAGCTGCAGGAGGAGAACCACCAGCTGAGAAACGAGAACACTATCATCCTGATGAAGACCCAGCAGCACCTGGAGGTACTGTACCTGTTGGACGTTCCTCTGATTTCACCCACAACTCAGCCTGACGCTCACACTTTGCTTTCCTCGTGAAATCAGACCTCCTGTGTTCCCACGTACGCCTTCGTTCAGCCGATGTGACATGTTGCAACTGTGTGGGGTGCTGTGTGATTGGCCAGGTGACGCAGGGGGATGTGGATGTGGAGAGAGACACATACAAGCAGTCTCGCCAGGGGCTGGACCAGATGTATAACGAGGCCCAGCGACAGCTGAAGGAGGAGTGTCAGCTACGGCAGGTCTGTCTGTCTGTGTCTGTCTGTGTCTGTCAGCGAAGGCCTGTCTGTCTGTCTGTCTGTCTGTCTGTCTGTCTGTCTGTGTCTGTCAGCGAAGGCCCGTCTGTCTGTCTGTCTGTCTCTGTCTGTCTGTCTGTGTCTGTCAGCGAAGGCCTGTCTGTCTGTGTCTGTCAGCAAAGGCCTGTCTTTCTGTCTGTAACTGTTCCTTTTTAGCTAGACTGAAGAGAGTTGAGAACTGGGGAAAGTTTAGGGGAGATGCATGGTTTGTTCCTACTGTGTTTTGTTTTTCTCCAGGATGTGGGGAATAAACTGATGGCACAGGTTTGTACCGGCCAAGTAGAATTATTTTGTATTAGTTGGGTATTTAGTTAGCCGTGCCATACGTTTAGTTAATAATATACTTAGTTGGGTTATCTTGGTAAGATAAGGAATGGTTAGTTACCAGAGTTTTCTGTCCTGCCAGGAGGTAGAGAATGAACTGGTGGTTCAGGTGAGCATGAAGCAGGAGATGGAGCTGGCCATGAAGCTGCTGGAGAAGGACATCCACGAGAAACAAGACACTCTGATTGGTCTACGGCATCAGCTAGATGAGGTCAAGGCCATTAACGTGGAAATGTACCAGAAGATGCAGGTAAGGGCCCTGCCCACACAATACCAGTCTCTCTCTCTCTGTATTCACAACACATGCTGATCTATACTTCCTCAAAAATTTGACTTTTGTTTGCCATCGGTCGAACCTGTTTTTTGATCAAGTTCATGTACTGTAACTGGTTTTACAGATTAGATCTGATGTGATGTATTGTTGTCCGATCCCTTATCATCAGTGTGTGTAGCTTGATGCCAGGAAATGTTATGTAATAAAATGTAAAGTAATGCAAAGGGATCTCAGTCGTGTTTACGTGTCTGGTTGCCGTTTGACAGACGTCTGATGATGGGATGAAGCAGAAGAACGACATGATCACCCGACTGGAAGAGAAGACCAATCAGATCACGGCGACAATGAAACAGCTGGAGCAGAGGTAAGACCTAACATCATTCATTTCAAACGCTGATGATGCCTGATTAGTCAACATGATGTAGCCAGACCTAATGCATCAGATTCACACAGCTTCTTGGTGTGTTTTGACTGGCGATTGGTCGGCCATTAAACTCATCCATGCTGGCATGTTCACCACCGTCTCTTTCTGCATGTCAGTATTTGTTATGAGTGTTTGTTTTACCTTTTGGCCATCATTTCAGGTCATTTTAATTGGCTTTCAGATGGCTTTAGGCTGGTTGGTTGATGTGATGCACCCATAGCTTTGTCATGGCCCAATCAACAGACACCTCCCTTTCTCTGTCTCCTTCTCCCATTGGTTGACTGCCATCTAGTTTGGGATACTTAAGGAATGCTTTGTTTAACAGTTTCTTCAGGCTTTTTGGTGACATGAAGATTCACTGATATTGACATCCTTGTTTCCCCTTTGTTTTCTTCTTTGCCCGTCATCGTCACCACATTTTGCCCTCCATCTATTCATTTGTTCATCGTTTCTACATCACTGCACACCTCTTCTTCTCCTCCTCCTTTGTCTGTATCCCCTGTTCTGTCCTTGCACTGATCTACTTTTTGTCATGTGACCAGTGATAAGGACTTGTTAAGCCAGACACGCACGCTAGCCATGTCCTTTGTAAAGTGTGCCAGCACTGACACAGAGCATCAGTACAAGCTAGTCAAGGACATCTCGTTCTGAACACTGACACTAAATGCACACCTTCTCTCTCTCTCTCTATCTCTCTCTCTCTCTCTCTCTCTCTCTCTCTCTCTCTCTCTCTCTCTCACTCCCTCTCTCGCTCCTTCTCTAAACAGGGGTTAGTTTACATGCAGTATGGTTTACTCCCTGTGGAGATGGCTCTTTTATAAGTACTGTAGTCCTTTGGTTTTGTATCAGTTCAAGGCTTTTCTCACCGGGGAGTTTTGTGGTGAATTCAGTTATACTGTTACTGTTACTATGCTACTGTAATAATGATAATAATCCACTCAGTCATATTTGTTAGAGCAAATATAGCCAACAAAACATAGTATAACAGTTGTCTTTTATCACTTGAAACAATAAAGTTAGATGTTTTGAAATGTTGGTTGTGGCTTAAATCTATTGTGGAATCATTGAATTTATTTATCACATTCGTCAAAGAGTGGTAGTGAAGTTAAAACATCAGAGATCCATTCCATAAATAAATGCTACACACTTCGTGTTTTCTTATTTTGGCCGTCCCTTCTTCCTCTATCAGTTTGCCTGGAGGTGCTTGGCCCTCCCCTTTTCCGTTGCCAGTTTGTGCCATAGCATTCCCCCTTCCTGCCCCCCGGCCATGTGGCCTGGAGCCTGAGTTTTACCCGGTTGGTTTAATTACACCAGATTACAGGAGGCGGAACGCGACCGCTGGACGGCCGAGGACGGAGCTCGTAAATTCAAGCAGGACTTTGCAAACAAGGCGGACATGCTGCAGAGACAAATTGCCCAGAGAGAGAAGCAGCTGTGAGTAATGTTCTCAGAAATGCAATGAAAATGTATAAAAGCTACACAAATTTTGAACAAATACATGTGGCTGCTATGTCCTTCAATTTCTTCTTAGATAAAAGTATCTGCATGTTGTTCTTGTTCTTACCTTTTTTAACTACATATATTGTGTATAACTACTGTAACCTTGACTTCTTATTCACTCCTAATTGTGAAGTGGCCTAAAGTTGATGTTGTTTTCTGTTCCCGTAGGCAACAGCTGGAGACAGACCTGAAGATTGAGAAGGAGTGGCGCCAGACGTTACAGAACGATCTGGAAAGAGAAAGAGACTCAGTCAACCAGCTTAGTGCCGAGGCCTTGCAGATCAATGGACTCAAAAAGGTGTGTGGGAGAGTGAGAGACAGAGAGACAGAGTGAGAAACAGCGTGAGATACATAGAGTGAGAGACAGAGTGATAGGCAGAGAGTGAGAGGCAGAGAGTGAGATACATAGAGTGAGAGACAGAGTGAGAGGCAGAGAGTGAGAGACATATAGTGAGAGACAGAGAGTGAGAGAGATAGAGTGAGAGAGAGACAGAGTAAGAGACAGAGTGAGAGACAGAGTGAGAGACAGAGTGAGAGACAGAGTGAGAGACAGAGTGAGAGACAGAGAGAGAGAGAGAGACAGAGTGAGAGACAGAGTGAGAGACAGAGTGAGAGACAGAGTGAGAGAGAGAGAGAGAGAGAGAGACAGAGTGAGAGAGACAGAGTGAGAGAGACAGAGTGAGAGAGACAGAGTGAGAGACAGAGTGAGAGACATAGAGAGAGAGACATAGAGTGAGAGACATATAGTGAGAGACATAGAGTGAGAGAGAGACAGAGTGAGAGACAGAGTGAGAGAAAGAGTGAGAGAAAGAGTGAGAGAGACATAGTGAGAGAGACATAGTGAGAGAGACATAGAGTGAGAGAGACATAGAGTGAGAGAGACAGAGTGAGAGACAGAGAGTGAGAGACAGAGAGTGAGTGAGAGATAGAGACAAAGAGACACAGAGAGAGACACAGAGAGAGACAGATAGAGATACTATGTGTTGATGGGGGCATTGTGTCTGGATCCATCCAGTATGTGGGATGTATCATCTAGTGCGTGTTTGGTTTTGCAGGAGTTCCACCGTCTGCAGGATGAGAACCACCAGCTGAAGGGGATCTGTGAGGAGCAGGAGCAGGCCCTGGAGGAGCTGGGCTGCAAACTCAGCGAGTACTGACATCCTAATGATCCAATCCAGCTCAACTTTAATATCATGTATGATAGAGTATATGATGCTGACTTGATGGATGAATTAATTCTTCTGTTGTGGTTTCTATGATCATAGATCGAAGCTCAAAATTGAAGACATCAAAGAAGCAAATAAAGCTCTTCAGGTGAGTGACTCCACATCTACTGTATGCTTGTTATGGAAGATAATTCAACACTTGACAAAAGAACAGAACAGCGGGAATAGTGCCAAGGAGCCTGTAGTTAATGCGCGGAAGTGTTTGTGAGTTATGTAAAGAGTATTTGTCTCAGGGGGGACAGGTTTGGCTGAAAGACAAGGAAGCCACACACTGTAAGCTGTGTGAGAAGGAGTTCTCCATCTCCAGAAGAAAGGTAGGGGGAACACAAAGGTTATCACAGTAGCATATACAATCTCAGCGCTCGCGATGCTGTACTGAGAAGTCACAGATATTGTACGTGTGCTTGTCTGTCTGGTTCGTCTGCAGCACCACTGCAGGAATTGCGGGGAGATTTTCTGTAACGCTTGCTCCGACAACGAGCTTCCTCTTCCTGCTTCTCCCAAACCGGTGCGAGTCTGCGACACATGCCACGCCCTCCTCCTGCAGCGCTGTTCTTCCAATGCCACGTGAGACACTACCCCCCGTCCCGAACACGCCCTCACAGCTTTAACTCCACCTACTTACCCGAGACTAACACTCGGAGCAGGCAGGACTGTTATAAGGATGGATCGTTTACATTCTACGTGTTGTCTCTGGCCTTTAACCTAACCTCAATAGAAATGTTGAAGGACACTAAGGTTTCAATGATTAACCTTCTCCAGTCTCCTACTCTAGATCACCAACGCCAGTCGTCCTCTGACCTTGCTATTCCATAGGTTCCCCTAATGTGATGTTGAATCTGTTGTTCAGTGATTGTCAGGGTCAGCAGCTGTGTTCCAGGTAGCTTGCCCACATAGCTGCATTTAAAATGCAATACAATTCAACAAACATTGATAATGGTATTCACAACATGTTTACAATACAACTCTTTGAGGAGTGTTTGGTTGAATGCGGACCCACATTTGTATGTTGTGTTTATGTTGGTCAAGGATGTAGTAATTGACCTGGAACGCACCTGTAGTTTCCCTGTCCCCTTGAGGTTTTATGTCCTGTGATTTCTGGTGATGACTGGTCCTAACTGGCTTTCTACAAATGTGCCTCTTAACAAGCCAAACTATAGTTGTTGCTTGAACAGGTTTGTCTCTGCATGGTACAATAGACACATGTATGTTTATCAAAAGCACTAACCTTCCACTGCTGCCCTGAGATGTAAGACAGGAAGTACAAGCAACAGCACACAACCTTTTCTGCTGACTTTGGATTACTGACTGAAAAATACTAAACTGACTCATTGAGTTATGCAGTGGTTGAGCAGTGATTATAACTCTTCTTACGCTAAAATAGCAACAAGTATATGTGTAATAATGCCAATTTCTTGTCAATTGGACAAAGATATTAATTTCAGAGTATTTATGTTTTATGTTATTTTAATGCTTATTATTTGAATATTGTTCTGAGTGTTACATTTTAAAGACTTGGCCAAGAATTTTATGTACAGCACATGTTTAATTTGTATGTAACCACTTAGGTTAAGGATACACAAGCTGTATATTTTGTTTTGTATTCAATCAACAAAACCATGTTTACAATTTATAATATTCCAGAAGTGGAATTAAGGGTTTTCATGAAATACAAACTGTGATGTAATACATCTCACTCATATAAACGATTGTCAGAGTATTGATATCATTTGCACAGTATTGACATACTGTATATAAAATAGTTGAACTATTGTCTTCACTAAATGTTATTTAAATGGCATTGATTTAAAGGTGGCGCAAACTAGCTATCTTTCTTGCCTTTCAATCTGTTTTTATTACACATACTGACACATAACAATCAATGTTTTTTTCCCCAATAAATATTAAGCAGGAGGACAGCTCATTTAATAGAAATACACCTGTCAAGATTTGTAGCCATGACTCAAATTGAGAATTAAATATAAAATTTATTAGGCAAAATGTACAATAGCTGCTGTTTCTCCTATGCAACAGCTTAAATATATATTTTTATTCCACTCTTTGAGACTGGAATATATTCTACCTTAGTACTTTTCATGAACAAGTGAAAACATTCAAATACAAAACAAATCTCCAACAATGTTTGGTTGGAACACACAGTTCCCCTTCAGAATACCCCTCGAAGTCCACTTCCCCTTGAGCCTACGCCGCCAGAGTTACCATAGAAACCACCACCGCCACGGCCTGAAAGAGAGTCAGTCAGAATCAGAAATGGCTGCAGCTTCCTGGTGGGCCTCAGACTGATGTTCTCACACTGCTGGAGACACGTATGTCTCTGATAAAAAATACACTCACCCATATCTGATGACCCACTTGCTGTTGAGTTGAGGAAGAGTTCTATATACCGGTGTTCTGTACAAAGAGATAAACATTAGGACAAGATGGGAGGATGTAGCTTCCAACTAAACACAGCAGACTTATTCCATCTTGGTTGGAGAGTGGCTGTACGTACGCATGTGGTTCTTGTCTTTAGTCATGGCTGACACGGCGTCTTCATGGGACCTGAACTCCACGTCAGCCTCCCCGGTGGACTTCCCGTTAGGACCAACGTCGATGTGCACCCGCAGAGGACTTAAAGGGGAGAAGAACTGCACGCACACACACACCTTTTAACAAGACACACGCAGTATTCCTAGGTTCAGGGGAGGGGTGACAGACTGAGGTCCTCTTACATTGGCAATGTCTCCCTCAGTGGCACGAAAGGGCAGACCTCTCATGTGCACAAAATGTCCACTGTGAAACCCAGAGCTGGAGTCTCCTGCACCGTAGCCATGGCCTCCCATACCTACACACACACATTTAAAGGTTCACAGAAAAATGCTACTTCATGATTTGTAAACTCAAAGTGGTATTAACTGGTGGCCACCATAGACACTAGAGAGACGAGAGCCAAGCAGCAGCAAAACTCACCTCTCCCCCTCTCGCCTCTCACCCGCTCATCAAACATCCCGTTGCCAAAGCAATAGTTATTAAAACCGTTGTAGTTGTCAAAACCTCCATAACCTTGAGGGGAGAAAGAAGGAGATACAATAAGACAGGGAGAAACTAACAAATAAGAGAGCTAGGTGAGATTGAACAAAACCACAACAGAACCTGCTTACCACCACTGTAGCCTCCTCCGCTGCGCATCTGGTCCAGCAGGGCCCCTCCCCGGCCGGGCCCTGGCCCAAAGAACCCACCCCGGGTCATCATGGGCCTGTCGTAGGGGCCGGGTCTCTGGCCGACGCCCCTGCGTGGCAGCTCATAGTAAGCCCTGATCTCATTCCTGCTGCTTTTAAAGATCTCTATATACCTGTGGAGGTCAACAGGCGAGGTGGGGGAGAGGTGGGTTAGGACAGGAGCGTAGTGGCGCTCCAACATAGGGTGGAGGTGGCACACAGCATGATGCTGTATAGAGGGGTGGTTAAGGTTCGGCACAGAAGCAATAAACTGTGGAGGTCTACTATCAACAGTAGCTCTACATAAACCCCTCCCCCCCAGTGTACTATTGACACATACACACATGAATGACAGCTAGATGTCCAGAATAAGAAAGATTAAGTAACTGTAACAATAGCTATGGAACTGCCCCACTCAGTCTTCCCGATACAGTATTTATCTAATTCATGATCATACCATCTTTAGCTAAAGAGGAAAGATGCATGATCCCCCATACCCATACCCCCCTTACCAACCAGAAGTACCCAGTTATCCCAGTCTGCAGTCTGTCCCCACCTGTGCCCTATTCTTTCCTTGTGTTTCCCCAGTGCCTTTTCTGCTATCTCCTTTGAGGCAAACTGCACGAAGGCTTCCCCTGTGCTCCTCCCCTGGTAGTCCATCGGCAATGTTATCCCATTTGGCACGATTCTCAACCCTTTAACCCAAGGACAGATAACCCCACAGAGGGGGGGCAAAGTTAACAAAGCTGACACATAACCCATCTGGACAAAACAACAACGCCTTAGAACTCTCCCTGAGGGCTCAAGTTGTCCCCAGGCCCTGGTCTAGCACCAGTATTACTGTCCCACATCTTGACCATGACCACCAGGAAGAAAATAACCTCCATCTGACCCTAGATCAGAGTCCTGGGGCAACTTCACCCTCCTCCGAGACCCCCCTGCCCCCCAACTCCCCTCCATAGGATTATGTCAGTGTGATATCTGTCGGTCTTATCAAGTCGGGGCATACACAGCTCACTTACAATACAATCATATTTTTTTAACCCTCGTGCTGCCTTCGGGTCACATGACCCAAAGGTTCATAACGAACCATCGTTGTGTTTACCCAATTTTACCCAATACAAAAACAAATAAAAATAATTTTCTTTTAACCTTCGCAATGTGGGGGGTCTGAGACAGCCCAACGGTTAAAAGAAAATGCTTCACTTTGTTTTTGTATGCGGTAAAGTTGTCGCAATACGACGGTGGGTCACAATGACTGATGGGTCAGAACGACCCGAAGATAACACAAGGGTTAAGAACAGTAAGCACTGAGACATCGTAGTTAAAAAAAAACAGGCTCTACTCAGGGCACGCACAGACATTGAAAGCAGGATTGGACCAGAACATGGAGCGACTTAAAATGGGTTATGTTACACTTCTGGACAGGAAGTTGTAAATAATAACCAAATAATTAACATGGCCAACTGTTATATAATCTGAGATTTAAAAAATGTATTTTGCACATTGCATTTAGTCAGCAGGTCAATTTCCAGGAGGATTAAGTCACCACATGTTCTTCAAAGCTAAAAATGTATTAGTATACATTTGTAACATTTCCTACAATGTGCATGTATCCTTTGTCACAACTACCTACAACATCAATCAATAATCATCAATGATCTATAGACCTGCAGTGGTTGCAACCAATATAACCCCTGAGGCTGCCCTGGGGGAAAAACCTCTCTGTCTATCTGCCTGTTTGCTAACTGACAGGACACTGAGGTTTAATGGAGCAGCATCTACCTGAGAAGAATTGCACTATCTCCTCCTTACTGCAACCAAAAGGCAGCCCTCTTAGCCGCAGCATGCAGCCGCTGCAGCTGTCGTAGTCTGCAGGCCCACTGCGCTTCAACACCCAGTCCATCTCACTGCGGTTGGACTTGAACACTGTAGGGCAGAAACAGGAACACATTCAATAAAGATCAATAAATGGGACAAGGTAAAAACAGGAAGAGCGAGAGGACAACTTCAGGGACATAATATTTCAGAACACGTTTGTCAAATGATGAAATAATGACCTTTTCTGCGGACAGAACTCAGTCCTGCCACGGAAAATACAAAGACAATTCAGTGCACCTTCTATGTAGCGGTGTCCCATGTATTTACGGTCCTTGGCTATGGCATTCTTGAAGTCCTCTGCTGTTTTCAGTTCAACAAAGGCCTCTCCACTGGGCCTGCCTTCTTTGGAGAAGGTAAAACACACCCCATTCACCTTGCCAACGATGTCACAATCTGAGGATCACAGACAAAGATACACACAGTTAGCACCTTTGTTTTGCATATGGTAAGTAGCACACTTGAAAATGGTAG